>NC_044330.1:76132976-76436006 GCF_007399415.2 Gopherus evgoodei | reverse complement strand
TTTTATAGTATGTTGTTAGGTCCTCACATTGAGTGTTAGTTCACACTGCTATCTGCCATAATTGCACATGGCTACTTCGTGTTACTGACATGCTTGGAAACTCACATCTTATATACAAGTCTCTCAGTTTATGCTCATGCCCATGGTATCTGAAATTACTTCTGCAGTTATTCATAAGTGAATTTAGCAGTAGATCTCTCTCTACTTAATACAAGACAGAATAAAGAAAACAAAATGATCTGTTCATTGATATGCTCATATCAAAACAAAATTTTCAACACAACAATAAGCCTTTCAGCCCCTCTTGCCAGACATAACCATGAGTAAAATGGAGTTCAACCAATTATTTCTGGTCAGATTTTTAAATAAATAATAACACCCAAGAATACTTTGATCTAAAAACATGAACATCCAGAAAGTTGTTTGGACATGACAAAAAAATTGACATCATGGATCAGTTTCACAACTTTTATTCTTTTTCATAAAAAAGTGTCAACTATAAAAATACTGTATCAGAACAGACAGTTTTACACAGAGCATAAAAACTTGTACTAGCATTGAATAATTCAAGGATGATCCTTTTAGCAGTTGTAAAATTTATAACACTTGTAATTTTTCAGAAAGCAATATTGTGTTTTAATTAAAGTTTTGTGCTTTTTAATTTTCATATTTTTGTATGCTGCATCAGAAAATATAAGGCATATATTGAAACTATTACAGATATTAAAATATTTGCCTTTGTTAGAAGCACGGTAAATATGCCATTATTTAAAAATGGTAATGCAATATTCAAATAAAATGTATCTAAAATAGCCATGGTAGACTGAAATTTCACAAAGCTATGAAAATTTCCCCCTTGTTAATTCCAGGATCATGTTGTAAGGAAATGTCATTCTCGGTGGAAGAGACTGTAGTTGGCTAAGACCACAGAAATTTACATAGAAATTAGATCCTTTAAACAAAACAAAAAAACAAACAAACACTTCTTATTCCCTAGATTGCCTGAATTAAGTGAAGGCATCAAAACTTCAGTTCAATTTGCTTCCCAAACACCCACAGTGAAGACACGTAAGCCCCTTTTTTAACAAACAGCTAGGTGTTTTGGTTCTCTGCAGAAAGACCACCACTGACAGTGCAGTACCCTCCAAACACCTTGCAAATGTAAATAAAATCACTTCAACACTAACAACAATCATAGTATTAAAAGATCAAATCCTGAACTCCTTACTCAAACAGAAATCCTACTGGGATCAAGTCTGAACTATTAGAGTTAATTTTCATATTAGGGTGAGATGATGTTGACATTTTCCCAAAGGAGGGCTTGCTCAGGAGTTCAGTCTGGAGGAAATATATATCTGTTTCTGATATAAAGGTTATGTTTCCTCCTTCTCTGGGAGTTCCCCCACCATCCTGTTGCCAAGCCAAGCATCGAAAAGCCCTCTTGCCTTCCAGTTCTTTAGATACTCCTCATTAATCAAGGTGAAAACACAATGAGGAGCCCTTGTGGCACCTTAAAGACTAACATTTATTTGGGCATTAGCTTTCGTTGCCTACAATCACTTAATCATATGCATGAAGTGAAAAATACAGGAGCAGATATAAATACATGAAAGAATGGGGGTTGCTTTACCAAGTCTGAAGTCAGTCTAATAAGATAAATCAATTAACAACAGGACACCAAGGGAGGAAAAATAACTTTTGAAGTGGTAAGAGAGTGGCCCATTACACACAGTTGACAAGAAGGTGTGAGTAACAGTAGGGAGAAATTAGTATTGTGGAAATTAAGTTTAGGTTTTGCAATAACCCAACCACTCCCAGTCTTTATTCAGGCCTAATCTGATAGTGTACAGTTTGCAAATTAATTCCAGTTCTGCAGCTTCACATTGGAGTCTGTTTTTGAAGGGTTTTTTTTTTGAAGAATTGCCAATTTAAGTCTGTTATTGAGCGACCAGAGAGAATGAAGTGTTCTCCTACTCGTTTTTTAATGTTAGGGTTCCTGAGGTCAGATTTGTGTCCATTTATTCTTTTGTGTAGAGACTGTCCGGTTTGGCTAATGTACATGGCAGAGGGGCATTGCTAGCACATGATAGCATATATCACATTAGTAGATGTGCAAGTGAATGAGCCCTGGATGGCATGGCTGATGTGGCTAGGTCCTATGATGGTGTCCCTTGAACAGATATATGAACAGAGTTGGCACCAGGGTTTGTAGCAGGGTTTGGTTCCTTGGTTGGTGTTTTTGTTGTGTGGTGTGTAGTTGCTGGTCAGTATTTGCTTCAGGTTGGGTAGGCGAGGACTGGCCTGTGAGAGAGTGAGGGATCATCCTTCAGGATAGGTTGTAGATCCTTGATATTGCGCTGGAGAGGTTTTAATTGTGGCCTGTAGATGACAGCTAGCGGTGTACTGTTACTTTCTTTGTTGGGCCTGTCTTGTAGTAGGTGACTTCTCGGTACCCTTCTGGCTCTGTCAGTCTGTTTCTTCACTTCACCAGGTGGGTATTGCAGTTTTAAGAATGTTTGACAGAGATTCTGTAAATGTTTGTCTCTGTCTGAGGGATTGGAGCAAATGTGGTTTTATTTTAGAGCTTGGCTGAAGACAATGGATCATGTGATCTAAAAATAAATAAAGATATACATATATCCTAGAACTGAAAAGGACCCTGAAGGATCATCAAGCGTAGCCCTCTGCCTTCACTAGCAGGACCAAGTACTGATTGTGCACCAGATCCCTAAGTGGCCCCCTCAAGGATTGAACTCACAACTCTGGGTTTAACAGGCCAATGCTCAAGCCACTGAGCTATCCCTCCCCCACAAGGTTAATTTCTCCCTACTATTACTCATGCCTTTTTGTCAACTGTCTAATGGGCCACTTACTACTTCAAAAGTTATTTTTCCTCCCTTGGTATCTTGCTGTTAGTTGATTTATCTTGTTAGACTGACCTCAGACTTGGTAAAGCAACCTCCATCCTTTCACGTATTTATACTCGCTCCTGTATTTTTCACTTCATACATCCAATGAAAAGCCCATGAAAGCTTATGCCCAAATACATTTGTTAGCCTCTAAGGTGCAAGGACTCCTCATTGTTTTTGGCAATACAGACTAACATGGCTACCGCTCTGAAATCAAGGTGAATGTCCCTTGATTTGCATACTTATTGTTCTTTACTACAAGAGTTATATCACATCCTCCAGCTAAGTACATCCAGTGGCTGACCTAGAAATAATATAAAATTGTCCTTGTCAATGTTCCCTTGCTATGAAATATTAATTATTGACAAAACCCCATGGTCACATAAAATTAAAAGATTTAATGAAACAAGATACAGTTTTTAAAAGAGAGCCACAAAAAAATAAAAAAAAATACTGTTTCCCAGGCAAAATTGAAAATTTATCTTTTAAGCATTGATACAAATTAAAACATTAATTAGCTAGTGATGTTGTCAGACTTGTACTTAAATCATTAATTACTGTGTTAATTGAGCTCATAACCAACTGAAAGCGAATAAATTAGAAGAATATATAATTTTATATGCATATATGAGTCACCTTGACCTCCTTTGGGATGAAATCTCCAATTAACACTAGCACATATTTTGTCTGTAAAAATTCTTGTTCATTGCCCAAGAGGTAACAGGAGCTCAGTTTGTCTTATCCCATATAAGTTAACAAAAGATAAAGTGTTACTGAGAATTGGGGGCATGTGTTCTATGCTTAGGGCACTTTCTAATCAATTCAATATTTTAAGAATCTTGATGTTGACATCTGATGTGGGGAAAATGAACTAGAAGGAGGAAATATAATAAATCATTGTGTGGTAGAATAAAATATACATTTACAATAGGTTGACAGCTGAGTGTTACAAAGGTCCATACTGGTGTGGTCTTACATGAAAAATTCATCAATGGTCTATAAAAGGAGGTGAACAGTGACGCTGCATCATTTTTAGATGACACATTTTGGTTAATCAAGATTAGAGACAACTCTGAGGAATTCCAGAGACCTAAAAAAGGTTGGTGAATTGGCAATATGATAGCATTTGAAATTGAGTGCTGACAAATTCAAGTGAGTACGGCACTGAAGGAATCATTTAAAAACTACTCATACATATGGTTATGTTATAACTAAACTGTAACCACTTGGGGAAAAGAACTGGACGCCAAACCACAAATCAGAAAACCCAGGACAAAGTGCGGGAGAGTCATGACGCCTGCAGAGGTTCATGACTGAGTGTGCCGACCTCAGGGCAGACTGTCAAGAAGCACAGCAGATACCCCACAGGGGTGATATGTTCTATAAATAGATTTCACCAACTCAGTAACAAATGTGAACTCCTGAAGCACTAGAATAGTCTTACCATGGAGTCACAGACAGTCCCACAGGGCATTCCAGTCTACCTTGCCAATCAGCAAGCTGGATTGAGTGATAGTTGGTTGCTATACACCAAAGATCACAAAAGATACAGGTTGCTTCCAGTCCCAAGAGACCACTCACTTACCCTAGATCAATTTGTAGCTCAGATCTCACACCAAAGACAACGCTTGTAGCTAATCCTATAATAAACTTACTAAGAAGTTATTTACAGGGTAAAGCAGATTCCATATATATACAAATGAGTGACAGACTATGGTTCCAAAAGGTGACAGATGTAATAATCTGCCAGCATTGAAAGTCTTTTAGGGTTATCCCAAGTTGACCCTGGGGATCTCTGCTTTTGTTTCCTAGCTAAAGCCCTGTGAGAGTCCAAACAGCAAAGAGGGATAGAAAATTTTCTTGTGTCCATGTTTTATCCCCTTCTTCCAGCATTCAAGCTGATGGAATGGGCTTTCTTGCACATAGCACCTTCACAGGTGTGAGGGGGCCATTAACCAAGACTCTGTATCATGATGTTCCACAATAGCCCATTTAGTTTTCAGTCATCCTTGATGGGCAGCGCAATCCCTCCTGCTGCCTTGATTCACAATGTCAGAGCAGGCATTTTTACAGTTATAATGCCAAAATTACATATTATTTTATAGCATGGGATACAGACATTACAAGTAAGATTAATGCATGCAGCAATTTAAAAGCATTTTATAGAGTCTGAACAGTAAACACATCCTTAAAAGTCTAACACTTATCTTGAATATGGTCATCATATTGGTGAGCTGGTCTGATTTCCAACTATGTCAGTTCTGATACCTACAGCCTCAGCATGAGC
This sequence comes from Gopherus evgoodei, assembly GCF_007399415.2. NCBI lineage: Eukaryota > Metazoa > Chordata > Testudines > Testudinidae > Gopherus > Gopherus evgoodei. Next base: position 76,430,810 of record NC_044330.1, on the reverse strand, counting down.
TGCGACCTGGTCTATCAACATCACACCAGGTCACAAAACTTTCTTGGTTGATGGGATAGGGCTGTGGAATGAACTTCCAAAGAAGTTGAAAGTCAGTCTCACCATTTTTAGGGGATGGTGCAAAATATATATTCCTCTCCCCCAAAACTGTTAAAAATCTGTAAACAAGTCAATCAATCCAATCAAACAAACAGAAAATAAACTCCATCCAAAGCAGAGTTTTTAACCTCAACGAAGGAGGCGAACAAGAGACTACATGAAGTCTACTAGGGACCTCACTATTTACTACTGATTTTACATGGCAGACACTCAGATACTAAGGTGATGAGTAGCAGTATAAATCTAATATTGGCCTTGCCTACATGGGCAAGTTTTGCCAGTGTACAGATATCGCTATACCAATATATTGCTTTATGTGGACATTCTTATTTCGGTAAAATTGCATCTACATGGCAGTGGGGAGGTTATATTGTAAAATGATATTGGTTTAAATTTAGACTTCAGGTTAAATCTCAAAATCACTCCTGTGTAGACAAAGTCATAGACACACTATGTACAGCTCAGTAGCTATCTATTCTAGAAGCCAACTAAATGTTAGGATATATAAAAACTGCACAGAAAACACTGAGAATATTATAATGCTATTACAATAAATCAATGGTATACCCTTTTTACTATGCTACAGAAACACTGCAATAATTCTTTAGTATTGCCTATAAGATTATTGAGTGTGTAGCTTGATTCTTTTCTTTCTATTTGGTCCACACTGGTGGAAAATAAATCATAGTGAGTGATAAGTGCATAGACAGCAAATATGACTAAGTGCTAGAGTTACAGAAGACTATTCAGAAAAGATAGACATTAAAAACTCCATATCCACCTATCCATCTGAGCCAAGTTAACTCTTCTCTCTAGCAAATATACCACCAGACACTCTGCTAGTGTAAAAGGGCATAGGTAAATAGAAGTCAATGGAGCTGTGCTGATTTACACTGGGTGAGGATCTGGTCCATAGTTTTTTCTCCTCTCAGTACTACAGAAACAAACAAAGGAAACCTACCTTTTTACCTCTTCACTATAATAGTCATGCCAGAGAGAGCACACACAAACAAACTGCCCATCTGATTTCATGCTGGCAAAAGCTATATCAATGTAGTGAAGATAACAAACAGATATTTGTCAACTAGCTCTGAGTTGCAGAGGCACTATAATTCCTTGAAAGAACAAAAAAACCTCAGGCAGACAGCAAGAGAAGGTACTCATAACAGTTGCAAATTCATTGCTGACTGCAGAAAAGCTTTGCATTTTCTTTGAGATTCTGTAGCATCCTGATCCTGCTGGATTATCCCTCTCTATGCGGACTAATGTACTATAATGGAAATGTCCATGATTTCCCTCAGTGGCATGGACACAGGCTGCAGGTCCTTCACTGTATAGAAAACATATTTAAACAGATGTCACTGTATATCCAGTTCAATGACTGGGCCCCTGGAGATTGAACAGGAGACTGAAGCATATCACTCAAACACACACTAGTCTGGAACAAATTACACATGCTCTGATGAGTGATACTCCTTTGATCTACACCACACTGCATTGACAGCAAATAAGGGGTTCTGTAACACTCCAGGTCTCAGAGACCGCACACAGAGCTATTCAGTCACCTTTTAAACATAATTATGTTAACAATGGTAAAATAGACTACTACTTAATTTGAAGCACATGGGGCATAGCAATACTCTTCATTTATATCTGAACTTCCCTCATGGACAGGCGTGTCAGATATTAACCCATGCAGAAACCCTTTAGTGGGTTTCTTAATTGCCATGGAAGCTATGAGTGCAGATTTCAGGTTCTGGTGGGCAGTAGCTGCAGAAGTGGTTCAATTTTTCCAATGAGGAATTTCAAGCTGTTATTCAAAACAATTCTGTGTTGTATTAGAGATTAGGTGGGGACATAGGGGGCATAAGTTTAGGAAAAAACTTGACTGTGTTAAGACAAGAGTCTGGAGGAGAATGTTGAACCAGCAAAACAGTTAAAAACATAAGATAGATACAAAATATTAGATCCCCTTGACTGGTCTTGGTACACAGAAAAATATCAAATTTGAACACACAGTACTAGAAATCTGTTGAGGCTCATGAACCACTTCAAAGTATACTATTTCACAATGTTATGATAAAGCGTCAAAATGTGTTTTATTTATTTTTAGCACCAAACTGTCTCTTCCTTCCATCAGTCTGACTCCATTCCCCCTGCCTGATCTTGGAACAAATCCCAAACAACATCTAAAAAAGGATAGCACTTAAAAATTCTCTTTGGGGGCCTCACAGAACTCTTCAAAGTTTATTGTTTTGAAAAGGCTACAATGATTTGTGGTGAAATATTAGGTTTAACTTATCAACACTTCTCGATTTGCAGTTCAGGTTGCCCTTGCTTTTCCATTTTAATTCTCATGGTCTCAGATATGAGAGTCACATGGTGGTGATAAACTCTGAGGATTCTAAATGTTATCTTTCTCCTTTATAATGGCAGGTGGCTTACTGCCATTCTTTTATGGGAATTTGTTTGAATTTGTATGCATTGTACAATGTTTAAAGAATAAAACAATGCACTGAATTATTCATTTCCCCCCCAAAATCATGTGTGGGAATTAAAAACAAAAAACCCCACTAAATGTAGATGTAGTGCTATATTTGTTATCTCATCCTTCTCTCTTAAAATAAATAATCTGCCTCTATGAAAAACATAAGCAGGATCAATACCATGGCGCTTGAGATAAACAGGCTAGGTTAGTTTTATGCTTACTTGTAACGGCATAGTATCATGGTGATGATTTGCAACTGACACTGCGGGGGCAGATCCCTATGCCCATTCAGATTTTGCCATCATAGGGAAAAAAGTGAGTTTAAAAATGTGTTAAACATGAGAGTTAAGGGGTGTTAAAATCTTACTGCACACAATGCATTCTGAACTTCAACATGATTATGGGTCTGCTTTCTTCCTATTGTGGACATTTCAGTGCACTCTACACAGTAGCAGGGGTTTGCCAGTGTGAAGCCAGTTGTGGAATCAAAGCACGAGGCAGTGATTTAGGAAAGCATTTAAAGTCAAGCACATGCTTAAGAACTTTTCTGTATAGGGGTGGCCTTAAATGATATGCAAACTTAAGCACATGCTTAAGTGCTTTGCTGACTGGAGGACTAAGCAATCAGAGCTACTTGAATGTTTTTAAAATAAGTATATATGAATAAATCACTTGCCAATTCTCTGGAGAAAAATTATGTATAGTGTATGTGAGGAACGGTATTTGGCCTCCTACAGAGCTGGTCTAATAATGAGGGAAGAAAATAAATTGTCTATTACGTCATTTGCAAGTAAAGTAGAAAATTTATCAAAGAAGATACTTGTGAATATTTTTCAATTAGCTGTTCCAATATTAATGTATTCAAGAGTCATATAAAGAGTTATTTATTTATATTTGTCACAATATGCTTTTAAAAAGTGCCAATCTTCTGCTGTAGATAGCTTTGAGGGTACTAAAAAAAGAATAGTACTATGAAAAACCAACATCAAAACCTTCAAAAAAATTTGCCATGTCAATACAATAAAAAAAAAAAGGACTTTTCTCACTGAAACTCCAGTTTCCCACACACAGTCTCCCCCACTTTAAGACTCCATCTTCTTTACGAGCCCAGATCCCAGTCCAGAAATTTTGATCTCACAACATACCCTGAAAGTCAATCCTGGACTATTTCAGCCCAATGTCAGAAGCTTATTCCACAGTTGAGTGCCCTTCACTGAGAGGATTCTACCACTAACCCTTTTGCTGTTCAGAGTGAAATAGCCAAGGTCTCCTTTTTTCCCCTGATTCTTTTGAGGGAGTTGTAGCAATGCAGAAAATGCTTTTATAGAGCTTAGAATACACCCTGTTCCATTTACACAAGTACACAGCACATTTACTGACTGGGATACAGTCTTTATATTAATGAACAGATAAAACCAAATTTTATCAGAGATATCTGTTCAACTGCAGTTTCAGATTTACTGATATTGGCAATAGTAAGGGGTAGTGCCACACACACACACTCTCTCCATAGTCAGGGGAAAATAACTCACAACTCATATAAATACCAATGGTAAGTAACTGGTGACTTATCTCTGCTTGACCTGTTACACTAACCTTCAGTGACATCTGATTTACTAGTGAAATCAGCAGAAGGAGAACAGAGTCCCAGTACTAAGAAAATTAAAGCAGTTCCCAAAAGGGAGTTGTTAGGGTTAAAGAGAACAATAACTACAGCATTCCTGGAAAGGAAGCTAAATAGCTATTAAGTGTAATGGGAGAGGTAATTTAAAAAAAGGGAATGAATGATTCAAAACAGCAACATCTTGAGATTACTGTTCCAGAATGGATTAGAGGAGAGAGAGAAGCAAATCTTTTCACAAAGTATATATGCAGCACTAGGTTATCAATAGGGAATCATCACTCTTGCAGTTGCAGTGGTCCTTCATTACTGTATGAAACTGTCATGAATGATGTACGGAGAAAAAAGGGTAAGAAAAGCATTATTGGATATTGAGGCCTTTGTATATGGGACTCTGAACAAGTTCCTCCTGTTGCAAATGAATAATTATAAATAATGATACTATTATTGATAATATCAAACACTTATGTTAGAGGGGGCTTCTTATCTTCAAGCCACATTAGAAAAAGTAACCAATTAAGAACACCAATGGAAGAAATATCAAGGGAAGCAAGCAATAAAGTTATTTAGGAGCAACCCTTTATTTCCAGAATTCCACCGTCTCAGTCCAGAAACAATTTTCATTTTTTTTTAATAATGCCCCTATCCTGCAGGCAGGCAAAACAAGCACAATTGGCATTTTCTCAAAGAAAGGCATGCAGATTTCAGTCCCAAACACTGAATCTTGACAAATGTTTCAATTCCATTTCCACTCAATTTTCAAATAGAAAGGCAAAGTCCGCACAGGAGTGTGCACATATAATTTCAATAGAAGATGAATGTACATATGTGAGGTCAAAATCTGGACAGGAAAATCCATCAAATTATGGTAAAGTTATAAAATTTGGTGAAAATAGGCAAAATTGCACAGTGGGTGTCTTATATTTTCCCAAAATGTAGTAATACTAATCTCTCTTAATTAGCTTAAATGGGCCTGTTTGACCACTTTTACTAGAGTTATGCAATCACAGAACTGCTGTGGTGGCCTAGACCCAGTCATTTTAATTGGACCGGAATAACAAAAAAAGTAACTCTAGTGAATCGAGTTATCCCCGTGAAGGAGTCCTTGTTTAAAGGTTACATCCATTGCCACCTAATTCTTGGAATCATTTTCCAATTTTAACGTGAGCTACATCTACTGACAAGTCTTTTGAACTCTGCTGCACAGATGTTTTAGAAGCCTAATAATCACAGTCACCACAGTTCTTAAAGTTCATTCTCTAAATTTTGCATTCACTTTCAGCTTTTTCATAAAGTTTATACAGAGTGAAACAGATGTTTCACCTAACCTTTATCACATAATATCATAAACAGAACTCATATGAATCTCAAGGAGGAAATAGTAAGCACTGGGTACAATGTAGAGACAACGGCATCTAGATCTTGTTACCAAGTAATTATAATTACTGGAATAGCTGGTTGTAGACTCACGTTTTTCTACTGCACAGTCAGGTACCAAAAGATAGGCACAAAGTTGTACCTGGAAAAACAAAAAACAAACAAAAAAACAGTCCATCTATGAATTGCAACTTAATTGTTACCTATTTATTAACGCCTCCAGCATCCCAAGTAGATATTCTTGGCTTTTTCCCATAGGACTCTTGCCAAGCCAAGATAAGAATTATTATAGGATGATATATGCGAAGGAAACTAAGGGAATTTCAATTAAATATAGGTGCATAACTCCTCTAGGCTCCTTTGAAAATCCAGCTTTAATTAAGATGTAAATTAGTTTCTGAACTCCTCTTATTTTATTTTCTTGAAGTTCCCTTCCTCTTTAGGGAAAGCCACCATATGGGCTTAACGTATGTCCCACAGAACAGCCAGATAAGTATAATCTTTTCATCTATGCTGTGCTAAATTAAGGGGAGCGGGGGAAGAGCTCCCTTTTATGGACACACAGCCAGCCAGTAGCTATAAAATCCCTCTTAGTAGGTGTTCTCTAATTGCTCTAGCTGTAAAGGGTTAAAATGTCTCACTGCTATGCATAGGTAAAAGTACATGAATGGGCACCTAGCCAAAAGAGCCAATGGGAAGGCTAGAACTTTTTTAAATTGAAAAATGACTCCCCTTTTGTCTGTCTGTGGTTGTTCTCCCGAGGAGAGGAAGATAGGGTAGAGCTATGCTATAAGAAGCTTGGGCCAGGTATGAAAAAAATCATCAGTATCATACCTAGTAACTACTCATTTAAAACACCAGATATGTAAGTAGATCAGGACAATGTCTAGGAAGACACAATTAGGTTTATCCCTTTTATTTCATTGTGGCTTGTGGATTCCCCAAGTGCCTTTGTTTTGCTTATAACCTTTAAGCTGGACCTCAAGAAAGCTATTCTTTGTGCTTAATCCTTGCAGTTGCTCTTTAAAATCTAGCAATAGCCTGAGTTCCCAGATGTATTTTCTTCCCTTTAAAAAAAAAAAAATAAAATAAAATAATACCTTTTTACAGAATAGAATTGGATTTTTGTGTCATAAGAGGTTTGTACACGTTTGTTTTCCCCCTTCTTTTTCAGCTCTTCCCCAGTGGTCAAGGATGAAAGGGCTTGAGGGTACCCCACAGGAAGAAATTCCCAAGTGCATCTTCCAGGGCTCTCAAAGGGGTTCTGAACTTGGGTGGTAGCAGCATCTAGTTGGACAATTAAAAGTATAGTGGTCAGTATTAATTTTTAGAATCTTTGAGGGCCCCTACCTTCTGCACACAAACTGCCAGAGTGGGGAATTAGCCTTGACATATGCTATTGCAAATAAACAGAATAAAATGCAACCAGAAATATACTTGCAATAGTAACAAATGCCAGGCGTCTCAAACTGAGCTAAGTTCAAAGTTTCCTCCCCATGCCAGTTAGTTTACTCTATTCAGCAGCACATTACAATGTCTCAGGGTGAAAATTTCCCTTATTTACTATATACTGTCTGAATATGTTTTGTCCAGCTCCATTAGGAACAGAGGCTATTTCAGGCTGGATTTGTAGACTCATCTGAGTGCACAAACTCTGAATGCAATTTGTGCATCTGCCATTATCTGTGCCTGAACTTTAGTTCCCTCAGTGTTTCTGATACACAGGCACACTTCAGATCTCAGTGACCTGTTGCACTTTCAAATATTTTAGCTCATAATTTTGGACGTGAAAGAATTGTGACCTACTTAAGACCAAATAGAAAATGTTTTGTGACTATATCACCTCTCACTTTGTGTAATTCAGAAATAACTCCCTTGAGTGATTGGATGGAGTTAGACTGGTGTAAATGGTGAGAACAGACTGAGGCCTTTTGTCTCCTATCTGTGATGGGAAAAAACCTGGGTGAAATTTCATTTTCTTGAACACTGTACTTCATTTAGTTCCTCCTTTTGTTTAATTTTTCTAAACATTCTCTCCCAAGCATGAATGCAACTTATTTTACCAGATTCTTTGTCCTAGTTCCCCATCGCTTGAGAGAAATAGAGCTCAAAATGTGCAACATTTTAGGAAAGTGTTTATAATTAAATTGAACAGGTGGTTCCAACCAGGAAGAGCAACTGAGAAAAACCCAGTGAGAGCTGGGACTAGTTGTAGCAGATGGCAGGTCTTTGTCTCACTTTAATGAAGATTGTGCCTGATCTCTCTACTGGGTTGAGTAGAACATATTCCTTGTCATTTGTGCAACTACATTTACACTAAAATAAAAAGAAAACCCCATATTCATTTCTAAATTACAACAATAACTAACATTCATTCTAAGCAACCTTTCAACCATGTTTGTTTCAGAGATAACAGTGTATGATGCATAGGAACACAGTTCAACGACTAGGCTGATTCATGACTAAGCCCTCTATTATCTATATCCATCCACAAGGACTAGCAAATCATATTGTTGTGCTGTTTGTATTGTGTTGGTGGCTGTTTAATGAATCCGTATTTAGAGATTAACAGTCTTTAAACCACAAGCATACATTTACACATTTGACACTCCCTTGCCTTCCCATGCTTCCTGGCATAATAAAATAAAGATAAAATGGTTTAAAGATACAGTGAGAAAACCTTCAAATTTTAGTTATTCCCATAAGTTTGTACGGGTTGTGTTCCCCTGTGTAATCGTACATGGTCAGAAATACAGATGGTAAAAAAAACTTATTTTGCCCAATTTATAATATGCTTCAACATTGAAGCTTCAAAAGTCAGACTTGCTTACATGTTCCAATTACAACAGTTACACAACTAAAAATTCTAATGGAAAATAAACCAAACAGAGGTTTTAAAAAAATAGAACAGGAACTGGACAGAACTTAATATGAACAAAAGGAGTCTGAAAATAGACAACTGAAAGAAAGAGAAATGTTGTAATGAAATTTAAATACAGAATTTAATAATGTCTGAGAGTTACCTACTGGTGCTGTGCCAGGGCTGATACAGGCTTATCTATGCTTAATACCTAGCACAGGCTGTTCTTTACCAAGTAAAACACTTTTTAAAATATTTCCCCCTTAGGAAATATTGCAAAGTCTAGTTTTCCAAACTCAAGTAACAATTAGGGAGCTTTGTCCAGGAGGTGCGCTTCACTTCATAACCTTCAATTTTCCCTAGGTGAAATGCTTCTAGCAAACCATCTTTTAAAGTAAGTGTCTATATAAATATTGCTGTGAGGTTATACAGCAGTGATGTGGGAAAGGTAAGTTAGTTTATTTGGAAAGGGAAAGTGTAAATATGTATCAGATTTTATGCAAAGAGCAATGTTGCACTCAAGTGAAACCAGATAACTCCGCAGCATTCCACAACCCCACTTGTGAATGCAAATACACCTATGGATTTGCAATGGGGGTGAATTTGAATGGGACACAAAGTTGCAGGGAGTAATTAACAGATATAACTAAGAGCAACTGTCATAGACAGGGTTAATGCCTCTTTAACCTGTAAAGGGTTAAGAAGTTCACATAGCTTCGCTGACACCTGACCAGAGGAACCAATGGGCGGACAAGATGTTTTCAAAGAGGGATGAGGGAAATCAGTCTTTTGTGTGTTCAGAAAAGTTTGTCCTAGAGTGAAGGATCCAAGAATCAGCCATCTAACATTTCTTAAAAGTAGTAAATGTTTAGAGAAGAAATGTATTAAATTATGTTTATTTTCTTATGTGACTTCATTTTTGCATAAGAGGGAGAATCAAATTGGATGTCTTTGTGTAACTGAGGTTTTTGCCCAGAGGGATATCCTCTGTTTTTTTGAATCTGTTGTCTGTGAGAGCAGCTTTCATGTTAATCTCACAGAGGTATTTCTTTCACCCCTTTTCTTTAATTAAAAGTCTTCTTTTAAGAACCTGATTGATTTTTCCTTGTTTTAAGATACAAGGGTTTTTTGAATCTGGGCTTTCCAGGAATTTGTGAGAGGTGAATCAATCTCAGTCCTACCAGGAAAGGGAGGGGTAAAGACTGGGGAAATATTTAGGGGGAAAACAGAGAGAGTTTCCAAATGACTCTCCCAGAAACGTTTGTTTAAACTATTTGGTGGTGGCAGCTACTAAATCTAAGTTAATAAATAAGCTTAGGGGGTTTTCTCATGCAGGTCCCCACATCTGTACCCTACAGTTCAGAGTGGGGATGACACCTTGATAGCAACATTTGGTGCTTTGTTTTTTATTTAATTTTCCCAAATTATGTCCATCTACAAGAGAAATCAACACAATAATACCTAATGTATAATGTGCCTGAAAGACAATGTAGGTCTCTACTAGCCCTATATGCATGGAAGAATTATTGTAGTGCAACACATTCTAGAGAGAACATGGATTTTGGGGGCAGGGGGGTTAAGCCAGCTCCTAAACAAGCTGCAATATTTTAATTCTCTCTTCATTGCAGTTTTTGTATTCACTGAACTGGTCTATATGCTCTAATGCAGTACATCTGTATATACTGGCACTTGGGTATATACCAGTGTAGTTCAATGTATTGATAAATAAAGTTTGGTTTTATAACAACATTCCAGAAAGAGCAGAGACTCATTTCAGCTTGTCATATAATACTAAATAAACCTTGTACCAGGCTTAGAAATCTGAGTTGTGGTGGAAGAGTGGGCACCCATATAAATAAGTAAAATGGTGAGAGTGGGTGGCTTAGGGATTGACAGTGGGAAATGGAGCCTTTCACCTCTACCATCCCAATTTTACCACACAGCTATAATCATATAAGCTGACAGCTAAAGTTATTTAGCATCATATTCTACCCTACCTTAGTGCAAAATCCCAACTGGCATGAAAAGATTACGTTGTAGCATGGCCTTAACTATACATAAATTCTCTAGCATGTAATAGTTTGATTGCTATATTACAAAGATCACAGTATATGCAACTCTTTGCCCTTGCTGTTTATATCACTGAACTTGTCTTGCTAGTACCATTTATTTTTCATTGGAGTAATTCTTCTGGGAACTTCAAAGCAATTAGTTCAAGAGCGCATGTTAAAGGGTGAAAAGTTTCAGTGTTGTAGCAGTGTAAGATAACTATAGATCACAAAATCTGTCAGGAAATAATGCAATCGAGTACAAAGCAAACTGGAGCTTTGTTTTCAAAAGATTAGGATACACTAGACAGCATCACTGGTACCTCTTATTTCTTGTGCTGTCTATCTAAATGAGACTCCCTGCTTTCATATTTCAAAGTCATTGGTTAACTACCATGTAGTAGAGACATTTTGCATACTATGATTTGAACATACTATTGTGACTATATTTTGAATTATAAACACGTAAAGTTGAATACTTTATTCCAAAAAACAATCCAGTAATTAAAAATATAGCCAATATGTTGGCAGAAATGTGGGCATCAACTGTACTTTGGGATGGACCTCAAATTTATAGGACTAGGCCATGGTCCCAAATCAAGATCCGGTTGTAGAAAATTATTCAATGTTTTACACAAAATTTGGAAAAAAATCCCAAACCAATAAAGATTTCATTCTATGAGAAAGATTGCGTGGGCTAGTGTTACTTCATCTGAGCTTTCAACAAAAGTAACAAAGAATTAAATATAACAGATCTCTTGATCGGATAACCAACAGTCCTGCCAATCTGCTGAGTTACAGAGTGAGTATATAAATACAATACAGTCAAGCTGCCAGTTATATATATAATTATTCTTATTTCTTTTAAGAATACACTCTGTGCCTCATCCTGCAAGGAGCTGGATGCCTGCTGGGAAGTCCCGAGTTCTCTTCACAGAAACTGATGTTGCTCAGCACCTCATATATAGCATGAAGCACTTTATATGTCTGGAGCTTTGTTTTCAATGTCTTCCAAGCGTGTGAATCTGCCTGTCCACCAAAGTTATGCCTGTTTTTGCACAATGCAAGCTTTACTATTGGCACTACTAGAAACAAAACATCACCATCAATCATCATCATCTGAGGCTGCCTTTCTTTATGATCCCTGAGCCCCAAATATAAATCAGCATATTCAAAATATGCTATCTAATCTCTCAAGCTTATAACTGAAAAATGTCCCCACCTGCAAAAATTATATATTCACTGCTTTCTTGTCTTTCCCTGGATCCAGTATGAAGTTCCACTTCTTGTCTTAGAGATCTTCTGTAAATCTACTACCTCCTATTTCTTCCATCTATCTCTTCCTTTTCCCCCAAGTCCATATCCTGTGATCCTTGAAAGCCTGACTTTTGAATGTCCTCTTTCCTACATGGAAATTGAGATACCTAAGCCTACTAATTATCTTTTCCCTGATAGCCTTTCCTTCTTGTGTGTATGGTATAGAAGCTGGTCTAGGCACATTACAATGGCTCATTGCAAAAAGCCCTCCAAGTAAAAAAGGATAGCATAGAGAAGACATAATGATAAAACCATACCAAATCTGTTAAATACAATATCCAAGAAAACCTCACACAGGAAACTGACTAATGTGGATTTTTGTCCTGCTCCCCTGCAGAATGAATAGGGAACAGAGCTTTGAAAAATCCATAGATATTGCCCCCTCCATACACACATGAATGGCTCTTGCTGGAGGCCCATGCCATCCACACAAGTCCCAAAAATACTGTACTGCCTCCCAGCTCCCTCTGCAGCCTTCTCTCATGCCCTAGCAGTACTCCAAGAGGAGCCTAGATGCCAAGAGTTCCCCACTCTGGTAGCTGGGAAATCCAGAAAAAAGTTAAATCTTCCTATTCCCCCTTCCATAAATGATCCACTAGAACACATTGTGACCTGCTATGAGATTCTGTGGTTTGCACATGGCAGTTTCTCTACAGTCTTACCTATTTCAGCCATCACTGCTCCAGCTTTAAAGGTGTATGCAATATAAATGTTTATTTGCAACATAGCTTTCAGCTTTTGTAGAAGAAACATTTTCCCCTTGAGAATATTTAGTTTCATATTTTTCTTGACATCTAGTGGAAACGGGTTCAGAATCAACAATCAGGGGAAGGTTAACCATATTCGTATGACATTCCAATGAACAACTTCATGACACAAGGATCTGCTTATCCTCACCTAAAGTTGCTTTAAATAGAGAAGTAAAAGCTCTTGTGTAAATAATTTGTTAGGCCTCTAGCTGGTGTAAATCAGAGAGCTACTGAATTCATTTGAATTCTGGCAATTTATATCAGTTGAAGATCTGGCTTAATGTCTTTATTTCTCCCAATATACAGAATTGTACCTGTTCTTAAAAATCAAAAGGAAATCTGCTTTTAATGACTGAGTGCAAAAAAGCACTAGAAAATATTGCATCAATCTAGCCTTTGTATTTGATTTTTTAAAAATGTATCAAGGTAAAAATCCAGGAATCAGAATTCTGCAGGTAGTGCAATGCCCAGAATACACATTATCTGTTGGTATTTAAACATAGACAGTTGGACTATTGTCTTCCATGATTAGCATTTGCATTTTGTTCAGAAATATCAGGAGGCAGTTTGTCTTCTGGAAATATCCCTTCAATATTGCACCATTGTGTTGGAGGCTTGATCAAAAGAGCCAATCTTCTAGCTAAAAATAGGAGCTGAGTGTGAGAAGTAGGCTGTGTGCACAGTGCAGCACTGGCCATGGGTTCTCTTTTCTTTTTCCTTGGGAAGGTGGGGGAGGGAGAGAGAAACGTATTAGTGGGCCATTGTTTTGGTAGGGCAGCACCCCAGAACTTCTCAAAAGAGTAGTACTATACAATGGCATACACTAATACCGAGCAGCAGCATAATGTAGTAAAAATGACCAAGAAACATCCCAGGCTTATACCTATAACATATCTTTACATAGTGACTTTTTTTCTGATATACTGTTAATTAGTGGCAAGTAGACTTCATGGATTGGCCAAACCAGGTGATTTGCCTATATTTACGTAACTTCCAAATGGCTTGTCTGTAAATTATAGTGTACACACACACACACACACACACCCCTCCCCCTCTTACAGAATTCGGATATACATTACATTGGAGTAGGATGACGACGGTGCTAGTCTTGGTGATCACCTAAGCCTTTATCTCTCCATCTATAAAATGGGATGAGGAGGAGGATGTTTACCCTGCTTTGAAAGACTTCCTCTCTTCCCATACTATCATCAGTGAAGGTTGATTAACTGCAAAAAGAGTGCTGCTAGGAGGATGCTCCTCCATTAGGGCCCAGAGACTTCAGAAGTCACTTATCCCACCTGGCTGCTTACCTTCAGGGCATACTGCAATGCTCACCTCTTTCCCCAGGTGAGGGTGAGCTGAAGGCTGAGAGAAGTATTCTGGGGTGAAATAGAGTCTTTTCTAATCTTTCTGGTATAGAATGTCTGCTGGGCTTATTTCTGTTGTCCTAGTTACTTGGCATTTTTAATGTGCATCTTTGGAATGGAACATTTTAATGTGTTATTTATTTAGATTACTTCAAATCAATATATGTAGAGATTGAAAATAACTATATATATGACAATTATTTAACTAACATTACTTTAAACTAATTTTTTACTAAATTCCAGATCAAACAATGTCAATTTGAATTCACACTCTATGCAAAAGAAAAATGTATTTGCATGTGTCTGCACAGATATTACAACAGTTATTACAATTATAAATATCAGATGATGATGAAATAAATTATGGATTAACAAAATGGAAAAAACTACCCAAGACGGCTGAAGGGAGTAGTTTCAATAAAAATCAGTTATAAGAACATACATTTTAAAAAGAGAAATCTGATGTCACTATTATTTTATTCACTGCATATAGATTAAAAACTGTCTCTGCTGGTCATAAACTGGTTCATACACAAGACTGCTGACTAGTCAAAAAAATTCTGAATACTTCAGCATCTCTCTCACATGTAAAGGTTATTTTCCAGAGTCAGAAAAAACAAAAACAAAACAAAAAACCAATCACTGCTTAGTGGGAATTGTGTTTTTGTTCGGGGGGGGGGGGGATTTAATTCAAATCATTTTTAAAATCTGATCCAATATCAAATTTCATTCAAATGCATGAGTTGAACCATGGCAGCATATGAAAGTACAGAGGGACAGTCATGGCAGAACACCACATCTTTCTTGTGCCTAGCCCAGTTGGACTTTGCCTTCTAGGGGCTGCACTCCCCAGGCCTTACACAACAAATCAAAACAGGTGCAACTACCTGTGTGTGGCGGGGGAAGGGTGCAGGGGGAACAACCATAACTTCATTGAAGTTACCTTCCTATACACCAATGGTTCTCAAAAGCTTGTTCAGGGAAAGCCCCATGTGGGCCTGGCCGGTTTGTTTGCCTGCCGTGTCTGCAGGTTCGGCCAATAGCAGCTCCCACTGGCTGCAGTTCACCCCTCAAGGTCAACAGGGGCTGCAGGAAGGGCGACCAGCGCATCCCTCGGCCTGCACCACTTCCCGCAGCCCCCATTGGCCTGGAGCGGCAAACCACTGCCAGTGGGAGCTGGGATCAGCCGAACCTGCGGACACGGCAGGTAAACAAATTGGCCCGGCCCACCAGGGGCTTTCCCGGAACAACCGGCTGACTGGCTTTGAAAACCACTGTTATACACCATGGAAGTCAAATAAAATTCAGTTCCTCAATGTGTTTAACTTCACTGCAGAGCTAACTTGGGCTTTCACTTGGGTATTGCTCCTAATCCAGCTCTCGTCCAGCCAATGTGACAGTTCTTTACACCCAGGTTAGCTGGTGCATCCTGGCCTACAAGCTAAAGTTTAGATGCTGCTTACACTCACTCAGTCTCATAAGCTACCCACTTTGCTGTGTAGATGCAGGTTAACCTATCTGAATGCTGACAGTTCTCCAATGCCTTCTCACAATTCCCCTCACATGGTCAGAAGGACAGATGAGTTCCCTTGCAATTCTCTGGGAAAGAATCAGAACATCTCAGCACATTGCAGAACAAAAAACCATGAGATATGCCCCCCCTCAGGAATCATAATACTTTACTCAAGTGAGTACAGTGCCAGTGAGGACACAGTAATTTGCAGTGTGGCTGCTCACATCTGAGCTAGGCCAGCCCAGATGCTCAGACTCAGGAGCCGATCACTTGAGTTAATTCTGCAGTCAATACATCAACATGTAGACATTTGGCATCTACAACATGTTGTTGGGTTGTATTATCCAAATTCATAAGAGATTAAATAAATGGATTCTCCCCAATGACACGGATTAACTCAATCAGTAGCAAAAACACATCCACTTATACAGCTACTGGTGAGCAAACAGCCTATTTACTGGTTATTTTACTTAATTCCAAGTAGTTGGCCACATCTCACTGAATTAGCCATCCTAGCATAAAAGAGGAACGGCACTGAGATGCGTGTCATGATTACTAACACACCATAATGTAGAGTAGTTCATTTTTCTTTTGTTTGCACTCAATTGTGAAGCCACTTTGGCTGCTAGTGAAGTTGTTCATGCCCAGAAGATCTAGTAAAATAAAAATGTGTGATTTGTATTAATTAATTAAATGAAAGGAGAAAAAAAGGACAACATAAATAGTCTCATTTTTAGTTCTCTTTGTGAATTTCAGTAGTTAAAAGCCAGATGACTAGAAATCAGTTAAGGTTCATTACAGTTACAATCCTTCCAGAGAGAGGGAGAAGTACCGGTACATTAACTTTTACACTTGTGACCTAGTAAATAATGTTCTAGTTAGAGCTAGGACATCTGACAACCATAAACTCATGTAACTTATAAAAATATATTTGTGTTTAAATCTGATGTTATGTGCTACCAAGACAAAGATTTTAAAGGACTTCAAATGAAATACACTTCTGCTTAAAAAGAGCAATATTCTCAGGTGTTGGTCTCAGGCTTTTTGATGACACTGATGCTGTTTAAATAAATGAGAAAACAAGGACATTTGTCAAATGTACAGTGAACAATTTAAAAATCAAATGTATGATGAAGCTAATGCAAATGACATGGTCCATTTTCTCTTTACATATGGGAGACACTAGATTTTGAGTTAGCTTGGATCATTTAAGCAATCTGTAAATCAGAAGCATGCATTGACTAGGTTACCTGAACAGACAGCAAGAGGGGGACGTTTGATATTGTGTTTGTCCTCCCCAAACGGTTTCTAACATATTGTTGGTTTTACTTCACTGCAATGTCAATCATTCTGTAAGTCAGAATTAGTCACTTCAATTATTTTGGCACAGAAAATATAAAATAACAATCAGGAAAACAAAATCATCTAATGCTTTTCTATTTGTTCAGTGCTGTGCTCAAGTAATTGAAAATGAATACTTGATATGGTACAACTGCAGAGAGATTACTGAGTGTAGATTTTTGTAGGGATTTAATTAGAATGATATTTTGTATAAAAACATAGTTGTGTTTGATATAAAACTAAACAGGTGACCAAATAAGACTCATTTAGTCAAAATCCTTTAGTCTCATTTAAGATCCAGTATCGAAGTAGCACAGTTGAAGGTCCAGCATCCAAGATGTCTAATGACAAGGTATATTAACAAGTTACAGAGTCCTAAGGATAGAACCAGAGAGTAAAGTAAAGGAAGTGCCTCTCCCCTTGCTCTCTGAAGAACAGCTTCCCTCCTCACAGCCCTATCCTTGGCTTGAGGAACACCCAGCTGGTATTTGGCAGAGTGGTTTTTTTGTGGGGGTTCTTCCTGACAGTGGGAGGTGTTCCACCTGGGAATTCTGTTTTCCACCTCTGTGAGGACTGGGAAAACTGCAAATGGATGCTAAGAAGGTTTTTGACAAACTTCAGTGTTTGGGATATAGACAGGACCTGATTCTAATTCAGTTTCATTATGTACTCACTTGTACAGAACAATGGATCTCATCTGCTTTATATATATATATATAGAGAGAGAGAGATACCTATCTCATAGAACTAGAAGGGACCTTGAAAGGTCATTGAGTCCAGTCCCCTGCCTTCACTAGCAGGACTAAGTACTGTCCTTGACAGTGTTGGGTTTTTGTTTTGTTTTTTATGCTCCAGATCCCTAAACGGCCTCCTCAAGGGCTGAGCTCACAATCCTCAGTTTAGAAGGCCAATGCTCAAACCACTGAGCTATCCCCCCAAACATAGGGTCTATGAACACACCATCCAAGTACTTAGTGCTATGCACTGGATCCACAATGAATACAGGGTTCAATTCAGTCCTGATACTCAATATCCTTAATGGGAATATACCTGGCTACCTGAAATATCACCTCTCCCTCCATTAATGCAGACCTCTGAGAAGACCAAAGGACTACTGGAATAATGAAACTGTCAACCAGTAGAGGAGGCTGTTTGTAAAGGGGACAGAATTTACACAGGACTCAGACTATGCAACTTTTTCCAGAAGAATAATGATGGCTTTGCCATTTGCATACTTAAGGATCTATTTAAAAGCCCATTGAAATACTGCCTTAGGTTTCTCACAATAAGCTTTTCACACACATGTATATAAACTAGTGTTGCCAGGCATCCAGATTTTAACCAGAGCACCCTGATACCTCTGCCCATCACCGCTGACGGGGCCATTAAAAGTCCAGTTGGAGGTGCTGCAGATCTTAGGCAGGCTCCCTGCCTGTCCTGGTATGGCATTGCTCACCAGAAGCAGCCAGCAGGTTTGGCTCCTAGGCATGGGAGGACCCCACAGAGCTTAGCACGCTGCCCCCATCCTGAGCAGCAGCTCCACAGTCCCATTGACCTTGAACCGCAGTCAATGGGATCTAGGGGTGGTGCCTGCAGGTGAGAGAAGCTCACAGAGCCTTCTGGCCATCCCCACCTAGGAGCTGGACCTACTTGCCACTTTCAGGGCACAGTGTGAAGCCAGAACAGGCAGATAGCCTGCCTTAACCCCGCTATGCCACTGACCGAGAGCCACCTGAGGTAAGCCCAACTCTGAGACCCCCCCTCCTCCTTGCCAGCCATGACCTCCCCAAAACCCTCATCCCTGTCCCTATCCTAGAGCCTGTAACCCAACCCCTGCCTCAACCTGCAGCCCCAACTTGCACTTCGAATCCCTCAATCCCAGCCCAGAGCCCCCTCCTGTACCCAAAACTCCTCATCCCCAGGCCCACCTCAGAGCCTGCATCCCAAGCCCAGAGCCTGTACCTGCCCCTAGCCCTGCCCCAGCCTGGAGACCTGTCTCCCACCCTGAACCCCTCATTTCTGCCCCACCCTGTAGCCTGCACCCCAAGTTAGATCCCTCACCTTCTCCTGTACTCCAACCCCTGTGAAAGTGATTGAGGGTGGAGGAGAGCAAGCCACTGAGGGAAGAGAAAGGTAGTGAGTTGGGGGCAGGGCCTCTGGGAAGGGATTCGGCTAGAGTGTTCAGTTTTGTGCAATTAGAAAGTTGGCAACCCTAATACAAACATGCAGCTTCACCCATTTGCAATGAAATCTGTTCATGTGGAATCTCATAGGAGGAGAAGGGACAGAGCAAGAAAGCTTTCCTATGCTATTGAGATTGGGACACAGAGAGAAACTGTAACTTTATTAACTTCAATGGAGTTAGTTCAGAATTACACCAGAAGAAAAATGAGGAGAATATCAGGGTTGAATGGGACCTCAGGAGGTCAACTAGTCCAACCCCCTGCTCAAAGCAGGGCCAATCCCTAAATAGATTTTTGTCCTGATTCCTAAATGGCCCCCTCAGGGACTGAACTCTCAACACTGGGTTTAGCAGGCCAATACTCAAACCACTGAACTATCCCCCACAGCATCAGTGCCAATACATTGCCAATGTAGCAATCTATTAACATTATAGGCAGTAGAAAAAAGGTTATTCTAGCCATTTGTGATTATTTAATTAATGATTAAACTTTGTCAGCTCTGTATCCCAACTTTTCTACATCTCAAGTCTAAGACCAAGTTCGGCAATGGACGATCCAAGTGATCTCAAGTCTGCTGCACCTTGCCTGCCTGTATTTCAGTGCAGTTAAGAAAAAGCCTGCACACACTTCCTAGCACATCTCATTACATTTATTATTAATGTGAACCCTTGTCTTCCCCCCCACCCTATTTTTTGGTTTACAACCCCTCCACAAACCTTCACTATTGCATAGCAACAGCCTTCCAAATTGGAAACGTATGTGTAACAGAATTATTGTGTGGTGCACTTAGATATTTCATTTTTGACACAGATGTGGCAAATATTCTTTCTATACCCATCCAGTATGTTCTTCCAGTCCTGACTCATTGTCACAATCTCCTGCACCCAAACCAAAACGTTAAGGGGAAAGGGTTTAAAAACAATGGGGCAAATTCTGCTGTGATCTATACCGCTGTAAAAATCATAATTCTACTGACATAAACACAGTTACTCTGCATGTACACCATGAAAAAGAAAAAACGTTGACACTGCTTCTGACTCTGCAAACACACATTCACCTCATTAACTTGATCCAGGTAAGCAGTGTCATTGACTTCAGTGGGATAGGTCAGTGGTTCTCAACAGGGGTACATGCAACCCTGAGGGTAGACAGAGAACTTCCAGGAGATACATCTCCTCATCCAGATATTTGCCTAGTTTTACAACTGGTTATACGAAAAGTACTAGTGACGTCAGTACAAACTAAAATTTCATTTAGACAACAACTTCTTTATACTGTTCTACATACTATATGCTGAAATATAAGTACAATATTTATATTCCAACAGATTTATTTTATAATTATATGGTAAAAGTGAGCAAGTAAGCAATCTTTCAGTAATAGTGGGTTGTGACACTTGAATTTTTATGTTTGATTTTGTAAGCAAGTAGTTTTTAAGTGAGGTGAAACTTGGAGGTACAAAAGACAAATTAGACTCCTGGAAGGGGAACCGTCAACTGGAAAGGTTTAGAGCCACTGCAATAAGTTTATGCACCAACATATTCACATGCTTGTTTGCAGGATTAAGTAATGTTCACTAATATTGTGTCAAGTTATGTCAGGGTGCACATGTGACCCAGTGCTCCATTATATAAAATCAAGGAAATTGGAATGTTACAAAACTTGTCACAAGTTAACAGAATGCAGAAAATTAAAAAAAAGAACTCAGTTACACACACAAATTTGCATTGAATCTACTCATAGCCAGTTCTGAGTGTGTGTTTTCTATTCTTCATTAGCTATCAGAATTAAGCATCATTAAAGGAGTGCTAGGCCTGGTTCTATGCTCAGTTTCAGCTGATTTACACCAGCCTAAAATAGGGTTGCCAGGTGTCTGGTTATGGACCGGCACACACGGTTGAAAAGGGACCCTAGCAGCTCCAGTCAACACCACTGAAAGGGACATTAGAAGTCTGGTTGGTGGCACAGTGGGGCTGGCAGACTCCCTATCCAGCTCCGTGTGGATCCTGGGAAGCATGTCCGGCTTCTAGTCAGAGAGGTGGGCAGGAAGGCTCCACTTGCTGCACCCACGAGCAGGCACTGCTGGGGAACTGCAGCCAATGGAGATGTGAGGGCAGCGCCTGCAGGTGTGAGGCCTCCTGGCAATACTTGCACCTAAGAGCCAGAGGGACATGTTGCTGCTTCCTGGGAGCTGCCTAAGGTCAGCTCTGCCTGAACTCTGCACTCCTTCCCACACACCAACTCCCTGCCCCTGCTCAGAACCCCCCATCCCACACCCAAACTCCCTCCAAGAGCCTGTTCCCCACACCTCTACCTGCACCCCAACCTCCTGCCCCACCTCAGATCTCCTCCAGCACCCTAACCCATACCTAATATGAGCCTGGCTAAATGCCCACTTAGCCCCGGGTTAATAGTCCTACACAGAGTGTAGAGCAGAGCCAGGCAAACATTTCTCACAGAACAATTTATTCAGCAAATTTAGCTTCTTTTCTGTTCACAAATTACCTGTGAAAGGCTTGTGATTTTTACTGAATTGTTTGAATACCAGTACGTCTGCATATTAATACAGATTCGCAGGAGTATTTGTGACATTTTTCTTGCCACAAAACAAACATTCTTGTGAATAAAAACTTGCTTACTTGAATGCTCATGAATAAAAAGGGTCAGAAGAATGTCATAAATCTTTTCTTGCCGTATTCATCCCATTCCAGTACTTTACTTGCCTTTGACAACCACGCCTTTAGAGCAGTGCTGACTGACGCACACTCAGTCCCTGACACAGAACACCAGATCTCAGGGGAAACTTCATCTCATCCTATTAGGGCTGCTTAAAACCCAGCTGTTCTTGAACTTTCCTATTTCACCAAGCATGCATTGGGTCTGATTCTTGTTTACACTAAAGCTGCTTTAGACTCCTCTGGCAATGTAAAGGGACTCGGAGTGGGTGTAAACATTAAGCCCACTTTAAGACCCTTTGCATTGCCAGGGCAGTGAAAAAAAATCTCAGTGTAAAAAATAATTTGGCCCATTCTGCTTAATATGAAGGATGGATGAGTTGATGTTTTCATTTGGGTGATTTGGATGTAGGAGGCCTTGTATTTAGTTTGTATTCACTGCAAACCCAAATATTATCCAGCTAAGTATCAGCCTGCTAGCCCCACTATTCCAGTACCGTACAAAACTGCTTATGTGCTGGTGTGCCACCCTCCTGCTATGCCTGCACTATCCCTTAAAGCACATCAAGGCCTGAGACTGGAGGATCTCTCTTCTTGTGTGAAGGTTCAAAAGAAAAGAATGTCATAGGAAGACTGCATATAATCCTATGAATGCTGCATAAAAGCCAGATCCTTCTAAAGCTTTCTATGGCTTCTTGCAAACATGCAGTTAAGATGCCACTGATGATGGATATAAGTTACAGCTTTTCCTCCCATTGTCTAGCATTTCTTTTTTTCTTTTTTTGCTGAAAACTGACTCCTGAAAGATTTAGTGCAATGTCATTCTCCCTTTAACAGCTGGATGTCACTTTGTTTTAGGCTGGAGTGGCAGAAAGATCCAAGATAATCACACCATGACATTCTTACTCAGCAGAGAAAAGAGATGTCTTTCCTTCCACCCAATGCCTTCCTAACTTCCCTTCATTCTGGGTGGGAGAAAGTTTCAGTCTGTCGCCTCTGGGCCAGCAAAAGAGGTGTTTCTTCCTGGTGCCGGGAAGGAAGGGGATTTTTTTCCTCCTCTTGGCTCTCCGAGAATGTGGGGCACTAATTCCTTTTATTCCCCTTTCTAGGGAATCTAGTTCCTGTTTCCTTCCTCCTTGCTGGCTCATTAGGTCAATGTTCCTCAGACTGTGTTATTGGACTCATTTCTGTGCCTAACACAGAACAAGGGCAACATGTACCACATTTGGGGAACTCAACAAAAGTCAAACACTGGAGTGAGAGAGTCCTACAGCTAACAAGCCACAGGCTGAGTAGCAGTGGTATGCCTCTGACTCTCATTTGGCTATCCAGTGTCCATCAACATTTGTAGATAAATGAACAATGAATTGAAAATGAATGCACCAATTAGAAACCCACAGTTGCTATATAACAAATCTCCTTGTTTCTCACTTAGATGCCTGCAAACTGCAGATCCTTGTACTGCTTCTCATTTAACAATGATACAAGCATAGAAATAATCTGAATCAAGGCTTTTTTAAACCCTGTTCTGTTCCATGAGTTTTGGCTGCCTAACTGTATTAAGGATCAAAAATAACGTGAGTCATTGCATTTTAGAATCAGATTGGCTAAAGATAACATAACTCTAGTTTATAATAACCAATAAACATTACAAAGATTAATTCACCCTCCCTAGGTAACGTTATAATGTGGACTCAAAAAGCTCCTTTCAGATAAGAGGTCACTTATTCAGCAGCTGTAAAAGGTAGAAAATAAAAATCACTAATCGGCACATTTCTAATAAAATCATCATGCCTACTAGGCCCAAGGGACTTCAACTACTTACAATTTCACATCCCACATGGAAAATTCTCTGTAAAGAAATAGCTAAACAGGTTTTTCATGTAGTACTCCAATAAATCACACATCATTAATCAAACATCGCTTAAAAACAAGAAAAGAGAAAATGAAAAATTGCCCTCACAAAAATTGACCAGATTAACTGTTCTAACTCCTGGATTCTTTGGAATTCATCATGAGATAAATTCAACATAAAAAAAAGTAAAAGTTGGCCCAGATCAACACAAAAGTTTTATGAAATCTAGGTTTCTAAACAATGAAAATACAGGTTAAATTATTCTATGCTATTTGTTTTTCCTAGATTGGAAATCGTTTGCTGAAGTGTTCAACATTTATGGATTTCAGCAAACTTAAAATAACTCATTCAGCCAGATGTAGTGTCCTAGAGCCATGATCAACCAGATCTGAAAAATAACTAACGAGTGTGATCTATTGGCAACAATAGAGACTTTCGATTCCAATATCCAACTCTGCCAGTGATTTTCTGACATCTCAGGCAAGTGACTGAAGTATGTGGCAAATTGCTGGTAGTATTATGATGGGTCTCACACTCTCTCTTCTTTGGGGGGGTTCAGGACACCATTTCTTGCCCCTAAATTGGAACATTAATTGCCCCACTAGTGTCCTAGAGGAGGAGAGTGAAGAGGGAGGGACCTGGGCCCACCCTCTACTCCAGGTCCCAGCACATGGGCCCTGAGGATAGCGGTGAACCACTTGAACTGAAGGTTCCTTCCCCTGGGCTACTTCCCTCTCCTGCCCTTCAGCTTGTGGGGGGCTTCCTGCTCTCCCTCTGCACAAGCCAGGTGCCCTTTACCCAGGGTGTAGGACTTCTTAGCCCACTGCAGCACTTCTCCAAACTGTCCTCTGCTTCAACACCAATCCTTTCTGCTCCAAACTGTTCTCTGCTCCTATTCCCACACTGTCTGATTGAAGCAGGGCGTGTTTATCATGTGGCTGACTGCAGTTGCTCTAATTGGCTTCAGGTGCTCTAATTAAACTATAGCAAACTTTCTTCCCCTTACAGGTCCCTTCTAACCCTCTCCTGCTGCCCTCTGACCATGCTGTATCACAAGTAGCAAAAGGCCCAAAGGACCAAATTTGGATTGAGATTCAGACCCAAAGCCAGGGGGATGTTTGGATCCCTGGATTTGATTCAGGTTCTTCTCCACACTTTTCAAAGGGACATCAAAAAGTTAGGTGCTCAACTCCCATTCAAAGTCCTTTGAAAATGCCAGTGGACCTTTGCATGCTTTAATTTCCTCAATAGGTGAAATATCTATAGTATGTATAGCCTCTCATTGCTGAACAGCTTAGGCACTTTAATGCGCTTAACCTCACAGTGCTCCTGTGAGGTAGGAAAATAGTATTATACTCATTGTACAGATGGGACACTGAGGCACAGAGAAATTAAGTGACTTGACTAAGTCAGGAAATCTGTGGCAGACCAGAGAATTAAACCCAGTCCTCCACATACCCAGATTAGCATCAATCACTGGACCATCTTTCCTTCCTTTATTTACCCTCAATACTTAAAGGGGAGGGCCTTTCAAATGACTTTTACCTAATATCCAAAGGGATCACGATCCAGGGTTTTCTGCCTCATAGCCATGTGGTTCACCTTTGTTCTCCGATGCTTGTACAGTACTTTCAGATCCCTAGATGTAAGTATTTTCAAACCAGACCAAATTTTTAGCGAGTGTCGTGTATCTAAATAAAATAACCAGAAGGTTTGTGTGTTTTGCTAATAGAGCACCAACAATTGTGCCAGAGATCAGAATTAGCTTGGAGATCAGATTAGTTTGCACATCTGTTATAAGTGGTCTACAGGTTGCACTTGTCTCAGGGTACGTCTTCACTACCCGCCGTATCGGGGATCAATATATTGTGTCTCATCAAGAAGCAATTATCGATCCCCGAAGGCGCTTATATCGATTCCGTAACTCCACCAACCCGAACGGAGTTGCGGAATCGACAGGGGGAGCTGCGGACATTGATCCCGCGCCGTGAGAATGGTGAGTAATTCGATCTTAGATACTTCGACTTCAGCTACGTTATTCACGTAGCTGAAGTTGCATATCTAAGATTGATTTTCCCCCGTAGTGTAGACCAGCCCTCAGAGGTGAAGCACAGAATCTCACCCCTTCTATCCCTCAAGTCCCTTTGTGATCATGGACAAGTCACTTCATCTTCCCACTTTCTAAACTGGAGATAACACCACTCACCTAACAGGGATGCTGTGAATATAATACCTTCATGTTTGGTGAAGCACTCTGAAATCATCAGCTGTATTATTGACGTGCAAAAACTTCATATATTATGTTATTACTTCTCCAGTGAAATTCCCTATGATTTATGGTGAAAGTTGCCTAAGAAGGGAGTACTGTGTTAGTCCATTAGTTTGCCTGGAAATGAATTCAGTTGGTATCATTAGCTGTCATGGGTTGAAAATTATGTAGATAGCTAGTTGTTAAATATTTTGCAAACAGAACTAATTAAGAGAAGAGTGTGATGGTATTTAGGGCTGGCATAACATTTTTCCAGCAAAGTTGTTTAGGAGCATGTTGAAATGACATTGATTTTAAAAGTTACAGTATTCAGTTATATTTAGAACTTAATTTAAAATCTTAAAAATAACCTGAGGCCATCTGTAGGTAGACAAAGCACTGTCGTCTACTTGCTCTAATGGAAGCACTTCCCAAATTTTGTTTTGCTGAAGAGCCACTGAATTTTTGAATACTTTTTCCACTCTTTTAGAACGAGAAATGACTTTTGCAATGCAGTTAACCTTAATGCCAGTTCACATATCACTCCAATCAGCTCCATTTCTACAGGAGAATCAAAGACTTACATATCAATGGTGAGACCCATCCCTTCTCAATCATAAATTAAAAGACACCTTTTCCAGAGGATTTGAAGAACAAGAATTTTTCATTTTAAATATTGAGGGAATAGTTGTGAGCCTGGGACTTGACTCTAACTCCTTTGTACAACTCCAGTGATGACATAGCAGCCATAAATCTTGCAGTCCCAGCTCACTGAGAATTCTCTGCATATGGGAATCCCAGTACTTAAATTATCAACATATTTCAGGATTGATAACATAATCAATGTCTGCAAAAAAGAAAAGCACAATATGAAAAAAATACATGGAACAAGTCATATGGCAATATGTTAAACTTGCCCCATAAATATAACATTAGCTATTTGTCTCAAATAGGTTATGCCAGCCCTAAATACCATCACACAAAAACATGTATAGAATTCTGAGCTAAGCACCCCTTCCGCTAAGCAGAAAAGACTTGGAACATTATTGGCACTTGTTTAATTTCTGAAGATATTTGCCTCTGAAGAAGTTAATAAAACTTCATGCCATCTATTTTTATAAGATATCTGTTCAAGGGTTTGGTTTGATGTGGCCCTTCTAATCAGAAAAGAACAATTTAAATCAGTTCAAATACATTTCAGAAATAGGATGTCAGCAATGTAAGTTAGAAGTATGATTGTAATGAACTGCAGGATAATCACAGCTGACTACTGTTCACTAGTTCACATTGGAAACATTTATCATAAAACTCTTAAAATAAAACTTTGCAATACACAGCAATATCTGTCAGCTGGAAGAAGTGACAAAACTATTCTTTGCTAATGTTGTCCATTAGAACTTAGAACTCACTCCACTCTTTTAAAGAGGATGGATATCTTATGATTAAAACATTATAAATGAGATGGTAACTTGTCATGTGGAAAATTGAGATTCTCTGGTTTTGGTGGACTGACTTTCAGCCTGAGGGTTTTTGACCAACCTAAGTGACAGCCCTTCTTGTTTCACTAGTTTACTTCTCTGATTTTGCAGTAGAAATTGTAATGGAGACTTTTTTGGGGGTGTTTACTGTGTGTCAAGATATTGAAATATGCTTATTCCCCCCCCCATTTGATTAATATATGGTTAGACAGGAACTCTGACCTTGTTGGGGGTAAAAACACAAAAACAAAAAACAAAAACGAACAGATGGTCTGTTCAAGACCTAGACATACAGACATCTCCGCTTCCTGGTATAGGAGTTTCTAATTCTTGAATGATAGGAATGTAAAGGTTACACAGCACAGGGGGCCAGCGGGAGTTTCAGAAGCACACTGTTTTGTGCAGCTGTTTTATGATCTTTAGTACATAATAGGTAACTGACTAGATTGATGGTTTCCACATTTTTCTTTCAGGACCTAAATCTGTACCTTATTATTAGGCCATGAAGGAATAACATCAACAGTGGGCTTTTTTGGGGGTGGGGGTGGAGGGAGTCTGTTCTCCTAAATACACTCCCATTACATTTGCCAATGCTGAGCTCTTCACCTCTATCAGGCGGAGGATAAATCAGCTATGACCAAAGACATGTTTAGATCCAGTCCTTCCATCTCACTTCCTCCCCCCCCCGCACACACATGGAAAGACTGAAACCCAGCGGGTTTGTACCAAAAAGTTTTTCAAGGGGCAAATTCACACCCAATTACCCTACCTAAGAAAGAGAGAAAAGTTCTCCCAACAAAGGCCATGGTGCAGCAGTAAAGTCATTCTAAGGAGAATCCTCTACTCTAACAGGCAGTGTAGTTTCTACAGTTGTAATGCCTGCCCTGTGACAGTCCACAAATGTGCCCTTGATTTAGAAAGTACATCAGTCTCATTTAAGTAGGCAGGTACCAGTCAATGGGAGTTGTACGTGTTTATGTCTATGTGCTTATTGATATTCCAATTTATATTGAGATTACAAATTAAGTTTCAAAACACTTGTACTTAATATAGAGTGGGTATCCTATAATAGGAATGGCCTAAAATTCTGCTGATTTTGTCACTTTCAATTGATAAGTCTGGGCTAGCATTGGGAAGAAAAAAAAAAAAAGAGCCATGAATATCTGCTTAAATGAATTTGCTTCAACCATGCTCATGCCCTTGCGTTTGCTTCTCTCCAGCATATTCATGGAATAGAGTTTTACTGCCATAACTTTTACAGAATAGGGGCTTAAAAAGGTATCTGTGTATGATCTACAATAAGCAAATGTTAAATTTGCATGCACAAGTCACATTAAGGTCTGCAATCAGCAAGGTACTTAGGTACTTGTCTAACTTTATTCATTTGAGTACTGCCATTGATGGATTATTAGGACTATTTAAATTATTAAAATAAGGTACATACTTAAGTCCATATCTATTCAGCAGTGTGTTTAAAATATATGCTAAGCTTTAAGAATGTACACACATGCTTTGCTGAAAAAAAAAAACATAAGCATATTTTGTTGGTTTGGGGAACAAAGAATACCATCACATAACTTACCTGGCCAATCACAAGTAATCAGAAAGCTTAGAGACTATAAAAACATCCAGTTTCAGAAAGTACTGTTTGCAGTCAATCCACAAACAATAAATAAAATTGCTGAATATTTTAAAATAATTAATCTGGTTATATAGTGATCTATTTTTAAATAAGTGGAATAAAGACGCTAGATTCATTGGATGATTTACTGAGTCTGAATTATTCACTGCTCAAATTATCATGGCAAACAGTGCAGGAATTTAGCAAATTTCACTGTCACATACAGACACATACACGTGCAAAGACATACTTGGAGATGCAATACAGACAGATATGTATGGTTGAGAAATATAATTAAGGATGCTTTAATAGGTTGTCAAAGTTGCTAAGATACCATCAGGTATCCTAGCAAATCTTGGACACACATGAGTATCTAAGAACAAGTTAAATATTCCTTTCGTGCTTGCTTTTGAAGTAATTGTAACCCTGTTCAGATAAAATGTCATCACCTGACAGTCAGAGATGTTTGGGCTTGGGAGTCACTCTATTCACTCGGCAGTGAATATGTTTTTTTATAACCTTCCTGAACAACAAAGAACAAAAATTATCGACAAAGTTATTTGCAAGAACATGCTTTGTAGGCACCTGGAAAGACCTTTTTGTATGTTTATTATTTCCTGTGCGCTAAATGACAGCATAGAAAGCTTGATTCTCTCCTCTCCATTTCACCAGTTTTACAGCAGAGTAACTCCATACTTCTGGTGTAAATAAATGAGAAGAAAATTAGGACAGTGTCTTTTTTGGGGTGAATATAATGGTGAGAAAAGGAGGTAGACTAAAACAGTTTTAAAAAATTAGGACTTGGGTGGGGGCAGGGAGAAAGAAAAAGAAAAGCTAGTTCTCTCTGCTCTGACTCCCCAGCATGCAGCTTTATGGTAACAGTTACAAATGAACACTTGGATTACTACACCTAAGAGCAGTTGGACTCAATACAGACCTCACCTAACTGAGGTTTCCAGGTGCTTTTGTAATCTAAATACACCTCTACCCAGGGGCGGCTCCAGGCACCAGCACGCTAAGTGCGTGCTTGGGGCGGCAAGCCACTGGGGGCGCTCTGCCGGTCGCGGTGAGGGTGGCGGGCAGGCTGCCTTCGACGGCTTGCCTGTGGAGGGTCCGCTGGTCCCATGGCTTCGGTGGACCTCCTGCAGGCGTCCCTGTGGAGGGTCCGCCAAAGCTGCGGGAGCAGTGGACCCTCCACAGACAAGCTGCCAAAGGCAGCCTGCCTGCCGTGCTTGGGGCGACAAAATGCCTACAGCTGCCCCTGCCTCTACCCTGATATAATGCTGTCCTTGAAAGCCAAAAAACCCCCAAAAACTTACTGCTTTATAGGTGAAACCATGTTATATTGAACTTACTTTGATCCGCTGGAGCGCATACCCACACCTAACGCTGCTTTATTGCATTATATCTGAATTCATATTATATCAGGTCACGTTATATCGGGGTAGAGGTGTAATAATGATGCTCACAGACCCCGTCTGCTGACAATAGAAAGTTTACCATTCCCATCCAGTTATCCTGCCCTCACCAGGTAAGCAAGATCTTTAGCAGTAATTTCACATATTTTAAAAGCCTTCTAGCTAGCTACACTTTCTTCATTCCACTCCTTTGTTAAAGAAATATCTTCTCTTTGTTTTGTCTGCTTGTTAACACTCACTTGAACTCCTTTGACAGTTTCTTTAGGCACACCAACACGGCACTGTACAGAGGGTCAGCTGTTTTGAATAGTAGCCATAGCAATAATCTGTTGATGACTAGCACCATTTGCCATTTCCTTACAACACGTCTTGCCAATGCTGTCTATTGATTGGAGATAGCTGCTGACTCACCTATAGTATTTATAAGTTCTAACTCATTCAGTTCTTGCAGTCATTGCCTACAAATGTGGTTTCCTTGATAGGAAGGGGACTAGAAAGTTGCTGTTAAACTTTGCTTTTCCAGCCTCCACTGCTAATATATATATTGCACTATATATACACATGATTGTACAGGTGCATCCCTGACTCATACTTAGCAATTAGTTGAGAAATAGGCCTTTGTTCAGAAAAAGTACTGTTTGTGCCTGCTAAACTCCTCTTTTTAAAAAAGTTAATACCCAAGATCAAAGACTAACTCAATTAACTATAATTCCTAAAGCTATTACATTTGGACTTTTTTAGGCTTTTAATCCTTTATACAAGGATTTTTGCAGCTACACAACATCCCAAAAGATAATAAGCACATTGTGAGCGCTGATAAAATTTTATCAGGCACAAATCATGTATAAAGCTGTCAATTTAGTTATTTTCTCTATAGGGAATAAACATGGAAACTTACAAATGATAGGAGCAAGAATTATAAAAGGTAGAGACATGAGTGTACTGATTGACTAATAATTTAGTCAAAGATGCATCATCTTTTCTGATCTAAAATTGCTTCACAGATGGACATTAGGCCAGAGCCTTGGCCCAATATACTCCCTCTCAGGAACTCTGTAGTAGAAATAGGACACAAAACTGCTCCACTAGGCCTGGGGAGTGCAAAGATGGTTTTAAGATGCCTTTGCCCCCACCTCACACATCCTGCACAAAGCACAGTTTGGCCAGACCCAAGGATCTGAGTTTTGGGGGTGAAATCCTGACCTCACTTAAGTCAATGGGATTTTTGCCATTGACTCCAGTGGGTGCAGGATTTCATGTCTGTTTTTTTCATTACATAGCTCATTGATCAAAATTATATTGTGAAAAGTTTAGTACTTTTTTTTGTTATGTTTTTCCATGAAGAAAGTCATTAACATTTTGTTGAAAAACAAAATCAAAATTTGGAAATGTCACCAATTCTAATTTCAGACATCAGATATCTTAGGAAAAGTGCTCTTCCATGTCTCTGTGTTGTTCAGCATTTTATCACCTCCTTTATTGCTCACCTTAGTCCCACAGTACTGTTACTCTTTCCTAACTGGATGTGTGTGTCATTGTAATAAAGACAGTGTGATCAGATTTTTGAATCTTTTAAAGAGAGAGATGGAGATAGATTATGGATTTAGAAGTAGCTGGCCCACCAGGATTATGGACTGTTTAGGACATTATAACCTGTTTTCCTTTCATCTTGAGGCAGCATTGTAATACAGAGTGGTGTAAGATTTAAATTAATTTATTCTCACTGCATTCACACAAAATGACTGCATAATATGTGTGAACATAATTCTAACCTCAAAGGTATAGCAGGGTTCTTGGCTGGTTTATTTCATTGCCTTTGAACCAGGGGTCTGACCAGAGATTTTGCAGAGGCTTAGTTGCAAAGGGTGCTGTCTCAGACCCCATCCCATCTTATTTAACTATGTTAGTGCCAAGGTTCTGGCCTAGAATTTTGCACATAGACACACCCTCTGGGGTGCTTCCTTGTTAGCAACATTTTATGTAATTATAGATCAAAAGGAGATGATTTAGGTGGAGGAGAGGGGAGAAAGAGTGCCGAGGGAAGAAATCAGTTGACAACCTATCAATGCCAGGAAACATAGAGTGCTACAGGGCTTTGTTTTTAGTGGATCTGAGGACCAAACAGAAAACTTTTCATCTTTCTACAAAAACTAAAAATTCAATAAATACAACATGTCTGAGTCATTGGATTTCAGATTTTAGCCTCATTCAGAAACTTGGAGAATCTGAACCATGAAGATATGTACATCAGGTTATGAATGAAGATCTGAAGTCTTGCTGAGTATCCCATAGCATAGTGAAAATATTTTATGAAAAGTTTCTTGTTTGCAGAAAATTAGCATGTATTTTACAGCTGGTCAAAATTTTTCACAAACAGCTTTTCCAATCAAAAAATTACCTTTTAGCAAACAAAAGGTTTCTTGAAAGAGTTTTGTCATACTTCAAGTCTTCAATTTTCCCACAAAATGTTTGCCCTATTTTTATTTTTACCAGTTTGTCAAAATTATTTTCAAAGACAGTAGTTTTTGCTTACTAAAAGCATGGCAGAAAGTTTCATGAATAATATAGAAAAGTTAGAAGAAATATGAAAATGTTCTGTGAAGATTTCCATTTTATGACCAGTTCTGCTTGTGATGATTTGTGTAGGACTGGAAACTAGAAGGCAGGGGAGGAGGGGGAGGAGAGAAGAGGAGGCAGTGGGAGGAGGGGATAAGACTGGATATTTTTCTAAAAGATCCGCTCTAGTTCAAACAAAAGTTGATTCAGGGAAGTCCTATGGACAATGTTACACAAGAGATCAGAATGGTCCATTCTGGCCTGATAAGCTATTAAACTATATTGTGGCACATTAAAGTGGGTCTACTTCACTAATCATGTTATTTTTAATTTAATTTTTAGGCCCTAAGAATTAGCTGTTGCTAGCTCACATCTGAAATGAGATTTGCTTTCTTGATCAATATGAAATCTCAGAATTTACTATGGTTTGGGGCTGATAGTTGTAAATTACATTTAGCAGCAGAACAGAACAGATTGTTTATGTAGCCATACCACTTCCAGCTGTGATCTTTCTGGGTCTTACAAGCTAAATAGAGTTAAGCTTTCTCAGTGCTTATATGGGTGACATTCAGAGAATAACTTGTTGCAGGAAAAGATACTGGTGATTTATTTTACGGTATTCTTCTTGAGGCAACAGTATTGAACAAGCCCCTCAGCAAGCTAAGACATTGTGCTAGGGGAGAATTAAAACCATCATCCTGATAATTTTCCCCCTCATGAAATTTTTTTTAATAATTTTAGGGTCATAAGAAAAAATCCAAGTTGAGTATTACATTCCCTACTTCTTAACATTTCAACTGGACATGATTCTTCTTTACTGCTTAGCCTAAGAAACTTAGGTCTCTTGAGCCGTGGGATGTTACCTGCCTGCCACAGTAGTGGCTGACTTTTCACGGTAAATTAGATTACTCCAATCTATAGCTTCGAAAGAATTGGCCTGTTTTTCAGAAGTGCTGAGCTCCTCTGGAGCTGTAATTTTGAATGCATAGACTCTTTGTGATTTTCTATATGAAGTGCCTAGCTCTTCTCATTTTTCACCATTGTCTGACAAGCATAGCCCTAAAAATCTTCTGCTAGATCCTGAGCTTTGAGCAAAGTGGGGGAGGCAATTGTTTCAGTTTTCCTGATTACAGACCATTTCCACCACTAGCATAACTTTAGAGGCCTGACCCCTGTAGCCCAGGGGGAGGTCTGTGGTATAAAACTATACCAGCCCCTGTCCCCTCCCTCCTCAAACAGCTGGGGGAGGGGAGAAAATCACCAGGTGCTTGATTGGGGCAGCTTTAAGTGTTATTTGTGCCACTGGAACAGCTCAAAGGGGACTTAGAAAATTATTGGGCCAGATTCCTATTTACACTGTAGATATTTTTCTGCCTCTTAAAAGTGTATTAACTCCACAGTTCACCTTTACCACCGCCAGTAAAAAACCTTTTGTACATTCAATCCAGTCTACAAAAGGCTTCTGAATTACTGTTAAAATTAGGAGTTTAAAGTGCTTAGTGGGCCTATACAGCCATGTTAGTGACACCAAATAGTCTCTCTGGCACTGGGCGTCTGTCAAGACATGGCTATTTTTTGCTCTATCTGGCTGCCCTTTACTTTCTTTCTAGGAGGAGCTATTCCTTTGGAAATAGGACATGCAGTTTCTTGTAAAAAGTTTTCCCATAGTCTCTCAAGTGGCAAAAGACAGCAAGCAGCATATTGAAGTACAAAATGCAAAAAGCCACACTACTTATTTATTAGAACACAGCACTCTTCCTACATTCAGCAGAGCCAAACCTTGGTTTGCTTGTCCCATAGATGAAAAGGAATGCACTAAGATGGAAGTTTCATGTTGGGTGGGACAAGAGGGAATAATGCTATAAGAAAAAAAGCAGCCAACATTGGTTGTTCATTATAAGCAGAACTTCCTTTTCTTGAGTAATTTCTAATGCTAACAACATTACCACCATTAATTAAAGGGACAATGCTTATACATACGTGCTAAAGAGAGACTATCAAGAGAGAAAACATTCTTGTTGCACAGCAGGGAGTTACAGTTTTTTTGCTCAAGAGAGCAAGGATACTACTTTAATGTATAAGAACTCATGGTTGAAAAACAGCAAGGGATCCATCCAGCTCCCATTGAAGTTCACTGGGATATGGATTGGCCCAAAGAGTGTACAAGTGAGCAACACTTTTAAGAAACATGGATGGCAAGTTTGTAGAAGTTTTGGTGGTGCCCAGAACCCGCCCCCCCGAAACTCCGCTCCCACCTGCCTAAGGCTCTGGGAGGGGTTTGAGGGGGAGGTCTGGGGTGCAGGTCCTGGGCTGGGGATTAGGGTGCAGGAGGGGTGCAGGCTTTGGAATGGAGTTTGGGTGCTGGGTGCAGGCTCCGGGCTGTGACAGGGGGTGGGTGTGCAGGAGGGGGTGCGGGGTGCAGGCTTTGGGACAGAGTTTGGGTGCAGACTATAGGCTGGGGGTGGGAAGGGGTGTGTGGGAAAGGGGAGGTGGTGCATGATCTGGGAGGGGGTGCATGCTCTGAAAGGGAGTTTGGGGATAGGAGGGAGTGCAGGGGTGAGGGCTGTGGGGCTGAGGATGAGGAGTTCATGCTGCAGGGGGGGACTCAGAGCTGGGGCAGAGGATCAGGGTGCAGGGGAGTGAGGGCTGTGTCTGGTCCTGAGGGGTTCATGATGCAGAAGGGGGCTCAGAGCTGGGGCAAAGGATCAGGGTGCAGGGGGATGAGGTTTGGGGATGAGGATGAAGGGTTTATGCTGCGGGGGGGGTGCTCAGAGCTGGGGCAGAGGATCAGGGTGCAGGGGGATGAGGGTTGGGGCTGAGGGGTTCATGCTGCGGGGGTGGCTTAGGGCTGGGGCTGAGGATTAGGGTGCAGGGGTATGAGGGGTTCATGATGTGGGGGCACTCAGGGCTGGGGCTGAGGATTAGGGTGCGGGGGGATGAGGTCTCTGGCTGGTGCTGAGGGGTTCATGATGCAGGAGGGGGCTCAGGGCCTGGGCTGAGGATTAGGGTGCAGGGGGATGAGGGCTCTGGCTGGGGATGAGGGGTTTGGGGCATTGGAGAGGCTCAGGGATAGGGCGGAAGGGCAGGGTAAGGGCAGGGTAAGGGCAGCCTGCCTTGCCCTTAGTGATTGGCAGGGACTAGGACCCTGGGGAAGCAGACAACTGTTCTCCCAGAAGCTGTTCTACCCCCGCAGCGCAAGCAGGCAGGGGAGAGGCACGTGCTGATTTCTGTCAGGCAGGGATGTGCTGGCGCAGGAGGGACACACAGGGGGAGGGGTGATCGGCAGGGGCTGGGACCTGCTCCAGGCAGGGACGCAGCGGGGTGTGGGGGAGACCCACGGGGGCCGGGCCCAATCCAGGCAGGGCCGGGGGAGAGACCCAGCTCCAAATATTCCTGGAGCAGGGCCCCCAGCCCTGAATATTGCTGGTGCTCGAGCACCACAAACATATATAACCTGCCGCCTATGCTAAGAAATGCATCTGTATGAGCTATTGGGAGAAAACAAATGTGTGCAGAGTCAATTTCAGTCTCACATTAGGTATCTTGTGACCTGTTTGATCCTGGGTGGGATAGTATCTGAATAGAAACACTAATTCTGAGTTACCAGATGGGAAAGTTAACATAAAACCCAAGAGAAATAGGAAACCCAGATGCCACTTGGGGAAGGTTTTTAAGTTGCCACTGTGGCAAAAAGAACCTGGAAAGACTGTCATTCTGTCAGCTGAAAAAGCATGATATCTTCTGGGGATAAACATAGACTATCATACCAGATCATACTAATGGTCAATCAAGTCTCATGTCCTGCCCACAACAGTGGTCAATACTTGATGTTCAGGGAAAGGTGAAGTCTCTTTTCATCCATCTCACAACAGCTGTTTTGTATGTACAACTTCAGTGAAGACCTTCAAAAACATGCTCTTAATCATTATGTTCATCACTATTCCCATTTGCAAAGCATCCAATTTTATAAAGCACGTAGAGATCCTGGAATTAAAAAGGTCCTACTAAGTGTGTAGCAGTGTGCTCTGATAATCTAATACAACACTGATATTTTTACAAATCACCATCAAAGAAGGGCATGTTTAAAGCATGTTGCCATTCATGGTAACATGCAGAATACTTCTGTATCAGCAATGTACATAATCAGTATATATCCACTATCAAATTATATTTGATTCTAGTGGATTCGTTAGTGAACTTTTATGAATTGTGGATCTGCTGTCTCAGTGTGAAGTGCAGCCAAAGAATGTATTATATTAAAAATACTGAAGAGGATAAATCAAGAATGAAAAAGGAAAGTTATAAAAATCCATTGTGTTAAAATATGATTTAGTAGCACAAAAAGTCATAACTCATTTCTTTAGTTTGTTTCTCTAACAAAATACTATAGCTTGCAGGAACTTTGGACCTATAGAATGAACAAAAAAGTATCAAACAACCAATATTCAGTGGATTATTCTGTCTTGTTCTCTTTTGAGTAAAGAATTGTTTTCATTGTTTCTTGAAGAAAAATGGACACTTGCTGCAGCATGACACATGCATTTAAAGAAAAATCTAGACATTGACATTCTATTCACTTAGAGAAGTGAAAAGGCTGTTGAGAGTAGCTATGTTTACTGTAACATCTATGAACCATACGCAGTCACAGTCAAGTATTATCCCTTCACTATCAACCTGTTTTATAATTAAGTAAGTACATGTTAATAATACTGACTCTTAATAGGATTTTTCATCTGAGGGTCTTAAAGTGCTTTGAAAACATTAGCAATCCCATCCAACTTCCACTGAAGTCAGAGGGAAAAAAAAAGACTCACACCGATCCCAATGGGAGTCAGATTGTACCTTACTTCACTAAGCCTTAAAACTCCTTTGGGGGTAAGGTAGGAAGTGTAGTCATGGATCAGTTCACACCTCTGAAATGCAGCCACTTCTGAGGTGAAGTGCAGCATAGCTACAGCAAAGAAACAACCCAGGTATTTTGTTAATTTTTTTTAAACAAGACAGGACGCAAATACCACCGAACCTGTGTGTAACTCTGGGGGGATTTTGAGAAGGCACAATGTAAATTGCTGAGCTGGAAATTGGCCAGGAACTTGGCGTTATCATCCCTACCTTCTGATTCTTAGTGACACTCAGTTTAATGTCTAATTCAAAGTGTATTAGATCATTGGTTCAGTAACTTCAGAAGGAAATTCTATCTAGCAAATCAATGTTTCCTGTAGCACTTATGCATTCTCTATTGGTCTCCCATTCAAGTATTTGTCTAGCCTTACTCAGGTTTGTGAGATGTGACAAGATGACAGCACTATGTGTCTGACTTCCAAACATTATTAGGGAGCTCTCTGAATACTGAATCTGAATTTTTAGCCTAAGAGACTTGGCCAGCAGTCATGCTATGTAAACTTCATTTAAAAGCTATCCAAATTTTACTTTTTTTAAAAAATTTACTTTATGAATCAAGTAATACAACAAGCAGGAGCGGGTTTTATTTTCCCTGTTGAAACCTGATAGTTCAAGTGAATAGGACAAAAAACATTGTTGATTAACTGTCTAGAGTCCTTAGTAAATGGTCTGCATGTTTAATTTACAAGTTAACATTCTATGTAGTGTGATCCTTGAAGTCCTTATACAATTCCTGCTTCATTCAGAGACTGTTACCTTTGTGTTTTGTTTTCAGCATAATAAACATGTTACACCTAAGGTACAAACTCCAGAAAGAAAGTACCTTTATCTTTGGCCTTTAAAATAAAAATCTAAAAATACAAACTTTGCTTCTGGATAAACTATATATTTGGAGCCCACTATAGAAATTAATCAACTGCTGTCAAGTGACTGAGAATCATGTTCATTTCAATAAATCCAGAGAAATACTGGTGAACTGTCAGGAAAAATTCAGCCAAGTGCTAGCTTAAGCTACAAAGAAGGAGAGAAAGCTTCAGTTTTAGTGAATTCTCAAAAGTAATTTGGGCAACTTTATGTGAAGAAAAATTCTAGTATAAAAGGTATTTCAGTCCCATGGAGAAATGCTTGAACCTCTACATCAGTTTTTGGCCTGTCATCTTCTGTGCACTCTGGCATTTAAGAAGATATACTGAGAGCTTCCCAAGGGCCAATCACTGCCTGCTTAATACAGTGGGAGAATCATTCCACTCTGGTTTTCTTTTTTGTGGATCATCCTGAAGACTCCAAAATCAAATCCTTCTTATCACAAAGTGTTTTCACCTTTGTGTTGGGAAAACCACTCATGTGAGGGATGAAAAAACTAGACACAGAATTTTCATATTTCTTTGTGTGGAAATGTAAGTGGAAGCAAAGGGACAAGTGACTGACTATCACAACTGAGACCCTAGGCAGTGCTGTGACCCTAAAGCCAGCACAGATGGTTGAGGGAGGTTCACCCCACTGTAGGAAGATCCTCTGGTGGTGTTATATCACTCATCCTTATGATAGCCTGGATAGGGCGCATGGCCAGGGAACACAGATGTGGCTGGGAAATCTCTACTCCTCGCTGTCTCCTATTTGCCTTATCAACTTCTTGGGCTCATTGGCAACCTATGCTTATTCTAGAGGACTGGCCACAACATGATTGGCATTAAGCCACCTCTGCATCCCACAAACATGGGCCCTCTTGAACTATGGTGTATGCTTCTTGGACACAGCCAAGGATTCGGACCTGGGAGATGAAGTAAACATGATTGAGTCAAGAGGAAATATAAAAGTGTCTCGATAGAGGTGCCACAAGAAGGGCTATACTACATCAACACACCCCTTTCTCTTGATGCATTTACATTTACTTCTGGATTTGTCCTAGAATATCTAAACTCTGGACTTATGTTTTATGGCTCTTTTCAGTTACAAGTTGAACATGTAGAACTGTAAGTAATGGTTTTCCCCACTGAAAACCTACAAAAATATTTCCCATTCTTTTTGTACTTGAGAACCCTTCCACTCAGAACTGTTAAATGTAATAGTGCACTGGCAGCCTTTATAACTAAGGATAAGCCTAACGTCTTTTCCCTTTACCCTACCCCCCCCCCCAATTTCTTGACTCTCACACCTACTATTTCTGTTTTTTTTTTAATAAAAACACAGAAGTGTGGGGGGGGGAGAAAATTATGATGTACTGAGACTGGAGTCGATGGTACATGCTTCAAAAATGTATCATCTCCTCTTAAAATGTTAATGTGTGAGCCTCTTAATTTAAAAGAGGCGGGAGATGTTTAATGCTATCCCTAAGAGTTATGCAGTTTGTTGTAACTAAATAGGATGCTATAAAATACCTTCAGAAAGGTACTGAACTCTCATTTTTCCTCCTTCACGTCAAACAAATGTTATTCCTCCGCCCCCCCCCCATCCATCATCTCCATATAGAGGGCTTTGACATAAAAGATTGTGTCAGATCACTGTTTTGGAATTGAGTGGGCATTTTAGAGTATCAAATCACAGCTAAATTGTTTGGACCCAGCTGTGTGTTGTCCCACTCTGTGCTTCTCCTTTGTACAAATATCCATCTTGTCAGCCTCTACCCATCACACAGTGTGGATGGTCTGGACTTGGTCTCAAAATGAGAAACTCAAAGAATTATTTAAGGGAAGGAAAAAAGAAAATATAGCATAAACGGACACAATTTACAATAAAAAGCAGAGCAGGCTTTGTCTCTACCCCCCCACACACAGAAAAAAAAAGTCACACACTCCTGCTTTGGTTTTGTTAAAGTAACTTACAACCACAAATAATGTTTTTTTCCTGTTTCCACAAATGCATGCTCCATCTGAAAAACAAATGTATAAAAGTGTAATGTGACCATACCTTTGCAGATTGGCAACTAATTACTCTTGCTATCACACAGAGCAATTTTTGAATTATCCACACTATATAATGGCTGCAAGATATCCTACCATCCATACACTATTTAAGCTTCTTAAAATGAAGGTGCGTTTTTCATAGAAAAACTTCACAATAAGTAGAAATTCCCCACAACCTGAACTGCAATAGTCATGTACAGAATGTGGACATTTTGGAAACTGCACTCTACTTCCCTACAAGTTTTCGCTGCAGACAAACCATGATTATTTATCACGTGGTTAATCAAAATTCTTGATAATAGGAACATGAATATCCCTTGAAATTTGCTTGCAGAGAAATTCTTCGGCTGCCTAGTGCCTATGATTTGCAGAGCCCCAGTTCTGCAACAAGAAAGCTCTTCTGCTGTCCCGCCAGGAGGCACAAGTTTGCAGGTGGACCTAAAACCAGTGACTTACTGATGAAGACTCATCTCGGTCAGGACATAGCAATGATGCGTGTGGGTGTGTGCGGGGAGGAGGGGGGGTGAAGAGACACCACCTAGTCATTTAAAAACTAGATCACTTATAGTTATAGCTTGGTATATGGTACAGCAACAAAGCCTAGTTGATTTCATTGATTTTTCCATTTCACAAAGGGCATTAAACCAGGGATTTTGTGAAACATTCTGCACAGCACTATCTAGCAGAACTTTCAGTATGAGATTTAGTAAAATGCATGGATTACATATTAAGCAGTATTAGCAGAAAACTCATTTTACACATCTAGTAAATTAAATGCCTGCTTTGGGACAAAATTACATATCCTATAAATGTAAGGACTAAGGGCTTGATCAAAGCTCATTGAAGCCAATAGGAGTCTTTCCATCTACTAGGATAGCATCTAGATCAGGCCTTAACACCATATATTGGCATCATGTTCCATGCATGCAACCTTTACTAATACCCCACTCATTGATCAAGAGCAGTAAAATGGAAACAAAAGTTAGTCTTTGTCTGTACGTGTTAAACATAGTATTTGAGACACTACATGAACTGTCTGACATGATGCATTATTTTATGTCACTGACTGTTTCAGATCATGTTACATTGTATCAAACTCATCTAGAAATTGAAAGAATATTACATGTCATGACACAGCAGTAGTAATATAATGTGAGGTGACTTAAAATCTACAGGAAAAAAATGTTTTCCTGGTCCAATAACTACTATCATATCAGATTGTAGTTAGCCAATCCAAATTGAACCTGGCACAGAGAGAAGCAGTGTAAAAACTGAAGTATACATAACCCTGTAGAGAATATGGCTCTCTTTTTAAAAAAAAAAATACTGCTAAGCTTATGCAGTTGGGGAAAAAATCATTTTCCTTTGTTTATTTTCATTTAATGAGGAATACAAATCTGCAACGGATGAAAAATACTTGTTTACTCTGGGCACAGTACTTGAAAATTAGTCTTTTGTTTTTTAGCATCCCTATGAATGTTTTATTTAAGGACCACTGGTAATTAGAAAGAAAAGTCTTTTAGCAAGAACAGCCAGACAATACATTTCAGCAAACACACAGCAGTCTATACAGGCCCACCTGCTACTCTTGGTATTTCCAAAATGGTCTCTTTATATCCCAGTCCAATAACTACTAAATCAGTTACAATCAATCAAACATGAACTAATCAAACTAACTCTAACACCTTAATTCATGAGGCAGGCTTCCAAACATTGGTGCTTGAGCCCAGTTGATTAATACCGCTAATGCTGTACACAGTTGAACTAAACCTCAAATGGAGTCCTCTTGCAAAAACTCAACTAAATAGAATAATGCCTACTTCAGAACCTACCCTACATTTTTCTGTCAAGTTCCACTTAATACTGGAACTGCAAGTTAAGTTAGTTGGACATACATATATAAATGCAAAAAATGACTTACGCAAGCGAGTACCACAGACTACACTGAAAAGACGGGTCTGCTGTGGTGCTTGAGATGAGAAACACTAGCTGCTGTTGGCCAAATAATGCTGTGCAGTCCAAGAAAAGTGCCCGAAAATGGAAACATGGATTTATTTGTTGAATAAGGGTGAATGACTATCTGACTTCAAAGGTGAAGGAACAACAAGCTGCAACAAATAAATATTGGTAGCACCGTCTACAACCTGAGGTGAACATGGAAGGTCCTAGGTAAATCAGAGAAGGATTAGATAGCTACTACCTGATGACATGTCTAGCGGTATTCTTTGCCCGTGCTGTTGACTGCACTCACAGCCACAAGCCACT
This sequence comes from Gopherus evgoodei, assembly GCF_007399415.2. Classification (NCBI taxonomy): domain Eukaryota; kingdom Metazoa; phylum Chordata; order Testudines; family Testudinidae; genus Gopherus; species Gopherus evgoodei. The sequence continues at coordinate 76,387,926 of NC_044330.1, read as the reverse complement.
ACAGCAATGTTTTATAGAATCATCGATTTTAAGGTCAGAGAGGACCCTCATGATCATCTAGTCTGACCTCCTGCACAACACAGGCCACAGAATCTCACCCACCCACTCCTGTATCAAACCCCTAACCTTTGTCTGAGCTACTGAAGTCTTCAAATCATGGTTTAAAGACGTCAAGGGGTGGAGATTCCTCCAGCAAATGACCCAGGCCCCACACTGCAGAGGAAGGTGAAAAACCCCCAGGGCCTCTACCAAAATTCCTTCCCGACCCCAAATATGGCAATCAGCATGTGGGCAAGACTCACCAGCCAGACACCCAGGACAGAATTCTCTATAGTAACTCAGATTCCACCCCATCTAACATCCCATCACAGGCCATTGGGAATATTTACTGCTAATAGGTGAAGATCAATTAACTTCCAAAATTAGGCTATCCCATCATACCATCCCCTCCATTACCATGACAATGAAGATAGTTGTATGTGAAGACTTGCTCCATATCTCTTGGTGTGTTGATCACCTGCACTAAATGAGCATGGATCACATTTATTTCAGTGTTGCTGTGATGGGCATGTAGTACTCATACATGGTGGTGAGAGTAAGCTACTGAGATGCACCCAGTAGACCAACACAACCATGCCTTGACTTTTCCATAGGATCCTGTGTACTTTTATTCCCATAATTCTGCAAGTGGTTACTCTGTCATAAGCCATTTATTGATCTATGAAATTTCCTCCAATTGACTAATTTCCATAAATCAGTAATTCCATGGCAAGCGATCAGAGACCTAAACTATTACTTACTCTGACTCATGTAGGCATACCTAAGGCTCAGTGTTTGACGCAGAGGTCACAGATTCTATGATTTTCTGTGACTTCTGCAGCGATCCCCTCCCCCAGCACCCAGAGCATCCCCTGAGCTACCCCCACCCTAATTTTAGTTATGGACAAGTCTTGGGCTGTGAATTTGTGTTTACAGCCCATGACCTGTACATAACTTTTACTAAAAATATCCATGACTAAAATGTAGCCTTAGTCGTACCTCACTTTCCTTTGCATAGTTTTATTCTGTCTGTTAGGAGGTCCATGTGATTTTGGTCAATAGCTGACAGTCATGATCATCTGTTGGTTGTTCAGTGGCCTATGCAAAACAAGATAGGTTTTCAACAACTATTCCCAGATATACTAAGGAGGAAAAAAAAATGCACAACCATTAGCAACACAGATAAGCAAAGTCACTGACCTTCTCAACAAGAGGGCTAAGGAATGAACGAGTTCACATGTAGACTGAACTACCCTCAGACACAGAAGCAGTCAACATTGGCAGCTTGTGCTGTTGGAGCCTGCATTATACTTTGTCTGTGGACAAATCATCACAGAAATTAAGGGCTACAAGGGATCTTGAGGGGGGTCACCCAATCCAGCCTCCTGTGCTAAAACCAGACCAAACCTCCATGTCCTTTGCTGCAGATTACTTCTTGTCCTACCTTCAATGATTCTCCCTATGTCTTCTTTTCTCAAGAAGAAACTTACCTGGTTATTTGGGTGTTTTTAAACTTTTCCTTGTATTTCCTTTGTATTCTTGTATTTGTCCACATTTTTCCTAAAGGGTGGAACCCAAAACTGGACAGAGTACTGCACTGAGATCTTGCTAGCGAAGAGACGATTGGGACAGTTAACTCCTGTGTTTTACATGCAATCCTCCGTTTGCTACGCCCACAAATGATATTAGCTTTTTCACAACTGCACCATTTTGGGGCTCATCTTCAATTTAGGATCTACTAGAACCCGCAGATAGTTTTCTAAAGTACTAGTGCCTATCCAGTTATTCACCATTTTATATTTGTGCATTTGAGCTTTTCCTTCCTAAATGCAATAGTCTTGATTGAATTTCATCTTACTGATCTCATCAATTCTCCAACATGTCAAGGTTATTTCAAATTCTAATTCTGTACTCCAAAGTGCTTGCAACTCTTCCCAGCTTGGTGTAATCCTCAAATGTTATAAGCATGCTTTCCACACTGCCATCCAATTCATTAATGAAAATGTTAAATAAAACCAGCCCAGGGAAGACCACTGCAGGACCATCTCATTACATCCTTCCACACTGACAGCAAACCATTGATAACTACTTTCAATCAGTTGTGCATCCATCTTATAGTAAATTCATCTAGACCGTATTTCCCTAGTTTGCTTATGAGAACATCATATGGGACTATGTCAAAAGCCTCACTAAATCATGGTAATCATGTCTACAGCTTCCTCCCTATCCACTAGGCCAGTCACCCTACCAAATAAGGAAATTTGTTCTTAACAAGTACACATAAGCTATTATCGATTATCCTATCATCCTCTAAGGGCTTACAAAATAATGGTATAATAATTTGGTCCAGTATCTTTCCAGGCATCTAAGTTAGGTTGACTACTCTATAATTCCCTGGGTTCTCTTTGTTTCCCTTTTTAATGTTAGGTGCTATGGTTGCCCTGCTCCAGTCCTCTGGAACTTAACCTGTCTTTTATGAGTTCTCAAATACAGTTACTAATGGTTCTGAAATTGCTTCAGCTAGTTACTTAAGTACCTTAGGGTGAATGTCATCAGGCTCTGCCAACTTGATTATATTTAATTTATCTAATCTGTAAGTGAGTGGACTCACCCCTGCAGCACCTCCTGCTTGTCATCCATGGGAATTAGCTCTTCCAGCATCTTGGAGCACCCCCTGCAGGCTTGTGATCTGCCTTACCGCTGGCCCTCATGTCCCTCCCAGGACTCCGATGCCCCTTTCTCTGGGTTGCTGCCCTCCTGGCAGTATCCCCACACTTTGGGTCTCCCCACCCAGGGGAATCCCCATTCACTAACCCCACCTTGCCTCAGTGCAAGGCTACTGACAGTCACATCTAGCCCCACTCCCTGAGGCAGACTGCAGCATATGCCTCTCATCACAGGCAAGGTTGAGTTGGACCTGCTGCCTCTCTCTCTATAGCTATGCTGCCCCTCTGCAGCCCCAGTACTGGTCTTAGGGCTTCAGCTAGGCCTATAGCCTGGGGGTGTTCCAGGCTGGAGCACCCCAGCTCCTCTAGCCTTTCCCCAGCCCTGCTCCACTCCCAGTACCCTGCTCAGCTCCCTAGCAGCCAGGCCCTTCTCTCGCTACAAACAGAGAAAGAGTCCTGAGCTTCTGGCTGCCCTGGCCTTCTTATAAGGCCCAGTTGGTCTGTTTGGGGCATGGCCCCAGCTGCAACCACTTCCCCCAATCAGCCGGGGTTTTGCTCCTTTCCCCAGCCCTCTGCAGGGCTTTTCCAACCCCTTCAGGGCTGGAGCGGGTGCTCACCCTGCTACACAATATTCTTTAACCTGTTATTTCCTATTGTGGCTTGTGTTCTTTCTCCCTTAATATGAATTGTGTTGATTTGGTCACAGTTAACCTTTTTAGTGATGGCTGGATCAAAAACAGGCATTAAACACCTAAGCCTCTTTGTTTTATCACTTATTAGTTCTCTTGGCCTGGTTAATAGAAGACCTACACTTTCCTTCATGTTTCTCCTTCTCCTAATTTATTTAAAACAAAAACACACACACACCCCTTCTTATTGCTTTTACTGTCCCTTGCTAGGGAGATTTTGTGCCTTAGCCTTTCTGATTTTGTAGCTACACACTTATGCTATTCATGTTTAGCAGTTTGTTTTTGTTTCCATCTTATGTAGGATTCCTCTTTTTGTTTTCAGGCCACTAAAGAGCTCCTGCTATGGCTATATTAGTCTATTACAATTCTACCCATCTTTCTCTCACATCATGATAGTTTGCTGTTGTGCCTTTAATATTGTCGTCTCTTGAAGAAACTGCCAATTCTGCTGAACTTCTTATTCCCCTTAAATTTTCTTCCCAGTGGACCTTACAAACCAGTTCTTTGAGTTTGTTGAAGTCTCCTTTTTTTAAGTCCATTGTCTGTACTCTGCTGCTTTCACTCCTTCCTTTCCTTACAAATCATGAAATGTAACATTTCATGATCACTTTCACCCAAATTACCTTAAGCCTTCACATTCACAACCAATTCCTCTCTCTTAGCCAGAATCAAGTTTTAAATGGCTGTTGCCCCACCACAGGTTACTTCCACCATCTTGTAACACAAGTTGTCCCAGTACATTCCAGAAACTTATTGGACATTTCATGTTTTGCCCTATTACTTTTCCTGAGTAGTTAAAATCTCCCATTAAAAGTAGGTCTTCTGTTTTGGATATTTCTGTCAGTTGTTCTAGAAATGCCTCATCCACCTCTTCCTCATGACTTGGTGGTCTATGAAGTCCATTGGGGGCTTCTAGTTTCCATAAGTATTAGTCTGGCATCCTACATGAGAACTGCATTACCATGAAAACAAATGCTTGCACTCCCTTATCCAGGCCAGTAGAGCCCATCAGCCAAGGTATATCCCTACAACATCAAAAGAATTCATGTTTAGGTGATGGAAGAGAGAAAGGTGAAGTGAGTAAGGAAATGGTTTTTGGTTTTAAACATCCTAAGGGAGATTACAATCAATGACTTTGTTGTTGATGTGTTTGTTTTTAAAAATATGAAAACAAAAAGTGTTTAAGTCCATTTCCTTGTAAATATCTATATACTAGGGTCAAGACTGAAATATTCCATTACAGAACTACAGCACACATTTCAGAAGTAGTATCTGTCTCCAGAGTTGAAATACTATAAGTGTGGCAGGATGATATGAAGTAGCTAACGACAAAAAAATCCAATTAACATCAACAACTACAGGACCACTGAAGGAATAGTAGAGAAACTTTCACTCCTGTTTGACATAGGTTGGAAGACCCAAGAAGTCTGTGCTGAACCTGGGTCGTTCACTCAGATAGTGCATTACGCTAACATATAATCTGAACATTCCAAGGTAATCCTCATTTAACCCATTGTGATAAAGAATTACCACCTTTGGGGAGTAATTGGCCATTTTATGTAACTCATATCTTCAAATATAGCTTGAATGAGCTACTGTCATAGTATAATTCCCAAATCTGAACCTTAGCGTCCAAAATATGGGTACTAGCATGAATCCCTCTAAGTTTAATTACCAGCTTAGATCTGATAGGCTGCCACCAATCAGAATTTAGGTAGAGTGCCTGATAGACTCTGGTCTCCCCAAACCCTTCCCTGGGGACCCCCAAGACCCAGATTCCTTGAGTCTCAAAACAAAGGGGAATAAACCATTTTCCTTCCCCCTCCTTTCTTTCTCCCAGCTCTTTCCCGCCCTGGGTACCCCAGGAGACCACCGTGATTCAATTCCTTGAATCACCCTTTCCCCCTCTCTTCTTCCCCGGAGAGAGATACAGAGATAAATGCCGAGAGCAGGTTTTTCTTCCCTCCTCCCTTTCCTTTCTCCCACCAATTCCCTGGTGAGCGCAGACTCCCTTCCCTGGAGTCTTACAAAAGATAACCAAAAAAAATCAACTAGATTCTAAAAAAAAAAAAGAGGAAAACTTTAATAAAGAAGGAAAAACATAAAAACTGTCTCTGTACTGTCTCTGTAATTAAGATGGTAAAATTACAGGGTTTTTCTAGCTTATAGACAATAGAAAGAAGCTTTCTCCAGCAGAAACACAATTTAAGCTACTTCCAGCAAGTACACATTTGCAAATAAGAAAACAAGTTAAAAGACTATAACTGCCTTTTTACTTACTAACTATTCTGAATAGATAAGAGACTGTAGCAGGGAAATTGGCAGAAACCTGGTTGCACCTCTAGTCCTGTCCAGGACCCCGAGAGAACAATGCACAAACCCAAAACCCACAAACAAAGGCTTCCCTCCACCCAGATTTGAAAGTATCTTGTTTCCTGATTGGTCCTCTGGTCAGGTGTTTGGGTCCCTGTTTGTTAACCCTTTACAGGTAAAAGAGACATTAACCCTTAACTATCTGTTTATGACAGCTACCTAATCCATTAAAATTGGAAAGAAATTTGTCTTAGATTAGTGTAAAAAGAATTGACATTTGGACAACTCAGTGTAGTCTGCTATTTTAGCTAGAGCATCCTTCATTATATGTTGCACTGATATATGCTGGACTAAGGCTTTCTAATTGCTGCCCTCCCAAAAAAAAACACACAAACAACCCACAAAAGCCAAAAACGATACCTCCCACCATCAAAATAGCTACGTACCTTAATAGACTACCCTGAATTAAGTAGGTACTTGAACAATTGGAGCCTAACCAAGCACACATAAGGGACCAAAAAAGGTCAATTTCAATCAAATGTAATTACAGATCCAAATTTTTTTAATACCTTGTGTAACTATTTGTGATCTGTAGCAAAGAGCCACTGTCATAAACAGATAGCTAAGGGTTAATGTTCTTTTACCTGTAAAGGGTTAACACAGGAAACCAAACACCTGACCAGAGGACCAATGAGGAAACAAAACTTTTTCAAATCTAGGTGGAGGGAAGTTTTTGGGTGTGAGTTCTTTGTTCTTGGTCTGTTCCTTTTCTCGTCTCTGAGAGTGATCTTTCTATCTCCTGGCTTTCTAATCTTCTGTTTCCAAGTTGTAAGTACAAGGATAGTAAGACAATAGGTTTATATTGTTTTCTTTTGTATTTAGAAGTGTGTAGTTGCTGGAATGTGTTAAATTGTATTCCTTTGGAATAAGGCTGTTTATTCACTTTTTTTCTTAAGCAATTGACCCTGTATATTGTCACCTTGATACAGAGCCTATTTTTAATGTCCTTTTTCTTTCTTTTTATATAAAGCTTTCTTTTTAAGACCTGTTGGAGTTTTTCTTTAATGGGGACTCCAGGGAATTGAGTCTGCAGCTCACCAGGGAATTGGTGGGAGGAAGAAGTCAGGGGGAAAAATCTCTTTGTGTTAGATTTACTAAGCCTGACTTTGCATACCCTCTGGGTGAGGGGGAGAGAGATTAGATCTCTCGGTACTTGTGTTTCCAGGACTGGAAGCAGGGAATCTCCTAGGGTCGTCCAGGGAGGGGAGCCTGGAAGGAAGTAACAAGGAAAGAAGGGGAGGGGGTTATTTCCCTTTGTTGTAAGACTCAAGGCATCTGAGTCTGGGGGTCCCCCAGGGAAGGTTTTGGGGAGACCACAGTGAGCTAGGCACTGTATAATTCCTAGCTGGTGGCAGCAATTACCAGGTCCAAGCTGGTAACTAAGCTTGGAGGTTTTCATGCTAACACCCACATTTTGGATGCTAAGGTCCAGATCTGGGAAGAAATGTTATGACAGCCACATAGCAAAACACACTTCTAAAAACCTCACCATAGTCAAGATTAGAACAATGGAATTCAAGGCATGCTGACTTCTCATTCACTTTCATATTGTGAAGAGAAGAGATCCATTTTTCACCAATTATTGCAAAAAAATTAAGAAAACCTCTCATTTGCAACAGATCAAAATTGAATTAGAAAACAATGTCAATTTTATACCTCTGTAACAGGAAATGCTGTTTCTCTTTGTGACTGTCCACGTAGGTTTGAAAAACTATTTTGAAGTCAATATTAGGACCCATGGGAGACTAAGAAAAACTCCAAGAAAATCTGCAAGAAGCAGACGCTCCTCTTTCTGCATGGAAGCAAACCATATGGCAGGTTTAACTGCTTAATATAATTATGAATATTTAAGGCCCAAGAGAAGACAATAAGGACAGGCCTAGATGGGTCGTATGAACTACTGAAAATACAAGTCAGCCTGTGTATCTTCCACTATCATCCCTAGCATCTGACTAATAATTGTTCCCTTTTACTGCTGCCCTGAAACAGGAACCAGTTTACATGTCTGGTTTTCATATTAGATATGTATCCTATGGTATATGAAGAGGTATTCTAACCAAAGCTCTTGGGATAGTCAAAAGCTTAAAGAGACACTGTCAGTCTCATGATTAAGACTCTTAAGTTAGCTTTTCGAAAAGCTAAATTGTTATATAGCATCCACATACACAGCAGTAAAAATTGAAGAGGGTCACTGAAATCAACCTTGTGTCAGCAGGTATACAAAATATTGCAGATAGTTGAAGAGAGAAGAATTGACTAGTTTCCTCCAAATTAGATAGATATAGTATTCTACAGGAATATACCCAAACACTGAAGTATCACTATTTATTCTGTCACCTTTTGAAGAGCGATTACTGCAGAACAGCATACAATGAACACTTTTTTCTACCTGATCTGCCAATCAATCAATAGGTGCTACCATTCCCAAAAGTACAGAGTAAGAACTTTGAAGAGTCTTTGTATCCAGCCTGCCTGGATCTAGACCCTTCTATTATTCCTTTCCTTTCACAAACACTACATTCATGCTAAACTGCTCATAAGGATAAATCAGACAAACCCAGCCACTGACCCAATACTGTTTACTGAACAAAGATTAAAAAAAGTTTGGCTAGTTTTTTGTCCTTCAAAAGAAACATTTGCACAAAATGGTATCAGCCAGGAAGAGTACCGGAAAGTTGAATCCCCAACAAAGATTGTATGCGAAGGTCACCCTGTTGGGGTGAAGGCAAGTACCTTGCATGTCATTCCCCAGGTGGTGGCTGTGGCCTGCTCCTGGGGTATCACCCTCTGGCTGTACCTCTTAGCCAGTCTATCTCATTCCATAGATTGTAAAACAACTCAAACAAAAAGGCAAAAAGTTCCAAGCCCCTCACAGTGCCAGGACCCCTTCCACATACAAATGAGAGGAAGCAGCCTTTAGAGTTTTACAAGAAGTCTTAGCTCCCACACACTGTGGGTCTAGAGGCCAAGCGTTAGTCCAGGAGTTTACAACAAAACAAAATTCATCCCATCTTCTTGCCTCAGAGAGTGCAGGCTGGCTGTCCTCTCAAGCTACTCCTCATCAAGGAACTCCCCCAGCTGGCCTGTGAGGTTGAGCTCTTCTTGTTTCAGAGTCACATCCCAACTCAGGTGAGTTCCTTCTTTTTAAGGGCCTACCCCCTCCCTGACAAGCTGCAGATGTGTCAGGTTAGGGCTAATTGTAACCACAGATATTCTGTAACCCATTCTTGACTGGTGGTGCTAGAGAAGTATCTGGCCTCACCCTCTTTTCTCAAAACCTTCTTTCTTTCCAGCATGGCTGAAAGCAGGAAGTAGTAGAAATTAGGAAGAGACCAAAGCAGTTTAGATCCATTTAAATAAGTTTTGTAAGGACAACTCTACACTTAAAATGCTGCATTGTCAGAGCTTCTCTAATGCAGCTGCACCACTGCAATGCCTTAATGAAAGCACTCAAAGCACATGAGCTTCAGTTCATCGGCAAATTTGAAAACATCAGCTCAGGATTAAACAAAAACTGTGAATGGCTTGCCAACTACAGAACCAGTTTCTCCTCCTTTGGTTTTCACACCTCAACTGCTAGAACAGGGCCTCACCCTCCCTGATTGAACTAACTTCATTATCTCTAGCTTGCTTGCATATATATACCTGCCCCTGGAAATTTCCACTACATGCATCTGACGAAGTGGGTATTCACCCACGAAAACTCATGCTCCAAAACATCTGTTAGTCTATAAGGTGCCACAGGATTCTTTGCTGCTCAAAGCACATGGGAGACATCTGTCCTATCAGTATAGTTAATTCCCCCCACACACACACAAGATGGTAGCCATGTTGATGGGAGAAACTCATCTGCCAAGATAGTGCTGTACATGGGAGGCGGGGTATGTCTATATAGTTATGTCATGCATATCTCTGATGTGTAGTTATAATGATCTAGGTCAGTAGCACAGACTAGACCTAAGTGTTTGGATGTTTAGCCCAACCAATGTTAAGGCCTCAGTCCTACAATTTGTTCTGGGTGGAACCCCACTGACTTTAAAACCTTCTTTAAAAAGGTGACAACCATTTTCTTGCAGTTTTACACAGAAGAAAACAGACTTCATAAAGGTTCTCTGTACTCTTCATAAAAGGTGTTCAATAGGTTCATACTATTGCAAAAGTACTATTGTGACATAACAAAACAAATCCACCCAACAGCTCACACTGTATGATATAACAACACTCTGTTTTGCTCTTATTGCAGGATGAGAGGCAATGGGGTGTAAAGTATCAGAGGGGTAGCCGTGTTAGTCTGGATCTGTAAAAGCAGCAAAGAATCCTGTGGCACCTTATAGACTAACAGACGTTTTGGAGCATGAGCTTTCGTGGGTGAATACCCACTTCGTTGGAGGATGTGCGAAGTGGGTACTCACCCACAAAAGCTCATGCTCCAAAATGTCTGTTAGTCTATAAGGTGCCACAGGACTCTTTGCTGCTAATGGGATGTAAGGGAATCATGTGGGAGTGGAAGCCATGAACCCCTTGGCTGTAGCCTTTAAAAAAAAAACTGACTCAGTTTGCAGCTTTGAGCAAATTCCTTATTCTCTCTGCCTCTGTTTCCTTATCATTAAAATGAGAACTATCATCAGAACCAACTGAATAATTTGTTCCGAAACAAATAAAAACAATTATTCATGGGTACACATTTCACCCAGCCCCAATAATAATATTTATCTACTTACCTCACAGGGTTGTGAGTATTAATCAGTTTACATTTTCAAATCACTACAAAAAACATGAAGGCCTATTATAATGACACAGCCACAGTTAATGCATTATGCTATTGTACTTAGATGAAAAAACATCTTCATACAGGGTATCCTCCACAAGAGACGTAGGCAAGCCATTTGTGCTGTTTTAAATGACAACAAAAACGTATAATTAGACATTTTCTTTTGCTTTCAGATCTCATTATAAAGTCACCTAAATTCATTCTCTTTTTTATTTGAAAGAATCAGAATGATTACCTGAGAGAGAGAGAGAGAGAGAGACAGGAGGAGAATATTATAGTAAGCTATGTGGCCTGTCACATCACTTCTGAGCCACCATGTAGCTTCCTGCAAAATTTACTTGACATTGCCAGTGACTCAGGAACTGTGAAAATTCCAACTGTGAATATGACATCCAGCCTTTTAATGTGTAAAAAAGGGGTATTCCTCCTGTCACATATTTGACTTTAGGATGAAACTACTATGTGGCCTTCAAAAACACTCAGTTGACAAGCTGAAATGACTCTGCATAAGTCCCTCATTTTTCTTTTAGAATACTCCATACAATATCATTGTATGCCCTGATTCATGGAACGATCTGGAGACAAATGGTACACCACCCACATTTAAAAAAACAAATAAAAAAACAACATTTTGTTTATGAATCAGACCCATCATCACTCTAAACACTTGGCAATAAATTAAGCCTTCTCAGGCTGATTAAATTGACTGAATGCTATAAACATGTGACTTTCGCAGATCTAATCATTCCAAGATAGTAGGTGAGTCAATCTTGCAAATGTTTTTAGATATTTCAATTTGCATAGCTGTGATACGTAGCCTACATTTTTCCAAAGCATTTGCTGAGGTTTATTTCCTTATAATTCACCTAAATGTGACAGTTCAGGTGACTGGGAAATAGGAGAATCTATTAACTAGGGATGTGCCAAGCCACATACAATACTAATATTGTGAAACAGTTTGTATCAGAAGAACTTACCACATGACAAAGCATCAGTTAAGAATGATTTAAAAAAATAAAACAAAACAACACACACAAATTAGTAAACCTATTTCCAAGTCACTCTTATATGGATTTCCTTACCATGTGAATCCTTTAATGATAATGGATGGAATTTGCAGCAGTATATTACAGTAGCATTTACTATTCAGAGGGACATCATCAGGTCAAACTTAGCCCCATATGTAGATTTTGTAATATTTAACAACTTAAAACTGACAGAAAAAATTCCATGATACCTCTTCAAATTTCCAGCAGAAATTAAGCAAACATTCTCAGTTGTGTTACCAAGCCACACATTATAGCATTATGCTAATACTTGAGCCTTGATAAAGTCAATAAAAATGCCTAGTCCATTTGCATTGTCCAAAATGAGACAAATGCAAAAAGAAAACAGCATAAATATAAGCAGCAAATATTATTACAGTTCTGTCAGTTTCAATAATCTGCAACCAAATTGTATTCAGACAGTACTCACTCTCTTTGCAGGGTTTGGATCTGGATCCTGCTTATTCCAAGGTGGAGGGGGCACACGTCATTTGCTACCTTCCTTGGACTGATTTGGGGAAACTCTAGGAAAGCTCCACTCTCACAAGTACTTGTGCAGGAGAGAGCATGTTAGGCCAAATCAAGCAATTACACCTTCATGGTGTCATTGAAAGGTGGAATAATTATGATAAAGTAATTTCTGCTTAAGGAAGGGTTCCTGGCTCTGAAGAGAATCAGATTTTCCTCTTTCATCCTCTACCAGATTTTCTGGACTCTTACAAAAGAGCACCATCTTTTGATGCTTCAGTTCATTATTTTTTTAAAGAATACCTAGCTAGTCCAACTGTATTTTTAGGGCTTGATAGTCAGTTACTCCTCGGTGGAGGGGAAAAACAGATGAAAGGAGGAAGATTAAAATGGTCAGAAAAGAGTAGGTGAGGAGAGAGAAAGAAAAGCCAAGCCAGAAATACATGGCTCGAAATAAAACATGGTGTAGGAGGAGGAAAAAGGAAAATGAAAGAGAGGGATCAAAAAGCCAGTAGGACAGGAGGGTTGTGGGAAGCACAGTATAAAATAACTGGAAAACAACAAGCAGTATCCTTCTATGGGGTTATAACTGAGAAGTGAAATGGGACTTATTTGTGATTGGTAGCCAATTAGTTTTCTACAACTAACAAGAATTGTAAGCAGCATTTAGATCTTAGAAATGCCAGTCCCAGAGTCAATTTGGTCCCTCTGCTCCTATTTTCTTCGGTCAGTGAGACCTTGCTTTGATTATATTAAAGTTACGATGAAAAAATGATTTTAATAGAAGTTAATCTTGTCAATATGCCTTTATGATGTATATTATGACAGCATTTCAATTTCATTGCAGGCCTAATGAGACTCAGTTACAATGTCAAAAGAAAAGGAAATTATATCAATCAAGTTATACTACCCTGATAAAAAACACATAAATTAACCCCATTAAAAAACTACTTTAAAACAACATTAAGATTTAGTGAACCCAGAAATTGCTTTGGTTTTGTGCTCCAGGTAAAACCTTTAACTATGATCCCTTGAGTTAAATTCTGCAGTGATTCACAGAATGGTATTGACATCAGTGGAGTTGTTTAGGCTGTAAGCAAGCACAAAGTCAAGACTAAACATTGCAAAGCACAGCTGTCTATTAAGGGACCCTGCAACACTACAAGTATCCTTATTTCAACTACACAGATAAAGTATGTGAATAAGTAGAACTGCTTGTTTGTGCCAAAATAGTACAACATCATTCATAAACAACGCTGACTGGGCCAAATTCTGCCCTCATTGACATTGGTAAGACCCCCTGATGCTTGAGTAAAAAAAGCTGATCCTAAGTTTTAAAGAGTTCATATATTAACAGATATTAAGACCTTTACAATCACATACTTCAACCTCCAGAAAATTTCAGCCAGTGATTCCTGCAATAAAGGCCACAACTGCTGGTTTTACTAGAGCATTTATTTTATAAGACATCCAATTTTAAGAAAGCATAGCCCCTCAAAGGATGAAGCCTTAAAAGCTGTAGGACAGCTGCTCAGCTGATTGTGATATCTGCTAGGTGTGGCTGAGACAGAGACACAAAGAGGCTGTTGCTATTCACTGATTCTGGGGATGGTTCCACACTGACAGGATGTGGCCCAAAGGGGGCAGTATGCCAACCAAGAAGTAGAGTATGGTAACACCTAGCTCCTCCAGTGTTTCGGGGGAGACCTGAGATTTACCTGTTTTCCACCACACAGCGGCCAGGTCATAATAGAGAATCTAGCTCTATGAATTTTACTCAAATAGTCTAAAATCATTTATTTACAGGATCTGTTTTTATGGGGTTCAGACAAATGTAAGTGAAGGTGCAGCTTCTTTGAATTAACTGTTTCAGTGTCAAAACCATTTATACTGAAGCTAATTTTTAGAGCTATTTATCAGCTTGAAACAATCACCATCTGAATATAGAAATATAGGAGTTTTATATGGAAAATTATTTGGAATCGATTTATATCCTTGGGGAAAAATGATAAAATCAATCTGTGTTCACAGCTAAGGAGAAAGCCCATTCAGAATGTGAAAATACAACAGCAACCAAAATGATGGGAAGTTATTGGGATTTCTAAGCTGTTGAGCACATAGCTCTGTGAAGTCAGTGTAAACTATTATACTGAAAATACCCACACAAACTATAGTGAAATCCTACTTCCATTTCAGTCAGTGGCAAAACTCTCATTGCATAATTTTGCCCTCTTTCACCTCTTAATTTTGCCCACTGAATCTGAGACTTAGGGTATGTGTACACTACCTGCCGATCCAGGGATCGATTTATCACATCTAGTGTAGATGCGATAAATCGATTCCTGATCGCTCTGCCGTTGACTCCTATACTCCACCACAGCGAGAGGCGGAAGTGGAGTCAATGGGGGAGCAGTGGCAGTTGATGCCATGCCGTGAGGACGCAAGGTAAGTCAACCTAAGATACGTCGACTTCAGCTATGCTACTCTCACAGCTGAAGTTGTGTCTCTTAGGTCGATCCTCCTCTCCCCTGGCCCAATGTAGACCAAGCCTAAGAAAGGTTATATTAATGCAATTTCTCCACTGACGGGTAGAGAGCAAAACTTAAATTATACCAGCAGAAATTCTCTTAGATTCACTTAGAACTTCTCTGCACAGGGAGATACTCTGAAATACCTATTCCTGATTAACTCCATGGACGGTCTTCTTCAGGAACTAGTAGCTGACAATAGATGCTGTCGGACAGGTGTGGCAGTGAGGCCAAGTAATCCACCATCTATACAATCTCCCTCATACAAATCAACAAAATTGTTGCAGGCCAATTAGCTTTAGAGAAAAAAATGGTGAGTGGTTGAGTTTACTTTGATATCACAATGGCCTAGGACTCTGGGCATGGCACAACTAGATGTCTTACTGTTGCAGGGGTGTAATTGGTAAAGACAACATGTCTGAGAAATTAAAAATTCCACAGTAAAAGACCATGAATCCCAGTGACAGTTGAATCCATGGTACGCCCACATCTTGAATACTGCACACAGCTCTGGTTGCCTCATCTCAAAAATATATATTAGAATTGGAAAAGGGCAACAAAATTGATTAGGGGTATGGAACAGCTTGCATATGAGGACAGATTAGTAGATCTGGGACTTTTCAGCTTGGAAAAGAGATGACTAAGGGGGGATATGAAAGAGGTCTATAAAATCATGACTGGTGTGGAGAGAGTAAGGAAGGAAATATTATTTACTCCTCATAACACAAGAACACCAAATGAAATTAATAGGCAGCAGGTTTAAAACAAACAGAAGGAAGTATTTCTTCACACAACACACGGTGAACCCGTGGAACTCTTTGCAAAGGATGTTGTGAAGGCCAAGACTATAACAGAGTTAGAAAAAGAACTAAGTAAGTTAATGGAGGGCTGATGGCTATCAGCCAGGATGGGCAAGGATGATGTCCCTGGCCTCTGTTTGCTGGAAACTGGGATGGCTCACTTGATGATTAGCTGTTCTATTCACTTCCTCTAAAGCACTTGGCATTGGCCACTGTTGGAAGACAGGATACTGGGCTAGATGGACCATTGATCTGACCCAGTATGGCCATTTTTATGTTCTTAATCTGGTGAATAACTGGTGATATTCTGAACAAAAAGAGCTCTCAGCCATGCTTGTAGCTCTTTCCATTGCTTCACGCTGACTCTACAGATATAATAGACTTCAGAGTGACAATCTTGGAATCTTATATAGATAAAATAAGTACCTTATTCCACCAGAATGAAGCTAATTCAGAACAAGGTACTCATTTACAAATAGAAGCATCCACAGACGGAGTTAATGAAGAATAGTTAATCCACTTTAAATGCACATCCTATCTTATTCTGTATTTTCTGTATTAACCTTTCATGTGTAGACAAGCCTTTAGACTCATCTCTGGATTTGCTACAATGTGACTAAGAGCTGTAGGTCTGGGCCCTTAAAATCAAATAGGAATTAGCTATAATATAAGAGTGAATATCTCAATTAAGAAAATGAGTCACTAAAGGTCTGATAAAATGCTGTTTGAAGTCACTGGGAGACTTTCCCATTATGGTTAGAGTGATCTCAAATCTAGAAAATTAAGTCCACTGGTACACTCAGTGAGTGTTACAATGGCCTTTGTTATGTATATTTTTAATATTATGCACAAAATACTCACTGTACTTCAAGAAGTTATGAAAATATTCCAAAGCCTGTATTAAAATATTCAAAATAATGAAAATACACCAGAACTTAATGTAATTTATTTTTTCTTAGTGCAGAGGTGTATTTATGTACATACTTTTTAATTGTCCCTGATTATTTTATCAAAAATTCCCTTTGTCACTTTCCATTCTGATGTTGCTCATTAAGAGAAAGTATAGTATTGCCCCATTTTAAAGTTCTGATACCTTTGAGAATTCTTTTAAACACAGCATGTGTCCTCTTTTAAAAATGTGTTTCCAAATATCATCCCTGATTGCTGTCTCAAAGGACTGTTAACTACAGAGCTACCATGTTTCTGAGGGAGTTAGAACAGCAGGAGGTGCAACATATTTTGGTGAGTTTGAGCTTGCCCATATGATCATTACTTTCCAAAATCACTGGGCAGCTTGGAAAGGTTGGGATTTGGAACTTAGCCAGGGCGTTTCAGTGAAACAGTAGAGAAATGTTGAAAAGAATGGATGGGTAAATAGAAGCTAGAGTTGTGCAGTGCTCTTTTTTTTTCATTCATCTATCGTTTGTATCCAACACTTGGAGTGTCATGACAGCTCATGAAAAGTTTGCAAAATTAAAAAATCTCATTGATTTTGCTCATTTTGCATTTGCACTTGCAAGGTTGGTGTTCTGTGTCCACAGTATACTTTTTGCCAGATAGAAACATCTTATAATGAGAGCTTGTACCACTGGATCTTCTTTGCTGGTCTCTGATGCCCTGGTGAGTGTCATATATAGCAGGGTTCTCAAGTTTTTCCTTTCTGAGACCTCCCCCGGCACCCACTCAACATGCTATAAAAACACCTGTGCCACAACAACTGGTTTTCTGCATATAAAAGCTAGGACCAGTTTTGTTGGGTAGCAAGCAATTGCCTGGGGCCCCATACCACAGGGCCCCCCACAAAGCTAAGATGCTCAGGCTTTGGCTTCAGTCCCAAGTGGCAGGGCTCAGGGCCTTGGCATTCAGCTTCATGTGGTGGCACTTTGGTTTCTGCCCTGGACCCCAGCAAATCTAATACTGGCTCTGCTTGGCAGCCCCCCTGAAACCTGTTTGTGCCCCCCCCCCCCCGCCAGGGAGCCCCAGACCCTGATTGAGAACCACTGATATATTGGGCCTTCCTGACGATGATCTGTCCAGGACAAACTTCTCTCCAGTAAAAAGTACTATTTTGAGCAGCTTTCAGTGTTGTCTCCAACTTCAGTAAACTTTTTGTTTCCATTACCAGTATTTGAAGTATTGTGGTACTTAGAGTTCAAGGCTTCATCACAGTAGAAACTGTTCAAACTTAGAACAAAGAGACAGGCCTTGCTTTCATAAAAAAGCCCCTTAGGCTTTATTTATTTTTGTTGTTGGTCCCTTAGGATACATGTTTGAGGCCTACAAGATTTGGCCTTGGATATTTGTTTTGTACTGGGCTGGGCTTTCAACACAAGAGAAATAGTTTTCTCTTAAAAAAGTGACTTTGGCCATAGAGAGGAATCTAACAAAATGGCATTTTTGCAAATCTGACAAATTTTCACTTATTTTGCCAATCTGACTCAGCATTGGGTCCAAGTTATTATTTTATATTTGTTTGGTTTATAAATTTGTTTTCCGAAGCTGGTTCGTGAGAGGGAGGTACAGGTATATTGAGCAATGCCTTTGCGGTACAGAATCATGATGCAGGGAAAACCTGTTTAAATCAATCATTCATACAGTTTTAGTTTAAGCTTTCAAAAATAACAGCTAGAGACAAGAGAGAGAGGTTACAGGCTGGGGAGATCCTTGTGGAAATTATCCAACTGAAAGAGGATATCAGGGAGAGGAGAAAATGGTTTGTACCAAGAAAGCCCCATGAAGCATTTCTGCTCTGTTCACCCCAGTGAAAGAGAACCAGAAGAGGTAGTTTAGGCTGTGGCAGTAGCTGGTAATCAGATTAGCACTGGATTTTCCAGTTTACAGCATAAAAAGAACAGAGCAGCATCCTCATGCACTAAGGCTCTTTGGGCTACACAGTAGTATTTGTAGCAATGGAACAAGAAGTGACACAATACATTGGGAGAGTGAGTCTCAAGGGCCTAAAGCTGTTTCTAGTATTTTAAGAACAGAATTAGAGAAAGCTACAGGCTTCTTAACTTTTCCACATATGCACTAGTAGCTTAATTCTTTCTCTTTCTGACGTGCCAGTGGCTGTCCATGTGCATCTACAACTCAGGGCCTAATTTTGTGAGATGCTGAGTGCTTCAACTCAGCCTGGATTGAAGCCACTTAGCATCTTTCATGAGGTGCACAGCACACTGCAGGATCAAGTCCTAGGCTGGAATTGTCTTTGGGATGGACTTGTGCTCCATTTATCAGGGCAGGTCTACAGTTACAATGGTGTGGTTGCACCACTTCAATGAAGACACCACTATGTGGATGGGAGAAGCAGTAGCTATGGCAACAGGATAAGATCTCCTGTCAACATAGCACTGTCTACACTGAGGGTGAGGTCAATATAACTGTGTCACTCAGGAGTGTGGATTTTTCACATTCTTGAGATATGTATTTATACCAATGTAAGTTTACAGTGCAGACCTAACCTCATACCTCCTGATTTTCACAACAAAAAATCTATCCAGTAGGATAACAAATGCCTACTGAAAAAAATAGCAGAACTATGTCTGCTGACACTGCAGTGTAAAGAATTACAATGATATTGAGAATATAGCATTATATATTACCTTATAAAGAAATATGACTTATTCTTTCCAGCCCATCATGTGAGACTGTAATCTGTAGGAGAATTTGTGACTACACTCTAAGCAATACCCAATATCATTGCAGAGTTAATGCTTAATGCTGGAAATTCAGTGCAGGCTAAGTCAAATCATCAAAAGAATCCTCCCGAGTAAGCAAATATTCATCAGCAGAGATATTAAAATCACATTAGCTAGCCAGGAAACAGAATCCGTTCTCACTGTTTCACTATCACAAGAAAGAAAAAAAAATTAGTCTGAGGATATTTGTAGCAGTTTTGTCAATGGATTCCATGTACTTTAACATGATCTATAGCTTTCATGGTTTGACACAGTGACAGAGAGAGGGTTCAATAGAAAGAAACTACTTTCCTATGGCCTGGCCCACAGTTATTTTAACTATCGGGGTTCTCAAACTTCATTGCACCAAAACCCACTGCTGACAATAAAAATTACTACATGACCCCAGGATGGAGGATCGAAGCCTGAGCCCACTTGAACCCCACTAACCCAGCGACAAGGGCTTCAGCTCCAAGCAGACAGCCTGCACCTGTGTCCCAACACGCAGGGCTGAAACTCTCAGGCTTCAGTATTGTTTCTGGACCCCAACAAGTCTAAGCCAGCCCTGACAACCCCATTAAAATGGCGTCCCAACCCACTTTGGAGTCCCAACCTACAGTTTGAGAATGGATGAATTACACCAATATAGTTAAAATATTACAAACCTCTTAGTGGAGGCGCAGTTATATTTATGTCAGAGTGCCTCATAGCAGTATAACTATTCCCTTAGAGTACGTCTATACTACCCACTGGATCGGTGGGTAGTGTTCGATATATCGGGGATTGAGTTATCACATCTCATCCGGATGCGATAAATCGATCCACTAAGCGATGCCCGTAATCCATCTCGGCAGGAGGAGTAAGTGCAGTCGATGGGGACTCTGCGGCAGTTGACTCACCGCCGTGAGGAAGGCCAGGTGTCGAACTAAGATACTTCGACTTCAGCTACGCAAATAGCATAGCTGAAGTTGCATATCTTAGTTTGAAACCCACCCACCTCAGTGTAGATCAGCCCTAAGAATCATAGAAAATTAGGGTTGGAAGAGACCTCAAGAGGTCATCCAGTCCAACCCCCGGCTCAAAGCTGGACCAATCCCCAACTAAATCATCCCAGCCAGAGCTTTGTCAAACCGGGCCTTTAAAACCTCTAAGGATGGAGATTCCACTACCTCCCTAGGTAACCCATTCCAATGCTTCACCATCCTCCTAGAGAAAGAGTTTTTCCTAATATCCAACTTAGACCACTCCCACTGCAATTTGAGACCATTGTTCCTTGTTCTGTCATTTGCCACCACTGAGAACCGCCTAGCTCCATCCCCTTTGGAATCCCCCTCAGGTAGTTGAAAGCTGCTATCACATCCCTCCTCACTCTTCTCTTCTGCAGAATAAATAAGCCCAGTCCCCTCAGCCTCTCCTTATAAGTCATGCACGCCAATCCCCTTATCATTTTTTTCCCCTTTGCTGGACTCTCTCCAATTTGTCCACATTCTTTCTGTAGTGGGGGGCCACTAAAACTGAACACAATATTCCAGATGTGACCTCACCAGTGCCAAATAGAGGGGAATAATCACATCCCTCTATCTGCTGACAATGCTCCTACTAATGCAGCCCAATATGCTGTTAGCCTTCTTGGCAACAAGGGCACACTGTTGCCTCATATCCAGCTTCTCGTCACTGTAATCCCCAGGTCTTTTTTTGCAGAACTATTGCTTAGTCAGTCAGTCCCCAGTCTCTAGCTGTGCATGGGATTCTTCCATTCTAAGTGCAGGACTCTGCACTTGTCCTTGTTGAACCTCATCAGATTTCTTTTGGCCCAATCCTCCAATTCGTCTAGGACCCAATCCTCCAACTGACCCTATCTCAACCCTCCAGTGTTTCTCCCTCTCCCCCAGCTTAGTGTCATCCACGAACTTGCTGAGGGTGCAATCCATGCTATCATCCAGATCATTAATGAAGAAGCTGAACAAAACTGGCCACAGGACCAACCTCTGGGGCACTCTGCTTGATACCAACTGCCAACTAGACATCGAGCTGTTGATCACTACCCGTTGAGCCCGACAAGCTAGCCAGCTTTTTATCAACCTTATTGTCCATTGATCCAATCCATACTTCTTCAGCTTGTTGCCAAGAATACTGAGGGAGACCATATCAAAAACTTTGCTAAAGTTAAGATATAGCATGTCCACTGCTTTCCCCATACCCACAGAGCCAGTTATCTCATCATAGAAGGTTGGTCAGGCATGACTTGCCCTTTGTGAATCCATGTTGACTGTTCCTGATCACCTTCCTCTCCTCCAAGTGCTTCAAACTGGATTCCTTGAGGACCTACTCCATGTTTTTTCTAGGGACTAAGGTGAGGCTGATCGGTCTGTAGTTCCCCGAATTCTCCTTCTTTCCTTTTTTAAAGATGGGCACTATATTTGCCTTTTGCCAATTGTCCAGGACCTCCCCCAATCAAAGGTGCTGGAAATGTGAGTGTGGGGGGTACTGCAGCACTCCCTGACTTGAAGTGGTTCCCATTATATGCAGGATTTACAGTTTGGTTCAATGGCCCCACAGCACCCCTTACAAATTGTTCCAGCACTGCTGCCCCGGATCACCACAAGTTCTCAAAGATAATGGCCAATAGCTCTGCAATCACATCAGCCATCTCCCTCAGCACCCTTGGACGCATTGCATCCGGCCCCATGGACTTGTTCAGCTTTTCTAAATAGTCCTTAACCTGTTCTTTTATCACTGAGGGCAGCTTACCTCCTCCCCATTCTGTGTTACCCAGTGCAGAAGTCTGGGGGCTGACCTTGTCTGTGAAGACCAAGGCAAAAAAAGCATTGAATACTTCAGCTTTTTTTCCACTGGGAAGGGTAATAAATTACACCAGTATAAAGTAATTTATACCAATATAATTTTGTCCACACTAGGAGTTGTACTGATTGAACTGTTTTAGTTTATATGTAGGGAAACTAAAATCTCCTGCACCTCATGTAAATTATATAAGTATACATGAAATGAATAAAATTTACTAGGTTTATTCCTTTGTTGGAGCATCTCAAGGTTTCATTGCATAGACTAAAAAAAAAACAAAACACCTTGCTCCAGTTACAAATTCCATCATATTTATTGATTGTTCAGATATTTTTAATGTGTTTGTATGTATAGTGATAACGTTTTTACTAGAAATAGGTCTTATACAAGAAAAATTAACCAACATTATGAATCCAAATGTCAGAGCTCTGCAATAATTTTGTAACTCAACACAGAATCAGGCAACCCAGAAGAGCTGAAAAGGTTGATTGAATTGTTTGACTAAGTCTGTGAAAGACATTCACCGAATTCTTTCCTGACTCAGAACAAGATTGAATTTGTCAAGCTAAGAACACTGTATTCTATCAATAGGGGTTCTTTATGGGACTGTCTCTCTTCTACTGCAATGATCCAAGAAAAGCACTTAGGGCCAAATTTTTAAAGGTATTTAGATATCTAAAGGCGCAGGTAAGTGTAGGTGAAATCAACATGAGTCAGGTTCTGGCATCTTTGAAAATCCTTCCAGGCATCTAAATACCTTAAGTACATATCTAAATGTACTCCTATCAAGGACAGCACTTAAGCTGAACTGAATCCAGTCCTATGTTTGTACAACACTCAACATAATGAAGTCTCAACCCCCAATGGGGCCTTTCAGTACTACCATGATATAAATGTTTGGTAGTAGTAATAATAATAATTACAAAATCAATCAGCAACATGTGAGAGCCAGCCAGTTTCAGCAGCATCTTTATTAACAATTTTAGGTACATATGATCCTGTCACTCTGAGCAAACCAGAGAATTGCTAAATGACATCCAAAGCGATCAGGATATTTCTGAATGAGTTCAATCAAATCAATATGAAAGAGAAACATTCCACATAGTTCTAGACACACTGTAATTCACTTCCTTTACCTGATGCCTTAGCCAACTGAGATTCAGTGTCCTGCACCCACTATTAGATCATCATCATGTCCTACACAAGTAGGACATGAAAGTCAGACGGTGTACATCGGTTATGTTTGGAGTCTTATTTTCCCTGTCTGTTCTTCATGTTACTACAATGATAGCAGTGGAGAACAACAGTGGCATTTGCCTCTTAGCTCTAGCATGCACATAGTATTTTTAAATAGTTATTTTAACAATTTATATGCATTGTGTGTTTACATTGTTGTCATATATTGGAAAATCAATTAAAGCAGTATAATGCTAATGGGAAAACATGATTTGCAAAATAATTATAGGCAACTTGAACCAGCTGTTCTATTTCTAAAAATTTGCATTCAGTTCTATAATATTTATATTTTTCTTCTGGCAAAATGGTTATGTAATCATACCTCCAAAGATTAGATTTTTTTAATAACTTCAAGTTTTATGATAACTGTACAATGTGCATACCCACAGATGTCTGTTCCCATTTTCATAAAATAATTCAATTCTGTATAATACAAGTAGCAAGTCACACTTCAGATCAAAAATTACTGAAAGCAGCAACATTTAATGGTTCTCACCCAACCACACAATATTAATATAATACTTTCAAACATACAGTAACTTTAGCTTCAACAGCATTCATCTAGATTTGCTGGCAGCCCCCCTGGAAGCGAAAGAAGATGGCGGATACCAACAGCATATACTATCATTCTCAGGTAGGTCAAATGAGCTGGAGTCAGGTCAAACCTACTAGTTAAAAGGAAATATACATGGCACACATCATGGGTGTCTGATATGAGTTTCAGCTAGTTTGTTTTCTTTTTGTCTCTCTCTCCATTCCTCATTTTGTCTAAAGGACTGGAAAACTGCCACAGTTTTGTCTAAAGGGCTTGAAAACTGTCACAGATGTCCCTAGCCCGAAGTTCAACTAACCAACACTTTATTTTGATTTGCAGGTACACACACTGAAAAGCAGGATTCTTGTAAATTTTAGAAACTTTTTGACTGCCTTCCCCCAGCAAGGGTATGAGAGAGACAAGGTGGGTGAGATAATGTTTTTCATTCAACCAACTTTTGTTGGTCCAGATACAAACTATAGAGCTTACATAGAGCTCTTTCTCAGGTCTGTTTTTGTGTCACAAATGAGCAATCTCTGTGCCTCGATTGTGAATCTGAGTTTTTAACACCATTGAGCCCTTTGTGTTGGAAAAAAAATAGATAATTCAAGATCAGAAGAAAATTAAAATCCAAACATTATTCTGTCTTTAGAGTCAGGCTGTTGGTGCATGCATGAACTAATAGAGTTCCCTCTCATGTCAGGATGTGGTGTTGCAGGGATTCTTTCACTCAAACACAACGTCCCTTGCCCATCTCAGCTTCACTGCTGTTTCTGTGGCCCAGCCCTCCAGCCAAGTCACTTCTCAGTCTATTCCCCTTCTGATATTAACAGAAAAATCCCAAAATAAGAAACCCATATTCTAGTAGCCTTTAAGCCTGGCCCTCAGCCCCCATCTGGAACTCTTAGTTCTTGACATCTTTCATTCTTGGCCTTTCTTCCCTATGATCTGGAGAAGAGATGGGGAACCCATATTCTTCCTCTTCTCTGGGTTCTAGCCCAGGGACCCTGTTTTAGGTAATTAACGACTGTTTCTCCGTCACTTCCTTGGCCTGCTTCTGCCTTTGCTCTGCTTGTCAGTATCTTCAGCATGTCTGTGGACTATGTTACGCCCACCTTGGATTTGTGGTGCCTCAGATCTTCTTCTTAGCCAGCAATGGAGGCACTCCCCCAAAGGTGCTCCCAAACCCTCTCCTTATAGCTGGGCTGTATTTCAAACAATCCTTCTGTCTAGCCCACTCCCCACCCTCCCACTGCCCCTTAGGGCAGTTAGCATCTCCCTCCTTCAAACAAGAATCTCCCTCTCAGTTCTCTTTTGTGGAGCGAGGGTGTTGGTTTAGATAGTCTACTCAATCCTTAGGGCAGGAGGCCCCAGTTCACCTTGTGGTACAAGACTTTAGCCAGTTTTGCCTTCAGCTAGACCCCTTTTCCCAATTATCCTCTACACCCCTACCCCAGTTTGGAGGATTCAGCAGGCCAAAATTCTCTTGCTGATAGCTGCCTTATTATGAGGGAGGAAGCAATATATATGCTGTTTCCCTTCTTGGAACTCATCCCAGCTGGCTGGGGAAGATGGCAGCACTGCCTGGCTCACTTTCCAAGAGGCCTGGTCCCAGACCTTTAAAGAGACAGAACATAAGAATAACTATACTGGGTCAGACCAAAGTTCCATCCAGCCCAGTATCCTGTCTACTGACAATGGCCAATGCCAGGTGCCACAGAGGGAGTGAACCTAACAGGCAATGATCAAGTGAGCTTTCTCCTGCCATCCATCTTCACCCTCTCACATACACAGGCTAGGGACACCATTCCTTACTTATCCTGGCTAATAGCCATTAATGAACTTAGCGTCCATTAATTTATCCAGTTCTCTTTTAAACCCTGTTATAGTCCTAGCCTTCACAACCTCCTCAGGCAAGGAGTTCCACAGATTGACTGTGCGCTGTGTGAAGAACTTCCTTTTATTTGTTTTAAACCCACTGCCCATTAATTTCATTTGGTGGCCCCTAGTTCTTATATTATGGGAACAAGTAAATAAGTTTTCCCTTTTTCACTTTCTCCACACCACTCATGATTTTATATACCTCTGTCACATCCCCCCTTAGTCTCCTCTTTTCCAAGCTGAAAAGTCCTAGCCTCTTTAATCTCTCCTCATATGGGACCCGTTCCAAACCGCTAATCATTATAGTCGCCCTTTTCTGAACCTTTTCTAATGCCAGTATATCTTTTTTGAGATGAGGAGATCACATCTGTATGCAGTATTCAAGGTGTGGACGTACCATGGATTTATATAAGGGCAATAAGATAGAGACTAAGATGGAGACTATCCCTTTTTTAATGATTCCTAACATCCTGTTTGCTTTTTTGACTGCCGCTGCACACTACGTGGACATCTTCAGAGAACTATCCACGACAACTCCAAGATCTCTTTCCTGATTAGTTGTAGGTAAATTAGTCCCCATCATATTGTATGTATAGTTAGGGTTATTTTTTCCAATGTGCATTACTTTACATTTATCCACATTAAATTTCATTTGCCATTTTGTTGCCCAATCACTTAGTTTTGTGAGATCTTTTTGAAGTGCTTCAGGTTTGGCTCCTATCACACAAGGAAGACAGAAGTGGAGTTGACAAGCACTGAAAGATACCATGGATCCACTCTGCCACCAGAGAGAACATTTGGGAAATTAGAAATCTTTCAAATTACCTATCAGAGCTAAGAGTGACTTTCTGTTCTTCATCTACAGACTTCCAGCTCACCCAACAAAATTAACTTCCTTAGTGTTACTTATTCCTTGTTAGGATTCCCTTAACATCCATGTCTCATGTCAGATTAAGGTAAATAATTTAATATAAAATTGTACAGTACAGCAGTTTCTTGGACTTGAGCTGATGCCCTATGAGGGTTTAATTGACGCCACCAAATCACTGTACTTCAGCTGGTGTTAACTGATAGCTGAAAACATTTATGTATTACTTGACAAAAGATGAACAGAAGGATTACATTGCACTTGGAACACATACAGAAGCTTTTATTACTATGTCTGCCAGCTTTGTAATGTTATGAGTCTTACAAAAGCAAAGAAATTCACATCTCAGATTAAAGAGCTTTCATTCTGTGCTGATTTCATTCAATTGTGCACATATAGAATAAAGCTCTCACAAGAATAGATTATTTTACATGTTCACTATACTACCACAGTAGGTCATAAATATTGAGTGGAGAAGACATTTTTGTTTTACAGTACTAACATTATGCAATGGTGAGCTGGAGCCAGTTCCCACCAGCTCCCAAGAACCGTTTGCTAAAATTAGACCTCCATGGAGAACCGGTTGTTAAAGAGCCAGGGTGTGGGCAAAGAACTCTGGTCCATGGGCCGGATCATCCTGTTGCTCCCAGATTTCCCAGCTGGGGAGGCTGAGGTTCCGCTAACCCCTCTCATGTTTCTCCCCAGCTGCAGCGTGGCCAGCCACCAGCACCAGCTGGGCAGCTCAGCTAAGCTCCTGAGTCGTCCTGTTGCTTTGAGCTGCAGGCAAGGTAAGGGCGGGGGGGCCTTTGAGCTCCAGGGCCGCTGGGGGGGGGGAATTTTCCCCAGGCTCTGCAGGGGCCCCCGGCCCCATGAGTATGTCTTCCCCCACCCCCTCCCCCTTAAATCAGAACCTTTTATAGGGAACCGGTTGTTAAGATTTTGGCAGCTCATCACTGCATATACACACACACACACACACACACACACTATACTAAAAAAAATTGCCTTTCATTAACATTTAATTGGATGTCCTTTTTTCCCTTTCCCGATTCCATGTGACCTGCGCAAACCCGTTCTATCTGTCTGTGCCACAGCTCTTTCTTATAGATCACTGTGAAATATCACTGAAGTACTGAATCTTCTTCAGGAGATTGTCTACAGCCTGCTCCAATGATAGGGTCTGTTGCTGGAAAATGCTAGACATACTCTGCTCCTGGTGGCAGTAGGTGGAATAGCAAAATATAGTATACTCTGCACTAGATCTGGTCAGGATTTTTTTCAATGGAACATTTTTCCACCAGAGAAATAATAATAATAAAAAAAAGTATCAAAAGTAAAACTTTTCCTGGAATCAGGTCAATTCTGATGAATTTCCATTCAAAAAATGTGACAACACATTTTGATAATGCTGAATCATTCTGTTTCCACATTTCACTTCCAAAC
This sequence comes from Gopherus evgoodei, assembly GCF_007399415.2. Lineage (NCBI taxonomy): Eukaryota > Metazoa > Chordata > Testudines > Testudinidae > Gopherus > Gopherus evgoodei. The sequence goes on along the minus strand of NC_044330.1, from coordinate 76,360,104 downwards.
AACTTTTCCTTTTGAAATTTCCTTTATTTTATGTAAAATTTTATGTAAAAATGTTGAAATTGGAACAAAACATTTTAATTGTGTGATGATAAAATATTTTCATCAACCTGAAGTGGATTTTTCCCCCAGATTTTCATTTCTTGCAAAATTTTGAAATTCGTTTTCATCACATTCTGTAATGGAAACAATGCTCAAACTCATGGAATTTCCAGTGAAATAGAAAATCTGTTTCCCATCCATTCTAGACTCTAATCACAATTGTGGTGTCTGTTGCAAGCTTACTGCACTCATCTATGGTTGTTTTAGAATATTTGTGTAGCACACAAGATCCTGTTTTTCCTTTAGGAAAGGGGAAGGAAAAGGCCACCCCACAAAAAGTACCTAGCATTGGAGTGTAACAACCTGGCTACCCTCCAAGAAAAAGCACCTTCTGACAGACCAAAGGAAGTAAACAATTGAACGTAAATGAAATGGGAACTTAAATGCATGTTTAGCTCAGGTTCGGGTTCTATTCAACTGAAGCAATGAAACAGAATTCAAACTACTTCTTATTTTTTCCAAATCAGTTCAGTTGCCCTAAGTGATCTGCTCATCACCAGATCTGTGATCTCATGTTGCAGATAGCTCATTCTTGGTTAACTCCTGGAGTAAGCTCAGCTCCATTTTAAAAGTGTGCAGTCCTTTCTTCACCATCAGAATGAGATTAGTATCCATCACATCCAAGGTAAATGAAAAAGTTAGAAGTTGAGAGATTCCCCCACAGCATGCAGCACAGTACTGTGTTATCATAAACAGGCAGTCTGAAAAATGACTAGCAATCAACAAATATTCAGTACAACATGTTTTGATGTGAGCTATAAGTATATCTGTAGTTACTATGGAAAAAAATTATCTAACTAGCTTAACAAGATGTCAGAATTAAAACCATAAACAATATGGAGATAAATAAATGAGCTCTCTGACTTGACATTGGCCTTATGATAAGCCATGACTCTAAGATTATGTTCTTCTATAAATAAAATTTGGTCAGAACTAGAGCTGGATGATTTTTTTTTAATTAATAGTAAATTCTCAAAAACAATGCATTTTCGGTGCACCAAAAACTAGTTGTGAATTCCAGTCAATTTCAGCAACTAGTTTATGATAAATTTTTTTTAAAAAAGTCTAAAAGGAAAATTTTAACCATTTCAAAATGAAACATTTATGCTTCTCATTTTGGAATGATGTTTCATTTAAAAATTTAGCTCTTTTCCTTTTTTTTTTTTAAATGGGGGACGGGATGAAAGTCACCCAAAATCTAAATGAAACAAACATTCTTTTTCTTTTATTTGGATTTTTCTTTTTTTTTTTTTTTGATCCTAAACATTTATTTTAATTTTTCATTTCAGTGAAAAAAACCTGAATCAGTTTGGCTTAAAAACAAACTGATTGATTTGGCCCCCAAAGTGAAAATGTCAATTATTCATTCAGCTCTAATCAAACCCCCATCCTGAGCCCAACTATGCTCAATGAGTTGTTTGGACTGTTTTTCTCTATCAAAATTATGCAAGTCTGATGCCACTATATATGCTCTGATTTACATAGGAATCTAGTATGTTGATAGGTTAATTCCTATTATCTTTTGGTGAAAAGGCGTTGGATGGATTCTCTCTTCAAATGACCTTGAAACAAAGTCTCTCAGCAATACAGTGCCAGTCACCTGTTCTTCTCTGCTCCAGTAGAATAATAAACAAAATAAAGATATTAAAATATATTGCCCTTCAACATCACCATTTTGAATCCCTCTAAGGTCACTAATGACTGAAAATCATTGTGCGCTCGTGGTCCATAATAAATGTGTTTGTGGGCTCAGTGCAAGTCCTGTTAATTACATCTTCACATCATGAAAAGCACCACCACAACTAACACCTTTTACGGAAGTCTTAGCAGAAAGGCTGTTCATGGATGAACAAGGAGACCTAATGATCCTTTCACTGCTAGAAGTAGTCTCTTCAGGCCAGGTTTGAGATGAATTGTCTAAGCAATGGGAGGAAGCTGGAACTTCCGCAGTACAACACCTTTCTTTGAGCAGAAAATTTGCTAAAAAAACAACAACGCAAAACGAACAAACAAACCAGAAAAACACAACACCAGTATATCTAAGGCTTTCTGTCTAGTGCCTCTCTGCTTTTGCCTTATTTTGACTTCTTTTGAGTCAAATTCTATGGTTTGCAGAAGCCCCACTAGTCCTGTGATTGAGAGTGCATTGCCATTTGAACGAATCCTAAGGATGTTCAGACCAGTGCAGGAGAGGGCCTATAGTGGCTACTCATTTGGGATGTATGGAAAGAGCTCATACAAACAAATCTTCTCCATGCCCCTCTTGACTAGGCTTCTGGACCTCCTGCTCTCCTTTCTGCTCCCACAGAAGAACCCAAGACCAGTATGTACCTCTTGAAAGAAGACTCTACAGCACAGAGAGATGGACCCAATTATAGGAGGACTTAGAAACACTCAAAACAGGAACTAGTAATGACTAGTAGTTCTCCTTTCTGCCTCTTCCCCTCCATTGTGTGTGTCTGGAAGGATGTGGGAATGAGGTGACAAGTTCAAGTGGGATCCCTTCTATAAATGCTGTTGGGAGGATTTTAGCTCCTCCTTTCACAGAGCCCAATTTGCTTGGAGAAAATGGAAGGTTACGTTAGGCATCTGTTCAATTTCAGAGCTGTCAGATGGCTCAGTGTTGATATCAGGAAGTGGGTGGCCACTTGACCTTTCACTGTCTCTCTAGTTCAACCAGGGAGACCCCCTACCTCCATGCAGGGATACTTCCTGGTGACTACTGTTGATATATGGCAGAGGGAAGACAGCTCTTTGGCCAGGGCTGGGTGACCATGGAGCAACTCAGTTACCTTTGCCAAGGGTCAGCCTTCGTCATCAGAATACCAGGTAGAAATCCCAACTGGGCCGCAGAGCTGAGTCAGGATTTAATCCATTGTTATTACAGTGGGAGGCACAGATTACATGGATGTAAATTCCAAGATATATTAAAGTTACTCTGGGTTGGGGCACCCACTTACAGATTTATTGTCCCACATCCTAGGGGTTCAAATGCCAAGGTGACAAGGATGGGATAAATGCCTAGGAGAAAAAAAGGGTTTTTATAAACAAACAAAACAAACAAAAAACACAACTTGTTTGTGTAAATCAGCCCAACTCATGCAATAATACTCACAATAAGGAAACTTTGGTCTATTATGGTTCCTATAAGACAGCTTTGTCTACACAGTTAAGACTAAATGGAGTCAGAACATGGTTTGGGCAGAGAGAGATTTTAAGTTTGTTCCTAAATCATGTAGTTTTATTTGAGACGGGATTTAGACTTCAGCATGGGGGAGAACCTGTGGAATGAAAGAAGTCTGTGTTCATTGATGATCTAAACTCTCTCTCTCTCTCACACACACACACACACACACACACACACACACACACACACACACACACACACACACACACACACACACACACACACACTTCTTTAAGGCCAGACTGATCTTTTCTGAAATCTGAAAGGACCAACATTTTTTAGGGTTTTGCTGTGTGAGATGCAAACATTTCTTCTCCTCCATCCCAGGGCTGTGTTCATAATGTCTTTTTAGCGCAGCTGGCATTCATGCCACTCATTGACAAACAAGTCTATACACTGAGAATGACTGATCCAGACACAAATAAGTTTATTCATTAGGGAAAGATACTAATGTCTTTTCTTTCTGCTACTGTTGCTGATATATGATATCATCAGACACTGATTGTGCTTTTTTCTTTGGCGCGGTAAAAGTTGAATCCCACCTTCACAAAGCCAGGGCAACAGCTTAGCTCATGAATTACCCAACTTTCTGAAAGGGCCTGATCCTGAAAGACAATTATAATGGGAACCGATAGTGCTCAGTACTTTTCAAGAATGGATTTAATGGGTGAAATCCAGGCCCCAGGGAAGAAAATGGGAGTTGTGTCATGGACTTCAATGGAGCCAGGATTTCACCCCAAACCCCTAATTTTCCAGTTTGGTAGCTACCTAACTAAACTTCACTGGATAGGATTATTGCCACACTGCTGGAAATGTAATAGAAAATCTTTACTTAAAATAGGAAATAAAGTTAGAGAATAGAAATAATTATTACTACACTAGGGGAAGAGAAGCTAAGTGAGGCTAACACTCCATGGACAATGTTCAGGGTATTTCTACAGGATTTTCAAGCAGCAAGCGACCATACATGCTTGACATCTATAAATGAGAATGGGTAGGTGTGGCTCTTACAGTATGTCTTCTCTTTATATTTCCCACAATAGATGACATTTCTATACTTGACATATCCTACCCTTGAATCATTGATGTCTGACTCTCCTGCCTAGCATTTTTATTATTTCTCCCTACCCTAATTATTTCTTACCTTTAACTTCTCCGTTGACTAATTTAGCTCTTCCTAGTGTTTTTATTATTTCTCCCTGCCCTAATTATTTCTTACCTTTAAGTTCTCCTTTGACTTTAATTTAGCTCTCCCTAGGTACAGGAGCTTAAAAATATCCTCTCAAGCGAGGTTACTTGCAAGGTAGGTTTTATTCAAGATCTTGAATCTCTAATTCTGATCACACAAAATGTTGAACCAAAGACTGCCTTCAACAGCACTGCACAGTGTTTTCTTACAATGGCACCATCACTTTTCCTTGTAATATTGTGAACTCTGATGGAATCACAAAGCTAGGGTCTGATCCTGGGAAGTGCTGTGAACCTGCAATTTCCATTGGTGGCAAGGAGAACTTGCAGGTGGTTCAGCAACTGACACACACCTCTCAGATTGAGGCACTGAGCTCACTGTAAATTGGTTTCTTTGCTTCCTCTTGCCAAAAGAATCCCCAGCTCTGCAGCATAGGAACAAGTAAAGAACAACACACGGGAAAGGTATCTCTTAGTCCAAAATAGCAGTGAAGAGTTTACAGACTGTTTTCCGGTTATATATGTCAAGAGTAGGTAAGACAGAGAAACCTGCCTTCTGATTAATTATGACTCAGAAATATAAAGATCACAAGCCAGATTCTCATTTGTATTATGACCTGGCATAAAGATGACTTAGTGCAATGGAAAATTGGGCCCTATGCATTGTCGTTCCTATGGTACTTAAAAGTTTGTAACAAGTTTCTTACTGGTACATAAATGGACAGTGCCAGTACTAGCTCATCGGGGGCCTTAAGCAGGAATATTTGGGGAAGCCTCCATACAATATATACAAATAATAGGAGGGGCTCTTGATCTGCCCAGGGTCCTAAGTAATTGCTTTGTCTAGCACCAGCTCTGTGGGAGAGGAAGAAAATCAGCAGGATTTAGCTCAGTCCAGGGGAGACAGTGCAATAGTTTGCACTCATCTCTCACCTTTGGAAAGTTGGATTCAAAACCTTTCAAAAGTGAAAACAAGGGTGGTATATCTCCAGCTGAAGTCCCATCACAAAACTACACACCTAATGCTTGATTCTAGCCCAGGCTTTTGTGAATTAATTCAAGTGCAGTTAAAGTAAATTTCCTTTTATTGAAATAGATAGGACCGTTAGTCACTTAGTTCAGTGAGAACTAAATTTAGTCATCGAAGACCCATTTTTAACCAAAGCTCCAAATCTGAGTTCCTATATGCATATCCTTTTAGACAAAATTTTCATCTTTTAGAAATAAATTCAAATGGCTTTTAGAACATGTGGCCAATTAATGGGTTATTTTTACAACAAAAAATGAAGTGAGTGCAAGTAGAGTATCACCCTTCATAATTATCAATCTATAGCATATCAAAGTACTTTGAACAAAATCAAAGATACATAAGACTAAGATTAAAGCTACAAGAGGGAAAAAAGTGGGGTCACACTGGTAGCGACAGGCAAACAATGCTGTGATTTATGGAGAGTCAAAGATTATCGACAGCCATCTTTTATATTTAAAAAAGAAAGCCAGAAATGTTATCTTTAACAAGTAACTGACACAATGGCAAATTCTGGGATTAATAAAACAACCCAGAATGCCCAAATGATAACAAAACAGTTCTAAAGAAAGGAACACTAAAGCATTCATTTTTATAACCATTTAGGTTCTGGTCCTGAATTGCACAAATCAATTAAGAGTGCTTTTCTTAGCCTCATAGAAGCACATGCAGAATTAAAACATGGCATACTGGAGACTTTGACAATGAATCTGCCTCCAGAAAGCACAAGAATAATCAATAAAGCAAGTTTCCATTTGCACTGAATCACTGAAGTTTCAATAGAATGAGCTCCTGAAATGGACTTTTTTCTTCCTCCCATCTCCCTACCACTAAAAGAGGCCAGAGTCAATATTTCTTTCTTTTTACACAGAAGATTTTGTTTACATCAAATAAGACTGCCTCAGTGAATTAGGATAGGAGAAAAATAGTAGCAATATAACTCAAACTGCCGATTTCAAACATTTGCCAATGCCTATATTCTAGGAATTATTTCAGGTTTTCTTTGTAGATATTTGCAGTTTATATGGTTAGATCTGGGTAGCTTTCTGTGAATATATATATTTTTATTTTTAACCGAACACTCACTGTTGGATCCTCTATTACTATGTATGTTTCTAATTTTAGAAGGCAACACTCCTTAGTAATTTAAGATATAAACACTTAAAATACATTAAAATACTAAGAAAATACTTTGCTGTTATACTTAATTTTATTTGAGGCTAGTTTTTCTTATAACTTCTTGTACTGCTACTTGTTTTTCTTAAGACAACCCCACCTCTTCTGCCACTTTAGCCTGTAAATTATACTCATTTACCAAAATCTAACTTAGATAACCATTTATGTCACTTCTGCTTTTAATCCATTGTAGAGAGATGCAGGTGAGACTGCTTTTTGGTCAATGACTAAAAGTCTATTAGAAAGAATGAAAATAAAGTAATATTATGCTTACATAAACTCTGCTACTTCCAAAGTTACAGGTCCTTCTAAACCCACGAGGAAAGGTGCTTTCTACTTCTTTTTTAGGCATTATCACATCTTTCACAAAATATCAGGTTCCTTCATAAATGACACATTTATGGCATAAAATCTAATTCACTGTCTCTTTCAACTGTCAGTTCTAGAGGCATCTTCCAGGAATCACAATATAATACACTTGAAACTTAACATGGCCAAAATCAAGCTGCCAGTCTTTCCCTCTAAATCCTCCATTTCCTTATCATGGACACTACCACCATCCTCCCCTTCACACAATCCCAAAATCTTGGCTTTGTCTTTGACTAGGCTCTTTTTTGACCCATGTACCAAGACAGGCCATGTCTAAGTCTTCCATTTCTCCCTGCATATGTCCAAGATCCAACCTGGCCTCTCTGACCATACGGCCAAAACTCTTGTCCAATCCATGATCATCTCATATCTTGGAGACTAATCTCCTCCTCTCTGTCTTCAATACCTGCAACCTTGCATCCTCATAAATAAATTAAAAAAAAATAAATAAAAGCTATTGCTAAGATCCTCTTGGCTGGTGACTCCACCTATGTCACCTTTGCTTTAAGTCCTTCCATTGGCTTCCATTCTTCCAATGCAAACATTTCCTTATTCTTATTTTCAACACTCTCTGTAACTTAGCTCTTCCTGCCTATCCAGACTATCATCTTATCACAAGTTCATCTCCTACCTTTGCTCCATCAGTGATGCTGTTCTAAATTATTCAATGCTTTGCTTCTCCAAAATGCACTGACATGCCTACTCCCATTCCATCTCTTAAAAGTAGAAGATCCCAATTAAAATCCATAAAGCAATTACCTTGTCCCTCTATTCATCTTTTTTATAATGCATACAAAATGCAACCTGACAATGCCTAGACAGCTGTGATCATTGCTACTAGCCAGTTAGTAACTACCGTATCCTATTGAATTTATTTGCCTGATCTCCTGTACTCAATCCTAGCCCACTTATTATAGCTTGTCTTTTGGAATATAAGCAGTTGAAGGCAGGTAAAATAATATGTCAGTATGGCACACATCACAAAGAGGCCAAACCTGGTTGTAGCTTTTAGGCACTACAATAATGTAAATGCCAAATAATACTAGCAATACATCAAGATGGTAGACGTGAGAAGTGACATTATTCTATCCTCACAACTCTACTGAGGAATAATTTAAAGACAATTGGAATATGTGACCTGTCACATCACCAGTCTAGATAATGTCAGATTTCCCCACGCACTTGTAGGGCAGTGTAATGGGTTGTGCTCACCACCATAGCACCTCCTGCCAGTCGCTCTGGGAATTAACTCCATTCTAGCTGTGGAGTGCCCTCTGCGGGGGGTGTCCCACCCGTTGCCTGCTCTGCTGTGCTATCTGGGATCTGCGTTGCTCCCTGAGGTAGTGCAGACTAGCAGCCAGAGCCCATGAAACACAGTATGGCCTAGCAGCCAAAGTCCATAAAACACACCCCTGTCAGGGCAGTGTGGCCCAATGGCCAGAGTTCCTGGGGGCCACCAGCCCTCAGGGGCCTGGGCCCATCCAAATCCACCGAGCCCCAACCCAGAGCCCTAGTAGCAGTGGAATGACCAGCTAACAGCTCAGCAAGGGAGTCCCACTGAAACATGCTGAGCTTACCTTGGTGGGAGATACAACTCCGACTCCACCCCTGGGTCACTTCCTAATGCAGTCTTGGGCATTGTAGTACAGGAGGCATTGGGATTTCTTAGTTCCCTTGCACCAACCACTCCCTGGGGCTCTGTGGGCTGCTGGGATCCGAGGCTGTGGTTCACGTGGTCACTCCCCTCTGGTACAGGCTGGAGGCCATCCTCAACAGGAGCTCCAGGCACACATCCTTCCCTGCCTGTGTCTTCCCCTGATTGAGCTAGGCTACTCACTTTTATACTGGTACACCTGGAGCATGTCCAGTAGGGAAAAGGGGGAGTGGATTCCTCAGCCCACAATGTGGCATTAACCCCTTCCAGTCTGGTGTGAGGCAAGTGCACCCCATCACAGGCAGAGAGTGTGGGTTTTTATAGCAGTGTGAAATAAGAAATTGTTTCATCTGATGGTTGGAGCAAGGGAAAAGGAGACAGGAGACCCAGGTTGTATTCCTGACCCATGTGCAATCCTGGGCAAGTCACTAACCCTATGCCTCAGTTCCCCCATATATAATGTGGGAAAAATACTAAAATAATTGGCTGTTTGCTGAAGGTGTAAATAGGTGAAACTGTATCAGAAACAACAATCATGGAAGGGTGCAAGAAGGTGGAAGAGGAGAAATGTTTCTGAAAAAAAGTATTTGCAAAGGTAGTTTTCATATGAGAAGAAAAGTAGTACTAGTTACAAATGAGTAAGGTTTATTTCTCTATTTACAATTATTTTGTTAAAGTTGGCCATAAGTATTATATTTTATCAGAGGTTATACATTGCACATACATTTTTAATCTCCTTTTCACAGAGGTGCCACAAATAAAGTAGTTGGAGGCCCCACACTGTAGGGACATTCAAAGCCCAGCCCAGAAGAATTCAGAGATGACCTTTTCTATTTTAGAAAAACATACCATTTCTAGAACCATTTTGTCCCACCATCATGTCCATAAAACACCTCTTGTACACACAACAGTGCTCCAAAATTTACATGCATGTCAACTGCCTTTTGGATTAGTTCCTGGAATCTGGAGGATTTCAAAATACCAAAACGTCCCAACACCAGTTCAGACTACATTGGTTTAGTGCTAGTGTAAACATCACCAAAACAGTTCTGAGTGAATCTGTTCAGATGTTCCATCCACAACTCTCTGACAGTGCACTGGCGCCATCCTGGAATCTCCCAGAATCTACTGTTTCTAGGAACTGCAGGACAGGAATCTAGAAGGCATTTTAACTAGCCTGTATGGAACAGGACTAGTATGGATAAGACAATGCTTCAACAGTTCATAACACAGCATGGGCACACACAATCATTTGTTCTTAAAACAGTTCTACCCCACTGGTTTAGATAGGAACTTCCATTTCTCTACTGTGGAGATGGCCTATATGTTTGTGTAGTTATCTCGAGTCCTTCATGAGAGGGCATCAGAGATGGGGATAAATATGGATCAGTAAAGGGCTGTGTGGGTACTCCTGTATATACTGCTGAATAAATGTTGCAGCCAAGACTGACTCAGTCACAGTTACATTCTCTGTGGTTTTACAGTTGATCTGTTGTTCCATTATAGGAGATGCTTCTGGGGCATGCCTTATACTGAGTGAACTTTTCAGCTTTTTACTTCTACTTGCCTTTTCCCTACCTTTTTTCCTGAGATTTCTTCTTTCTTTCTGTTCAGTTAGAAACCTCTTTGTTACAAGCCATCTTCCTATCTTCTCACAAGACATCAGTAAAGCAGCAAAAAATGAATTAAAATTTAAAAAGTCCATATTTTATTCTAAATCTATTTTTCCCCTATGAGAATTCAACATAATTTTTTTCCTGTTCCCTCTCTTCTCCCCCGCACCCTCGTTTTTCAACTCTACTTGTTCATCTGTTTTCTAACAATAACTCCACCCACCCACTGTCTGTGCATTGTGTATGGGAGCTTTGATGATCACATGGGTAAAAATCATTAATGGACTTGAAAATCTGTCTGACTACATGCCTATATTGACTGGAAATGTCTTATTAAAAATATGACATTGTTATCTTAACACTAGATAATGTTTATCCCTAAAAGTTATCAAAAAATTAACATAACATACATACAATGGATTTTCTAGGGGTAATTTTTGAAGTGCTCTACACCAGGGGATTTTCTCTTTTACTACAGTATATCCTCTACCCCTTCACTGTTCAGTGAAAAGTGCCTTCAGTTTCATAGTAGAATTACACAAGTAAATCTTTAGAAGAACTTAAATTAACTGACTTTAGACACATTCTTGAGTTATAGTCACTTAAGAAGGAACTGATATAATCAAGCATCTGATTCAGAAAATGGTTATTGTAAGTGCTTCTTGTGAAAAAAAATTATCTCCAAATATTTCCAGTATGTCTCAGGAACAGTAATGTGATCATAAGAACAAGGAAATAGAACTGCAGATTCTGGGACTCTCAAACAAGTTTTCTAGGTGGGTTCACATGCAGTTTTACTTACTTCCGCTATACCAGAGGTGGGCAAACTACGGCCCGCAGGCCACATCCGGCCTAAACCCTGTGCTCCTGGCCCGGGAGGCTCGCTACCAGCTCCTCCTCAGCTGTTCCCCATCCCCTGCAGCCTCAGTGCACCATGCCACCGGCACAATGCTCTAGGTGGCCAGGCAGCGCAGCTGCGTAGACGCGGCCTAAGCTGGTGCTCTGTGCTGCACGGTGGTGTGGTTGGCTCCAGCCACAGCCACACCGACAGCCACCAGTGCTTCAGGCAGTGCAGTAAGGGGGCAGGGATCAAGGGGGTTCGATAGAGGGCAGGGGAGTTCGGGGTGGTGGTCAGGGGCTGTGGATAGGGGTTGGGGTGGTCAGAGGGTGGGGAACAGGGGGGTTGAATGGGTGCAGGGGTCTCAGAGGGCAGTCAGGAAGGAGTGGGGGTTGGATGGGGCAGCTGGAGGGGAGTCAGGGGCAGGGAGAATGGGTAGTGGGATGGGGCAGGGGTCCGGGGGGGCAGTGTGGAATGAGAGGAGGGGTTGGATGGGGTGGGGTGGGGAGTCAGAGGTGAGGGTTCTGGGGGCAATCAGGGGACAGGGAGCAGGGTGGGCTGGATGGGGCAGGGGTCCTGGGGGGGCATCAGGGTGCAAGAAGCCAGGGGCGCATAGGGGGGCAGGGGCCTGGCCACACCTGGCTGTTTGGGGAGGCACAGCCTCCCACAACCGACCCTCCATACAATTTCCGAAATCCGATGCAGCCCTCAGGCCAAAAAGTTTTCCTTCCTCTGTTCTATAGCCGTCTGGCTGGAGAACAGGAATTCGCTAGCATATTGTCATAATATAAAGTGAACATTCTGGTGATTTTTATTAACTAGATTAGTGACATTTATATTCGCTCACTAGGCAAGTAACATTTTAGGTTGTTGTGAGAAACACTCATCCTCCTTTGCAAAAATCTGTCCTCTCATATCAGTAAGCACAATAAATGTTGCTACAACATTTGTCTGTGCATTAGGACAGGATGACCAAACATGTTGATATTATCATGACCATCCAAATATTAGGGGCTTTGTCTTATATAGGCAATTCTTACCCCTTCCCCATGCTCCATTCTTATTTTTCACATTTTCTATCTGGTCATCCAACATTAGGATGAGACAGTGCTCCTTGGATACTGATTAGCAATCACTTTTTCAGCCAGATATCCTCCTGTAGACCAACATATCAGTCCCAATTCCAGATCTTCTCTTTTTGGTGCAAGTGCATGTTTATATGAAGGGATAAGATGGAAATCAGAAAACTTGAATTGAATGATTTCCTAGCCATGCATATAGCAATATATGGATGCCAAAATCCCCATGCTTCCTGCACCCAAGTGCGCTCCTCAGATCTTAGGCCTCTAGACATCACTTCCATCTTGGGACAGAATCATGGAATTCTCCCACTCTCAAACTCAGCCCTGGACTGCAATTCTCTGTGCATCAACTGTGATCACATTAACCAGTCTGACTTATGTCCAGACCCTGTAATTCTATTCCCACAAAGGCAATAACCGTGGTCATCAGTGAGCAGACAGCCTCATTAAAAGTATTATTTATTTATGAAAAAAGTATTTAAGAGAAAACATACCTTAAAAGCTATGAATCATCCTATACATGTCTACTTTTCCCTAAGGTTTACCATACCCAGAATTTGGGAAGGCCCAGTTCCTTCAAACTCCTCCACAGAGCCTGTCGGTCCCAGCCTGTCTGCTGAGACAACGGCTGACAAGTGCCCCATTTATCTCCCTCAGAAAGGATTTTTAACTCTAATCCACCAATAAAAGCTATTCCTACTCTTCCTTCATTGCCAGCTCTCCAACTGGGGTGTCATGAAAAACACCTCCAGAAATTTCACATGTACTAAGCCAGAAATAAAAGGTATCTGAAGTTAAAAAAAGATTGGCTAGTTCTCTCATGCCTCTGCACTTCCAGCCAACACCAAAAATCCCAACTATTTCACAAGAACAATCCTGCCCTGTTTTTCCAGACTCAAGAGAGATTAAAGATTCAGATAAGTATCTAGATTTCACTGTCTATTGCACAAAATCCTTTGAAATTCTTCCATTGCTAGTGCTGAGATGTTAAGGATGCTCAGTTTAGGTCTTAAGGAGTTGTTTCCTAAATAGCCACATAACACAACCCTAATGCTGGTGAAGTGAGCATTCAAGCTCATGTGAAATGAACATACACACCAGTACAAAAATGAACCTGTGATTGGAAGGTAACCATTTAAGCCTGCTCCCTCTCAAGTCAAAAGAATTTTTTTCTTATTTATTTCAATATGAGCAGGACTGAGCCTTAGGTGTGTCTGCACTTATTATCAATAGGTGCAAGAGGCCGTGACTGCATATTAATGGCACAGGGAGCTGTTAACATACTCAAACACTAGTCACACAACTGTAACGGGATATGTAATAAAAGCCCAAAGACTCAGCATTATGTCAGAAACACTTAAAACATCACAACAAACCTTCTTTTGACCTCGAATAGGTTCTGCACCAAAGGGAACCATTATGAGCAACAATTTTTACATCAAGTTGACAGATCTGAGTGTAAATCATCCCAAACTTTGGTAGCAAGGATTGTAAGTGTACCCTTAACTAACTCCATGAGTCCTTAGCCCCCTTCCACCAAAAACTCCCTCCCCAAAGGCTCTTACGCAAAGTAAACTGCCATGGGATAAGAGGGAATGTGCTCTCATGGATTGGTAACTGGTTAAAAGATAGCAAACAAAGGGTAGGTATAAATGGTCAGTTTTCAGAATGGAGAGAGGTAAATAGTGGAGTCCCTCAGGGGTCTTCTCTGGGACCAGTCCTATTCAACATATGCACAAATGATCTGGAAAAAAGGGGTAAATAGTGAGGTGGCAAAATTTGCAGATGATACAAAATTACTAAAGATAGTTAAGTCCCAGGCAGACTGCGAAGAGCTACAAAAGAATCTCTCAAAACTGGGTGACTGATCAACAAAATGGCAGATGAAATTTAATGTTGATAAATGCAAAGTAATGCACATTGGAAATCATACCCCCAACTATACATATGAAATGATGGTGTCTAAATTAGTTGCTACCACTCAAGAAAGAGATTTTGGAGTCATTGCGGATAGTTCTCTGAAAACATCCACTCAATGTGCAACAGCAGTCAAAAAAGCAAACAGATTGCTGGGAATAATTAAGAAAGGGAGAAATAATAGGACAGACAATATCATGTTGCCTCTATATAAAGCCATGGTACACCTATATCTTGAATACTGTGTGCAGATGTGGTTGCCCCATTTAAAAAAAAAGATATATTGGAATTGGAAAAGGTTCAGAAAAGGGCAGCAAAAATTATTAGGGGTATGAAACGGCTTCTGTATGAGGAGAGGATAATAAGACTGGGACTTTTCAGCTTGGAAAAGAGACAGCTAAGGGGAGATATGATTGAGGTCTATAAAATCATGACTGGTGTAGAGAAAGTAGATAAGGAAGTCTTGTTTACTACTTCTCAGAACACAAGAACTAGGGGTCACCAAATGAAATTAATAGACAGCAGGTTTAAAACAAAAGACAGTATTTCTTCACACAATGCACAGTCAACCTGTGGAACGTTTTACAAGAGGATGTTGTGAAGGCCAAGACCACAACAGGGTTCAAAAAAGAACTAGATAAATTCATGGATGATAGGTCCATCAATTGCTATGAGCCAGGATGGGCAGGAATGGTGTCCCTAACCTCTGCTTGCCAGAAGCTGGGAATAAGCGAGGGGGATGGATCACTTGATGATTACCTGCTCTGTTAATTCCCTCTAGGGCACCTGGCATTGGCCACTGTCGAAAGACAGGATACTGGACTAGATGGACCTTTGGTCTGACCCAATAGTACTATTCTTATGTTCCACCCTCTGAATTCAGTATGAGGGAAAGAAGATCACAAGGGGGTGGGGGGAATCTCTTATAACTGTAAATGCTACAATCAACAATTTTGTCAAGGGGGTATGTTCCCTAGTGCTCCTGCACAGGGATTGACCAACGTCTCATTAGGGAGAAGAGATCATGCTTTCTTCTTGCATCCCAACAAGTGTGTGGTGCCAGAAAGCATGGGCAAGGGCAAGATAAGACTAAAGCCATAGCTTCACCTTCTTCCAGAAGAGCTTGCCCATGGCAGAGGAAACTGTGGATATATCTACACTGCAGTATAAATTCAGGGTTCAAACTCAAACTCAAGCCCAACTCCCTTCCATCTATATGCAAATCACCCTAACCCAGGTCTCAGACTCAGGGTCCCAGGACCCAGTAGGATAGAAGAATTGAGCCTGAGTCAACTCAGGGTTCAAGCCCTATTGCTTTGCTGTGAAAAGACACCCCCACTGGTCTAGTGCTCTGGGAGTCCACCAAAAGTATTCTACAGTCCCACAGGGCTTACTTTCTTTGTCCTCTGGACAGTCAAGTTTGGTGGACAGTCAAGTTTTCCTATGCTGTACCATGAACAAAGAGCTAGAGTGGCCACATTTTGTGAGGGCGCTAGGACGTCTGAGACTGGGGTGGTAGGACTCAGGCTTCCATAATGCAATTGTTGGGACCCACGGTTCAACAATTCCTAATCTGGGATTAGAAATGAGTGTAGACATTGAAGCCCTAGATTAACAAACCCAGGGTCTGATAACTTATTTTTAATAACTCTGGGCTTACTTAGCAGGGTCTCAGAGCCCAGGCTTCAATCCGAGCCCAGATGTCTACAAAATTATAGCCCAGTAAATCCACCCTGAGAACCCAAATCAGCTGACACAGGCTAATTGAAGGTGTTTTATTGCAATAAAGACATACTCTATTCTGTTTTTTCACTGGTGATGTAGGTGCCATGGCAGTGGGAGTCAATGTGCTATTTGTATCAACCAGAGTTTCTCTTGGGGTAAGTGGGGAGGAACACCACTCTGAATGAGGCATAGCTCTCGACAGAACCTAGTATACAATTTACCACTATCAGATTTCAAATTGTAAGCATCAACGGATCCAGGCTGTCAAAATGGAAGGTCAACAGTCATCCAACTTTTTGTCCAGGATATTGTTTACAATTCTATAGTGATCATATCTGAATCTGGCTCAATTCAACACCCTTTGTGGCAGCATATGTGGAATGTGGGAAATTGACCACAGCTACTGCAAAATAGTTATAATAATTTCAAAGCATAATAAAGTCACTCTTTTCCCCCAGGAAGAGCGTCCGCAGAGGGTAGTTATGCCAGTAATAATTGTGCTGCTGTGCCAGTCAATTTCCCCATATAGACAAGCTCCCAGTCACATTCTATGGCATTTGGGGCCTGATTCTTCAATATAATCATTGAGACTGTGCAAAAAGGGTGTAAGAAGCTATAGTTCTGAACTGGTAGCATTGAACAGCCACTTTGTACAGGTCTAAATGACTATACAGGTGGCAAGGCTCTAGAGAATCAGGTCATTCCTATTTTCTGTGTTGAACTTTTTAAGGTCATCTTTTAGCATTGCATAATTCTATCTAGAATAAATATGACAGAACTAGATAGGGGAGGCAATTTCCATGATACAAGAGCATAAAGGGATAACGGCAGTTCTAGTTAACCTGAACTACACATCCCTGCTCTGCTCAGAGTAAGGTTACAGGCTTGCTATTACTTACTCAGCAGTTTACATATAAAACACTCCAGACTATTGTATAATAAGGAATTACCTGCATGTTTGCCACCAAATTACAGCAAGCTTTTCACAGCAGACAGTCCGCAAAACCTGTGGATTTTGAAAGGACAACACCAGGCTGCAATCGTCTTCACCCTGCATGGGATTAGCCTGATCAATTCACAGTTGTCTAACACCTTCTGCCAAGGTTATCTGAAAGAGACATTAAACATTGGCTCAAAATTAACTTTGCAGCAACTTGTCTGCAGCACAAATCTTACCAAAATGAAGTTTGCAGCAGCTTTCTGTTAAGAGTCTTTTAGCATGCTTACTGAGTGCCTGCACCATGTGGATGCGTCAATATCAGGCTAGCTTGCCACAAGCAGACAATTAAAACTGAGCAAACTTGCAAGATCAGCTTACTGTCGTCTTAACATTTCAGAGAGATCTATTTTTGTGCCTGCTCAGCGCTTTGATAATTAACTGCACTCTCACTATTCTGCAGAAATGATATTTTAGTTTGTGAAGTACAAGATGAATATTAAAGTCAACTACACTTGAATTGGAAAAAGGTGAAGTCACTGTCCATCTGCCGCATCCTATCCTTAAGGATGTTCAGGGATGCCAAAAGAGGTTGAGTAGTTATCTAGACGAAGTTTATAGCACTTCAATATATGAAGAGGGAGCTAAGGTGCACTATTATGCTCCAACGTGTGGCGTAGCCTCATAGCCAATAGTATTACAATGCAGATGCACTGCAATTGAAATGCGTATCACAGATAGCTACGGACTGAACTATCTGACCTACCCAGATTCTAACAGGCTCATCCCAAATACTGGTCTATTTATTCACAGATCTGGCTCCCTGTAATCATTCCCCAGAGCAACACCGTTCAAAAGCCACTGTTATCACAGCATTGGCCAGACCACTTTAGATCATATTGCAACTGGTGTTTGAGGCAGTGCTTTCAGGACTGCTGATATTAAACCCAACACTTTTTGGTTCTGTGAGCCTTTCTAGTTTATTGGCTCAAGATCAGAGGACAATAGATGTTGGAAACCATGGTGCAGCAATATCCCACCTCTTTTGTCTAATCTAGTCTCCTGACAGAGTCATTTTAATTGTAAACTAATGCTTTGTTTGTCACACTCCTATTGCTAGCTGTGCCACTCTGCTTGTTTGTTTGTGTGTTTTTTGTTTTGTTTTGTTTTTTTATGGTAAAAGTTTTTGAACGTAAAGGTGAAAAGAAAATTTTTTAAGTTTTGAAAAGTCAAAACAATCCTCTTTGTGGCAATCCAGTGCCGCATGCATTCACTGTAATCAAAAACAAAACTCAAGCATCACAAGGCAGAAGCTGGAAGCTGAATGTTAAACGTAAATTGTGCTTGCTGTGTTTTTCTGAGCTGAATCCCATCCATATGATCAGCAGCATTCAGACTCACGGCAGGGAAGTCTCAGAAAGGGAGGGAGACCTGGCGGGTGGCTTTGAAGAAAGCAGAGAAATTCTGTAAATAAAAGTTCTGGCTGAGCAGTGAAATTGGCTAAATTGCCTAAAACAGTTTTTAGGAGGGAAAGAGATCTAACAGAGTTCTTTTTGTTTTCTGAAAAAGGTGTGGCGGAGCTGGAAAAGCAAACTGGTTCTTAGGTATGTTTGTTAATTATTGTGATTATACAGAACTCCTCTTTTGGAAACAGAAAGAGAAAGATAGTTAAGAGAAGACAAACAGGCAAATGGAATGAGTTTGATGGAGTCTGCAAGATTTATCTAAACAGAATTTGAGGCAGCAGCAACCAAGCATCTAAATGTTACTTTTCCTCATTAAAAGAAAATTGTTCATTATTTAGTTATGATTTGTATTATGGGAGCATTTTGAGGTCCCAATGGAGAGGGGCCCTATTATGGTAGCCATGATACAGAGACTGAGGTCATGTCTAGACTTATTGTTAGGCAATAAAGCAAGTCCTTACTCACCTCTCCAGCACCCGGGTTTGTGCGGAGTGGTTATGGGCACATAATTCTGTCAGAGACCAGACACCAATGCGTTGATCAACGGGCTCACACTAACCCAAAAGCTTTAGAATAAGTGTGGCCCCTTTATTAGGGGTGAGCATCAATATTTATACACAGAAGTAAACAAAGTGATTAATAAAAGATAATGGTTATGCATAATCAATTAAGATTTTACAGGAAAAGCAAGTTTAACAAGTAAATGCATAGAGATAAAGGCTAATGGCTCCTTGATAAAGGGGGTGTCATGAGTAGTTTGCAGGTCAGTGCTTTGTTCGATAAAGGGTTCAGAAAGGATTATGCAGAGACGGCCAGTCTGGGTGTGTTTTGGCTCCAAAGTTCACCAAAAGTTTAGACCCAACATTCCTCCATTTGTAGCTTTGAGATAACTATTAATCAAAAAGCTACACCCTATTTCAAGATCTTAAGGGCCGCTTGGCAATTTCAGCCTGGGCCAATTCGAAGAGAGTAAGGCTTTTAGCTGAAGTGGGAAAAGAATAAACTGACTTACATGAGTTTATGAGGGAGGGGACACACTGAATACAGCAACACAGTATTATAAGGACTACTATGGCCCCAACAACACCCACCAAGAGGTTTTTAACCCACCCAAGTCCGGGCAGCCAATTCCATAAGGCTCCCCACCAATCATAAGGTGGCTGGCCAGAGGAGTAGTTTTTAGCCATTTCCCTTAGGTGTTTGGTACGTTGAAAAGTGTCAGAGTAGGTGTCATTTACAAAAACACAGCAGTCTTCATTTATGAGGGCGCAAGTTCCTCCCTGGGCTGCTAACATCATATCTAAAGCCATTCTGTTTTGCAAAGCTAACTGGCGCACCTGGGACATTTCCCCGGCCTGATTTCAAATAGGGTTGCAGTTTCATTGGTCAAAGATTTTAATAGTCCCTGTAGACGGATGATAGCACCCTTCAAGCTAGTGTGACCAGCCCACCGCTGCCAGGACAAACCATCACGGAGATTAATATCTCTGTCAGTTTCACGGATGTTACGAACGTGGGGAAAATGAGGGGGAGTGAGGGAGATGCGAGAAGGCGGTGCAAGCCATGCCAAATAACATGACCCTGCCCAATCAGCGGAGAGAAAATAATAAGCCTTGGGCCCGCACACCCAGTATGTTCCATATAATGCGTTTTGGGTATTCCATTTCTCAAAGTAGGAGGTAACCCACCACCCGTTGTACCACTGTTCCCCTGGTAACGCAGAGGGGTCATTGTGTGAACTGCAGAGGCACAATTTGGTAGTGTTGTCCTCAAAGGGCAGTGTAGTACTGCTTGAGCAGTTGTAGAAGGCAATTGTGTATCCTTTAACAATTAGTTGGACACCCTCGAGATCTGAGCAGGGCTTTTTAAAAATTGACTCTGAAAATCTGCCCCTCCATGAAAAAGTTGAAAAGGTTGGATCGGGGTGAGGGATCCACATATGGGATAAGTGGGATGCGCAAGGCTTGAAGCCAAGATTTTTACTAAAGGCGGTGCCATTAAAATATATGTTGCATTTACTTGTTCCCACAAAAGTTGACCCTTTTTCTTTAACAAAACACAGTGATCCTGTTTGATTGGTTACCCTGAGATATTTGTTAATTGGCACTTCTGTTTTGTCCCATGTAAGATTGGGTTGGACTGGATCTTTTATTCTAGTCGGTGGCATCCAAGTCATATTAGCAGTGGTTAGGGGAATGGGTGTGAAGGGGAGTCCCTGTGCTGCATTTACTGGAAATTGAGTACATACCCAGCAATCACTTCTATTTCCTAAAATACGAGTTTTAACCTCGTGGGAATATCTAATAAAAGCATTATCTTCATAAGCAGAAAATAAACTAAAAAAGCATAAAAAACATACAGTTGTCAGAATAAAGGGTCCTCTCATTTTTTTCGAGTCAATTTAAGTCTAATGTCTGAGAGAGGTAAGCTGGTCCACTGGTCGAAGGCAGTGTCCTCAGTGGTGACAAGAGCTGCTGGTCCGTCACTGTGGTCCACTACGGCTGGCTTGACGTGGGAGTGGTGGATCCAAGATTTGCGTCCTTCCAGGAACACTGCAGTCTGGGTTGTCAAAAGAACCTGGTGGGGTCCAGTAAACCTTGGCTGGAGGGTGTCATCACGAACGAACTTTTTGGCCCAGACGAAGTCCCCTGGTTGGAACGGGTGGATTTGTTCCTCCAGCGGCACGGTCTGGGAAAACTGCGAGGCTTTCCAAAGGGTACGGAGGCGAGCCTGTAGGGAGAGAAACTGACACGCGGTCATATGATCCCCTCCCAATAGTGAAACATCAGCACGTGGTAGCGCCCCGCCTTTGAAAGGGGGGTGTCCATACAGCAGTTCAAAGGGGGATAATCCCAATGCGCGGGTTGGGCGAGTACGAAGGTGAAACAGGACCAAGGGAAGTACCTGAGGCCACTTTAATCCTGTTTCCTGACAGTATTTAGCCAATGTAAACTTAAGTTCCCTATTTATACGCTCAACTTTCCCGCTAGACTGGGGGTGGTAGGGTGTATGGAAGGAGTGTGAAATGCCCAGTCCTTGTTCTAAACGGCCAAGGACATGACCAGTAAAGTGAGGTCCGCGATCTGAGTCGAGCACAAGAGGGATGCCAAAACGGGGTACAATATCTCTAAGGAGAATCTTCGCCACTGTGGCAGCAGTACAATTAGCAGTAGGAAAAGCTTCGACCCAGGAAGTCAGAGGGCAAACCAAAACAAGGAGGTGCTTTTTCCCAAAAGCCTTTGGCATATCTGCAAAGTCAATTTGGAGATGTTGAAATGGAGCAGCAGGCGGAGGTCTTCCACCCTTAATTTTGTTAAGAGGTGGAGCAGGTCCATTACGCTGACATGTGCTGCATGCTTTCACTATTGATAGGCAATAGGGTTGAATGCCTGGAGCATACCAAAAGCGAGCGATAGTGTCCACGAGGGCGTGCGTGCCGTAGTGACCCCCTTTATCATGGTGCCAGCGAACTGCCACGGGGTATGTGGAGCGAGGGAGGCAGGCTCGGCCATCTGGCATAAGCCAGGTCCCTTTGACCAGAGTGGCCCCGAGGCTCTCCCACGATTGTAGTTCAGCAGCGGGTACTGGTACGGGGTGCGGTGGAGTAAAGGAGGAGGTTGCAATAGCCAATGTGGGCATGGCTAAAGGTAAGGTGGCAGCCTTCTTGGCGGAGGCGTCAGCCAGGGCATTCCCACGGGTAACGGGGCTGCTATCTTTAGTATGGGCCCAGCAGTGAACTACAGCCAGGACAGAGGGTTTTTGGAGGGCGTCCAAAAGCTTGTGGATGAGGGGGAGGTGCTGAATGGGTTTACCGGCAGCTGTCTGGAAACCTCGAAACTTCCAGAGGTGGATATGACAATGCACAACTCCAAAAGCATATTTGCTATCAGTAAAAATGGTAACGGTCTTACCAGCGGCCAACTGGCAAGCTCGGGCCAGGGCATAGAGTTCAGCGGCTTGGGCTCCCCAGTTGCCTGGCAGTGAGGCGGCCTCTTGAATGTCCCATTCAGAGGTGACAGCATAACCAGTGAAACGCTTGCCATCAACATAGAAGGAGCTTCCGTCCGAGAAGAGGATGCAATCGGGATTGTCCAGTGGCACGTCAAACAGGTTGTCCCTTATCTGTAAGATGCTGGAAACTACTTCCACACAGTCGTGCTGATCCTGGAGGACTGGCAGGTCAGGAAGTAAGGTAGCTGGATTAAGGGGTCCACACCTTTTAAAAATTAGGTTAGTGTCTTCTAAGAGTTCGGCCTCTAGCTGTTGCTGACGATGGGCCGAAAAGACTTGGGTTGTGCCCCTACGCAGAAGGGCTGACAAGGCATGAGAGGTCCAAACCGTGGTAAAATGACCCAGGGTTAGGCTCTTTGCCTTTGTGATCAGCAGGGCAGCTGCTGCCAGAGTCCGGGTGCAGACGGGGTTCCCTGAGCGACAGGGTCGATTTGCTGAGAGTAAAAAGCAAGCGGGAAATGGTGGGGCCCGCTCAGCTGGGTAAGGACACCATTAGCAATTCTGCCCCTCTTGTGGACAAAAAGGTGAAAGGGTTTGCTGTAATTGGGGGGGCAGAGAGACATGGAGGAGGCCACACTGTCCTTGAGTAACTGAAAGGCTTGAATAGTGTCCGGGGACCACTGCAAAGGGTCAGGAGCAAGGTTAGCAGTGAGTCGGTGGAGCGGTTTGCTTAACTCCCCGCAGGACGGCAACCAGGGGCGACAGAAGCCAATTAATCCTAAGAAACCTTGAAGTTGTTTCTTGGTGTTCGGTAGAGGGCAGTTTTGAATAGTCTTTATGCGGGCTGGGTCCATCTGTCTTCCTTCTGGGGTTAACAGGAAGCCCAGATATCGGACCTTCTGTGAGACCCACTGAATCTTTTTAGGGTCTACCTTGTGGCCTCTGGTGTGTAGGTATAATAAAAGTGCCTTACCATCGATGCGGAGGGCAGCTTCTTCGCGATTACCTAATAGGATGTCATCTACGTATAGGACCAATGTGGATCCCTGCGGACTGGTGAAACCTTCCAAGTCGTGGCGGAGGCACTGGCTGAAAATCGTGGGGCTGTCTCTGTAGCCTTGAGGAAGTCGTTGCCAGACATAACTTTGTCCCTCCCAGGTGAAACCAAAGAGATACTGAGAGTCTGGGTGCACAGGAATGCTGAAAAAAGCTGATTTTAAGTCAATAACAGTGAACCACTCAGCATCCCAGGGGATTTGGCTGATGATAGTAGCTGGGTCAGGGACTACTGCATGAAGAGGGACCACATACTGATTAACAACTCGTAGATCCTGTACAAAGCGCCAACGAACAGGGTCTCCGTCCTTTTTAGGAGGCTTTTTGACAGGCAGTATAGGGGTGTTACAGGGAGTGCGCTGAGGGCGGACTAGCTTTTGTGCAATGAATCCCTCAATAATGGGGCGGATGCCCTCCCGGGCTTCCAGAGACAGGGGGTATTGAGGGACTGACGGGGGGGTTAAGGAAGGCTTTACCTGAATCCTTACGGGCTCTGCCGAAAGGAGCAGGCCAACATCAGTGTCAGAAATTCCCCAGAGGGTTGAAGGCAAGTCAGTGAGGTCAGGGGAGAGAGAGAGAGGTGTTTCCCAATTACCCTGAGTAGGGGCCAAATCTTCTAACACTGTCATCAATAATCCTACCCCTTCAGGAGTGCAGGTTAAAGTAGCCTCAAGCTTACAGAGTAAATCCCGGCCCATCAAAGGGATCGGACAAGCTGGGGAAAAAAGAAAACGGTGAGGAAAACATTTATCAGCATAAACAACATTCAAAGGCAAAGTGAGTCCCAGAGACTGTGGGTTGCCCTCCACCCCAGTCGCAGTTTTAACCTCAGAGGATAGCCAGGGAGAGGGGGCATGATTTAAAAGAGAGAAAGTAGCCCCAGTATCAATGAGGAAAGAGACAGGCAGTCCCTGGACTGAAAGGGTTAAACGAGGCTCTTTGCTGGGAGGGGAGAAAGTGAGAAAGGAGCCGGCTAAAGACATTAAGGAAATAAGACCATCACATTGTTTGCCTTCGCCCCCGGGGTACCGTCATTGAGGAGGCTGAGTTTGCTGCGGCTGCTGCTGTTTCCCGTAGTTGATCCAGGCCTGGGGAATGGGCTGAGCTGGTGGTGCAGGGGTGTATTCCTCACTTGTGTAAGCATCTGCGGATGCAACTAGACCCTCTGGGCGTCCCCAGGGGCATTCACGTTTAAAGTGACCAGGCTGTCTGCACTGAAAACAATTTCCTGATGGCTGGGGTCGCCAGGACCCCTTTCCCCGGGCACCCTGGAATCCCCTGCCACGGCCACGGCCTTTGCCTCGAACACCGCCGTGAAAAGCTAAAGCCATCAGCTTATATTCTTCCTTTTTCTCTTTCTTTTTACTACTTTCCCTTTCTTTCTCCCAGGCAAAATCAGCTACGTCCAACACTGAAGTGACTGACTCACCTCCCCAACCAGGGCGAAACTTTAAGAAGTAATCCCTTACAGGGGGCACCGACTGATTCACAAAAAATGAAATAAGAGTAGGGTGGTCTGCTTCTCTCTCAGGATCCATCTGAGTGAACATTCGGGCCCCCTCCAATAGCCTCGACCAGAACTTTCTGGGCGGCTCATCAGATTCCTGCCGAATCTGCATGAACTTAGCCTGATTAGGCGAGCGGCGAGCCATGTCCTTGAGTCTCTCTAACAATCGCTCTCTATCTGCTCGCAGCTGAGTCAGCCTTGGCTGAGTCCAGTCTAGGGGATTCCAGCCAGCGGCCAGATCCCGCCTATCCATCCAAGTAAGATTAACTGCATTGCTATCTCCCCATGTCCTTTCTGCCATCCACAATCTACTACGTTCCTCTCCGGTCAAAACTCTACTTAACAACTGATCCACATCCGTATAAGTAGGATTATAACTTAAAAACAATCTTTCTAGAAGTTCTATGATCTTTCGGGGATTTTCCCCAAAAGACCCTGACAACTGTCCCCACTCTTTCAAGTCCCATTCTAGCCATCCTTTATATTCCACAATACTAGCATGTTGCAACCGTCCATCATTGCCCATATAAGGTTGATCGTGCACCTGTAAAGGCATCTCTCTAACTATACTTTCCTCAGGGGGGGGCATGCACCCTGCTGTACCTGCTTGGACATAAGCCTAGTAACTACTCCTCCCGAGGTTTGCCCCTCCATTTCCTCCTCATCCTTCTGCAGAAATTCCAATCTGGTATTCTGCAGATTCCCCTCTGCTACAAGGAGAGAGTCCCCCTGCGGAGGAATAGGGGCAGGTGCAGAGGGGACCAGCTGACGAGTCAAAACACGCCGTGGTCTACACCCTTCATCGAAATAACCTGGAGGGGGTTCACTCTCGGGAGAGTACCTGACTGCCATAATTTTTAAAGATTTCCACAGCTCTGCTGCTGTGTCCCAACAAAACCAGTAACATAACTGTCCCGGATGGTCTTTTTCGATCTGGCTCTTTACTCCTCTTAAGGCAGCCTGTTCGAAAGAGCCATACGAAGGCCACCTCATCTCCGAGTCGGCCAATACCGCGGTATACCCAGTCCAATTCCTTACACATAGTGTGTACAACTTCTTCCTAGACATTCCTGTCTGTACTGGGAGTTTCCCTTCGTTCCATAACTTATTTACAATCCCCAACGGACTCTTAAGAGGCACGCTAGTCCCTTGACCCATGGTGTCTGACAGGAGCCCTCCAACTGGCGTTTACCCTGCTGTCCAATACACGACCCCTCAATATTGAATTGGCTGGGAGAAATCTCCTGTGGCGCCTTGCCAATTCATATATGAGTGGTCTGACCACTGGACAGAGGTACCGCACCAGAAGGTATCCCGGACGAGCCCCCAAATTGTTAGGCAATAAAGCAAGTCCTTACTCACCTCTCCAGCACCCGGGTTTGTGCGGAGTGGTTATGGGCACATAATTCTGTCAGAGACCAGACACCAATGCGTTGATCAACGGGCTCACACTAACCCAAAAGCTTTAGAATAAGTGTGGCCCCTTTATTAGGGGTGAGCATCAATATTTATACACAGAAGTAAACAAAGTGATTAATAAAAGATAATGGTTATGCATAATCAATTAAGATTTTACAGGAAAAGCAAGTTTAACAAGTAAATGCATAGAGATAAAGGCTAATGGCTCCTTGATAAAGGGGGTGTCATGAGTAGTTTGCAGGTCAGTGCTTTGTTCGATAAAGGGTTCAGAAAGGATTATGCAG
Organism: Gopherus evgoodei; assembly: GCF_007399415.2. NCBI lineage: Eukaryota > Metazoa > Chordata > Testudines > Testudinidae > Gopherus > Gopherus evgoodei. The sequence goes on along the minus strand of NC_044330.1, from coordinate 76,333,609 downwards.
AGACGGCCAGTCTGGGTGTGTTTTGGCTCCAAAGTTCACCAAAAGTTTAGACCCAACATTATGATGACATGCAGAGCACAGGCACTGCACCCCCAGCTAGCACCAGTATAAATAGCGATGTAGACGGTGAGGCACAGCTTGGGCAAATACAGTACAATGCCCTACATGCCTGAACCCTAACTTATGTACTCTACACAGCTCTCTAACACATCCAGGCTGGGCCTCTCATATCTCCATTGCTATTTTTAGCAGGGTAGTGTCCCACTGCTTCCCTGCTGTAGTGGCTTTTCCTCGCCACAGTGAAAGATTTCAGCAGCAGGAAAGACTGATGGGAGAGGCAGCAGGCAAAGGCTCTTGCAGCTCCACAATGAGTATGGACACAGCCTGCTTTTCACAGCAGCATGTAGCTCTATACGTGCCCTACATGCTGCCACAAGTGTAGGCAAGGTCTTAGTGAGAGATGTATCCTACCTCAAAGAGTTTACAATCTGAACTGAGCTCTGAGACATCTCCATGGAGGGGAAGAGCAAATTTTGCTCTTCTGTCCTACTCTCCTTTCCCTGAATGGTCACTTGAGGACTCCCTGGAGTATACCAGAAGGACTGTGGAGGCCACTACAGTGTGGGGACTGAAGCAAATACAAGGGTGCGAGAGTTAAGAAGTGGACAGAACCATGCACCACCACTCAGCAGAGAGCTAGCCACATGAAAGCGAGTGGGAGGAAATAAACTGCACCTTGAAAAGGTGAGGAAGCTTATTCCCCACAGCAAGGGGGAAAACAGGGAAGGAACTATGAGTTAAGCACTGTTCTTTCCAGAGACAGCACAGCTGTGAGCTGCCCTCTTCACAAATCGCAACCTAACAACTCAGTCTAGCCCTGATGTAACATTGCCAGTCAATAGAATTTACAAACATTTCATAATCTGATTAACTTTGCATTTTAATAATGGTTAAAAATAATTTTATTGAGGGCAGTGGGGTGGAGGAAAGTATCAAAATAGCTCCAAAAGAAAAAGAAAAAGGACAGCTACTCTTAACAATTACTCAGAAAATGCATTCTGAAATGCAGCTGTCAGTATGTGCACTAAATTCAACAGTCACTGCAAAGTTTATCTGTTGCAGACTTCTCTCCTCGGATATGTCTACGCTATGAGATTATTCCGATTTTACAGAAACTGGTTTTTGGGAACAGATTGTATAAAGTCGAGTGAACGTGGCCACACTAAGCACATTAATTCGGCGGTGTGCGTCCATGTACCGAGGCTAGCGTTGATTTCTGGAGCGTTGCACTGTGGGTAGCTATCCCATAGCTATCCCATAGTTCCCGCAGTCTCCCCCATCCACTGGAATTCTGGGTTGAGATCCCAATGCATGATGGGGCAAAAACAGTGTCACGAGTGATTCTGGGTAAATGTCATCACTCAAACCTGCCTCCGTGAAAGCAACAGCAGACAATCATTTTGCACCCTTTTCCCTGGATTGCCCAGGCAGACACCATAGCACAGCAACCATGGAGCCCGTTCAGCCTTTTTTCACTGTCACTGTATGTCTACTGGATGTTGCTAACAGAGGCGGTACTGCAGAGCTACACAGCAGCATCCTTTTGCCTTTTGCAAGTTGACAATGATGGTTACCAGTTATACTGTACCATCTGCTGCTGTCATGAGTGCTCCTGGTCGGCCTTGGTGAGGTCGGTCGGAGGTGCCTGGACAAAAATGGGAATACTCCCCAAGTCATTCCCTTCTTTAAGTTTTGTCTAAAGGGAGAGTCAGTCCTGCCTAGACTATCAGGCAAACCTACTAAAGAACCAGAGAGGCAAATGGCCACTCCGGTTCAGAGCCCCAGACATCACACAGAAATGATGAGCTGCATGCCATTCTAGGGGTGCCCCTGCAACAACGCCACCCATTGCTTCCCTCCTTCCCCACTCCTCCTGGACTACTATGGCAGTTATCTCCCCATTTGTGTGATGAAGAATAAAGAATAAAGAATGCATTAATTTGAAACACTGATTTTATTGCCTCTGCAAGCAGAGATCAAAGGGGGGAGGGGAGGGCAGCCTCCAGCTGCCATGATATTCCAAGCAGGACTGAATCTCCATTAGACAAAGCTTAAAGAAGAGAATGACCTGGGAAACATTCCCATTTTTGCCCAGGCACCACCGGCTGACCTCACAGAGGCCAGCCAGGAGCACTCACGGGATGACGATGATGGATATCCATCATACTGTACTGTCTGCCATCCACAAGGCAAGGGAAGGGAAGGAGATGCTGCTGTGTAGCGCTGCAGCACCACATCTGCCAGCAGCATCCAGTAGACATACGGTGATATTGAAAAAAGGCAAAAAGGATTTTTTTCCCTTTGCTTTCATGGAGGGAGGGAGAAGAAGTGACGACATATACTCTGAACCACTCGCGACAATGTTTTTGACCCTTCAGGCTTTGAGAGTTCAGTCAAGAATTAAAATGGTTTTGGGAGAGTGCAGGAACTGTGGGATAGCTACAGTCGTCAGTCGCCGCTCCCTCCATGAATGTCTATTTCATTCTTTGGCTTTCTGGTAAGCTTGTCTCAGCTCCTTACGTTTCAAGCCACACTGCGTTGAGTCCCTGTTGTGGCCTCTGTCCATCACAGCATTGGAGATTTTTTTCAAATGTTTTGGCATTTCATCTATTGGAACGGAGTTCTGATAGAACAGATTCACCTCCCCGTACAGAGATCAGATTCAGTATCTCCCGTACGGTCCATGCTGGAGCTCTTTTTTGATTCTGGGACTGCATGGCCACCTGTGCTGATCAGCGCTCCACGCTGGGCAAACAGGAAATGAAATTCAAAAGTTCACGAGGCTTTTCTTGTCTACTTGGCCAGTGCATCCAAGTTCAGATTGCTGTCAAGAGTGATCACAATGGTGCACTGTGGGATAGCCCCCGGAGGCCAATACCATTGAATTTCAGCCACACTAACCCTAATTCGAAACAGCAATACCAATTTCAGTGCTACCCCCTCGTCGGGGAGGAGTACAGATATCGATATTAAGAGCCCTTTATATCAAAATAAAGGGCTTCACTGTGTGGATGGGTGCAGGGTTAACTCGGTTTAACGCTGCTAAATTTGAAATAAACTCGTAGTGTAGACCAGGCCATGGACTTCAACACCAAGTCCTCATTCATATGATGCATTAAAATGAATGGGGACTGAGCATCCAAATCCCTGAAGCAGCTTTGAAAGTTTCAGCCAATTCTCTATTGCACGTGCATACAATTGCACTTCGGTGGACATCCTGTGTGACTTGTTTTACAGTGAGAATGTTTATTTCACTAAGATTTGGGATCTGTTTTTCAAAAACGTTCCTGTCTTCCCTGTTAACATGGCCAGAACAGCTCCTTCCATGGGCAACAAATTCAAAGGATGCACTGAGCACTGCAAGTCTAGATGCTCAGATATCACAGCAATGGAGACCGATAAATATCTACAGAGAGATGCAATAAGATACAGTACCAAAGATACGTCATACTACCATTCGCTATTTAAATTTTGATTAAACGTTTTTTATTGTAAAATGTCAGTTTATCAAAACAAACTTTGTGCAGAAAAGTACAATTGTGACACTGACAGACCAGATGCCAGATGTTGCCAAGACTGCTGGTATTATCACAAGACAAACTCCTAACTGGAGACCAAATTAGTTCACCCATCTATTAGTTTTGCTCGAAATAGGTATTAGTCTTATAAGAATGTATTTAAGAACATAAGAATGGACGTACTGGATCAGACCAAAGGTCCATCCAGCCCAGTGTCCTGTCTACCAACAGTGGCCAAAGCCAGGTGCCCCAGAAGGAGTGAACCTGACAGGTAATGATCAAGTGATTGCTCTCCTGCCGTCCATTACCACCCTCTGACAAACAAAGACTAGGGACACCATTCCTTACCCTCCTGGCTAATAGCCATTAATGGACTTAACCTCCATGAATTTATCCAGTTCTCTTTTAAATCCTGTTATAGTCCTAGCCTTCACAACCTCCTCAGGCAAGGAGTTCCACACTGCGTTGAGTCCCTGTTGTGGCCTCTGTCCATCACAGCATTGGAGATTTTTTTCAAATGTTTTGGCATTTCATCTATTGGAACGGAGTTCTGATAGAACAGATTCACCTCCCCGTACAGAGATCAGATTCAGTATCTCCCGTACGGTCCATGCTGGAGCTCTTTTTTGATTCTGGGACTGCATGGCCACCTGTGCTGATCAGCGCTCCACGCTGGGCAAACAGGAAATGAAATTCAAAAGTTCACGAGGCTTTTCTTGTCTACTTGGCCAGTGCATCCAAGTTCAGATTGCTGTCAAGAGTGATCACAATGGTGCACTGTGGGATAGCCCCCGGAGGCCAATACCATTGAATTTCAGCCACACTAACCCTAATTCGAAACAGCAATACCAATTTCAGTGCTACCCCCTCGTCGGGGAGGAGTACAGATATCGATATTAAGAGCCCTTTATATCAAAATAAAGGGCTTCACTGTGTGGATGGGTGCAGGGTTAACTCGGTTTAACGCTGCTAAATTTGAAATAAACTCGTAGTGTAGACCAGGCCATGGACTTCAACACCAAGTCCTCATTCATATGATGCATTAAAATGAATGGGGACTGAGCATCCAAATCCCTGAAGCAGCTTTGAAAGTTTCAGCCAATTCTCTATTGCACGTGCATACAATTGCACTTCGGTGGACATCCTGTGTGACTTGTTTTACAGTGAGAATGTTTATTTCACTAAGATTTGGGATCTGTTTTTCAAAAACGTTCCTGTCTTCCCTGTTAACATGGCCAGAACAGCTCCTTCCATGGGCAACAAATTCAAAGGATGCACTGAGCACTGCAAGTCTAGATGCTCAGATATCACAGCAATGGAGACCGATAAATATCTACAGAGAGATGCAATAAGATACAGTACCAAAGATACGTCATACTACCATTCGCTATTTAAATTTTGATTAAACGTTTTTTATTGTAAAATGTCAGTTTATCAAAACAAACTTTGTGCAGAAAAGTACAATTGTGACACTGACAGACCAGATGCCAGATGTTGCCAAGACTGCTGGTATTATCACAAGACAAACTCCTAACTGGAGACCAAATTAGTTCACCCATCTATTAGTTTTGCTCGAAATAGGTATTAGTCTTATAAGAATGTATTTAAGAACATAAGAATGGACGTACTGGATCAGACCAAAGGTCCATCCAGCCCAGTGTCCTGTCTACCAACAGTGGCCAAAGCCAGGTGCCCCAGAAGGAGTGAACCTGACAGGTAATGATCAAGTGATTGCTCTCCTGCCGTCCATTACCACCCTCTGACAAACAAAGACTAGGGACACCATTCCTTACCCTCCTGGCTAATAGCCATTAATGGACTTAACCTCCATGAATTTATCCAGTTCTCTTTTAAATCCTGTTATAGTCCTAGCCTTCACAACCTCCTCAGGCAAGGAGTTCCACAAGTTGACTGTGTGCTGTGTGAAGAAGAACTTCCTTTTATTTGTTTTAAATCTGCTGCCCATTAATTTCATTTGGTGGCCCCTAGTTCTTATATTATGGGAACAACTTTTCCTTATTCAGACTCTAAAATGTGTGTACATTGCTACATGCATTAATCTCACTGGTAATGTCTATATTCCATGTGATAAGAAAATATTTAAGTTTTGCTTTATAACTTTGAAAAAGTTTGCTTTGAATTTATGAACCCAGGTACAGGAATCATCCCCCATCCAGAAGGGCTACCAAAATCAGATGTGTCATCATGTAAATCTCAATACAAAGGACTGACTCATGGCCCTATCACACCTTGGAAATGCTATATGCAAGAAAGCTCATCTGTGGACTTAGAAACTGAATGAAGAAAATTAAACAGTCCCAGAAAAATTTTCCATGTCTTCGCTGTTTGAACTTTCACAGGGTCAAAGCCACGAAACTGAAGCTAGAGATCCCCAGAGCAGGGATGGCAGAGCCTTCCCAAAAGTGGGGAGGAGGGGAAGAGCCCCCACCCCTGATTCCCCACCCCTACCCCTTCCTCCCAAGGCCCCACCTCCTCCCCCAAGACCCCATCCCGGGCCAAGCTAGAGTGGGGCCAGCGATCCTGCCCCCACCCAGGGTGAGGGGTCCAAAGCAGCCCCCTGCCCATGTTCCAGCCCCCCAGTTCCCTGTCCAAGGCAGCTGGATGGACTCAGGCGCCTCACAACTGCCCGTGGAGCTCTTACCCCAACTGGGGGCACGGCCTTGGAGCTGCAGCCCAGCCATGGAAAGAGCCGTGCAGGCAGCTGTGGGGAACTGTGACGCAGACCCAGCATCTGCCCTCGGTGGGGATCCCAGGGGGCAGGGACATGGGGGGGAAGAGGAGGCGAAGGCGGCAGGGTCCACTGTGGGGAAATGTGGACAGGACAGGCCTGCTCTCTTTCAAAAAACTCTGAGGGCCATGGCCCTCTCGCCCCCTCTTGTTCCAGCACCACTGTCCCCGGGGTTACCTCCTGGGTCTGCCCTGAAAGATACTTTGAAATGACAAATCACTACAACTCTGACATTCTTAGGATTTAGTTGATAACTCATTTGTGTGTATATGTTTCCTTGCTGTAGCCTGTAAATCAAACTCCTTTCTTTTTCCTACTTAATACATCATTAAATTAGTTAATTGATTACAGGATTGGCTACAGGAGTGATTTTGGTGTAAGATCCAAGATACCAATTGATCTGGGGTAAGTAACTGGTTTCTTAGAATTGGAAGCAACCTGAATATTGTGTGATTTTTGGTATCAGTGACCATTTATCACTAAGTCCTGTTTGTCTGGGTGGCAAGATAGACTGCAGAGCCCAAGGGGACCGTCTAGCTCCATGGTAAGACTGTTACAATGATCTAGGAGTTCAGATTTGTTACTGGCTGAGTGAAATCCAATTATAGAACATACAGCCGGTTTGGGGTGTCTCAGGTTTTTGACAGGTTGCCCTGAGGCTGGCACTCACAGTCATGAGCCACTCTAGACAGCACAACAGCTGTTTAGACAAAATCTTCATTGGGGAAGTTTCTGGTCAAAATGAGAGAAACTCCCCGCATTGCATTATAGCCAGTAAGCAGAGATTAAATCACTCAGCTGGAACATGCGAGTCCCTGCTCTGCCTCAGAGTGGAGATTTCATCCTGGGTCTCAGACATCCCAAGTTACTGCCCCAACCACTGTCTTATTGGCTATTCTGTTGTGAGGGTGGCTGTGAAAAGTGTTGAGAAGTCTAGTTTTTTGCAAAACAAATGTCAAAACCTTGATATATTTTTGCAAAACAATTCTTGTTTTCTAACTTGCCCTAGTATTTACAAGATCAAAATCATTCAGCATTTTATATATACAGACTAATGAAACTATCTTGTAGGTTTTTCCCTTTCTCCTGGAAAGCTTTGCTGCAGACAAAGATCAATGTAAGCTTCAAAAAGAAGTGTTATTGGAAATTATGACTTCAGTCTCAAGTACTCATAAGGCTAAGTGGGCCTCTTTGTGTTCAGAGCCAGACCAACATGTAAAGTGTAGAGATTCCTCAGGCTCCTTCCACTCCTCAGGAGTAACTGACCTGTGAACACAGTTCTGTCGTCATCATACTTAGAGCTTTGCTTCTTCTATCGTAGCTCATTCACAATGAATCCTTCCTCTCCAGATACTCTGACCTCCTGTACCTCCTCCCTCTGTGACTGGTCAAAAGTATTCACTGCATCCTTAATGTTCAGTGTCTCAGAAATACCTATAAATATATAATACACACCACCACTCCTGATTACTGTTTATAGTATGGAGAATATACAGCAGATCTACAACATTTCTCCTCCCAACCCCTCTGGCAAAAACCCTGGCATTTAAAGAGCGTTAAAGATATGGAAATAGGACTTCACATTTATATGTAGTTACTTTTTGTGACTATGTATGTGAGAAAAAAAAAAAGGATGTAAAGCCTGCTGAACAGCTAAAATATAGGTCTTATATCCCCTCCCCACCCCGCAGCTAGGAAGAGACCAGTTTGTTTGTTTTTGTTTTTTAAGAAAATCTGTTGTCCTTGTACATGCCCAATATGCTTTTTCTTTTGGAATACAGTTTTTCCTTAAACAGAAGCCCCAATTACTTATTCAGTTCATCCAGTCAGGGAACACAGGTGACCAATGAAGTACCAGGTGACCAATGGAAACCCATACACAGTATGAACATCAACTACTCAAATTAACAGTTGAAGTGAATAGTTCACGAGCAATCCATATGATGAAATCTATCTGTATGAAAGATTAATTGAACATTCACTAGGTGCTGAAATTCATTTAAAAAAATCAATCTGTTTGTGGACAATGCTAAAAAAGAAAAAGACTAAATTCACAGAATATCCATTATTTATTGAGAAGTGTTCACTCAGCCCTACTGAGCAATAAAGTAAACAGTCAAATAACCTTTTTCTGGGACATGCTAATGTATTGTGAGATAGAATGCAGAAACGTGAGTCAGATTATAACTGAGAAATATAGAAAAGCACCATAAAACCTGAAGAATGAAGTACAACCAGTTTTGAATGCTAAGATGGAACATTGTACAGAAAACACACTTGCCTTTAAAATCAGTCCTTAGAGGCAAGATAATAGGTTGCTAATGACCTAATTAATTTTACACCAAATGTCTTTTGCAAATGTACAAAGTTAGACAGCAAATTGCTGTGTCTCTGCATTGGTAAGAAGCAGTTGTCTCAAAACAGATCTCTAAAACCATGTACTGTAATTCATACTGGCAGTTTATTCTAATTACAGCTGAATATAAATGTTCAGCTGATATACCGAGATTTAACTGAAACCTTCTTGTTCTAAGTGTGTAATCTTGCTGGGAGAGTCATTATACCTGGTAATATTCCCTGATACAGTATAGAATGCAAAGGCACTGTACTAGTTTCAATTCTATTAAAAAGTTATAACAGATGTTATACGTTTGTAGAAACACATTCACATAACAGTCTGACACAGAGAGGAGCTCTTGATTCGAAGTGTTAGTGTCCTGGCTTTTTTTTTTTTGAACTATCAAAGTTCTGTCAAAAAGTGACTGGAAGTTATAGTCTCAGTTCAGGAATATTACCATCTAATGACCAAAACCAAGATATACACATACATAGGCTCTCTTTCGATAATGACCTGGATTCTGAGAGGTCAAGAAGGGTTTGTTGGGGTGGGTTAATTATTCATTCAGACACAATTAAATGGCTGTAGATGCAGGTTGTTTTTGTCCTAGTTTACTTTATTCACGCTATGTACATAGTTCCTCCCCACATACCCTAGTGACACACAAGTGAGTGCAGCATCAGTGAGGACACACTAGCTCAGGTCTGGCTTTCCAGTATGGTTGCACACAGTAGGGCTAGGCTAACCCAGGTGATCAGTGTGATTTTACAGCCTATATGATTTTATAAAAATATGCTAATGAGTGAATATAATGTAACTGGAATATGCTTCATGCAAAAGGTCTCTTGTAAGGTATCATTACAAAGCTTATAATCTACTGAGTGTGATCATCCTATTTGTATAAATGTAACAATCTTGTATCTGAAACTAGAAATATGAAATATAACTCTGAGGGTCTATTGTAATTATGCAAAGTGTAGGCCACTAATGGTGGTTTGGAATCTTGATGACTCCCTTTAACTAGGACAATTGACTGGATGGCTCTGGTTGCAGGTAGGCCTTCCTGTGAGTCAGGTTGGGAGGAATGAAGTCTTGAAGTGACACTTGATCACCTGAACTGGAATCCATCTTTAACCTGGTGTCTTTCAATTGAGAAGGGGCCAGAGGGACCCAGAGAGGGACAAAAAGATTTCCACCTTGTGCAAAATATATATAAAGGGGTAGAACAGAACAAAGGGGAGGAAGAGAGCCATCACGAAGAATCCCCTAGCTACCACCTGAGCTGGAACAAGAGCTGTACCAGGGGAAAGAATTGTGACCAGGCCTGGAAGGTGTCCAGTTTGAGGAAAAACTTACTGAAGCTTCTCTGAGGGTGAGATTATCTGTATACAGTTTGATTAGACATAGATTTGCTCATTTTATTTTATTTTGCTTGGTGACTTACTTTGTTCTGTCTGTTACTACTTGGAATCACTTAAATCCTACTTTCTGTATTTAATAAAATCATTTTTTACTTATTAATTAACTCAGAGTATGTATTAATACCTCAGGGAGCAAACACAACTGTGCTTATCTCTCTATCAGTGTTATAGAGAGCTACCAATTTATGGAGTTTACCCTGCATAAGCTTTATACAAGGTAAAACGGATTTATTTGGGTTTAGACCCCATTCGGAGTTGGACATCTGAGTGTTAAAAACAAGCACACTTTTGTGAGCTGCTTTCAGACAAACCTGTAGCTTTGGGACAAGTAATTCAGACCCTGGGTCTGTGTTGGAGCAGACGGGAGTGTCTGGCTGAGCAGGACAGGGTGCTGGGGTTCCGAGCTGGCAGGGAAAGCAGGGGTAGAAGTAGTCTTTGCACATCAGGTGGCAGGTCCCAGGGGGGTTTCTGTGATCCAACCCATCACAATCAGCACCTGGATTAACTCTACAGTGAAAACATACAACTTGGCCCTGGTCTACACTACAAACTTATGTCAGTACAAGTATGTCACTCAGGGGTGTGGAAAAGCCACAACCCTTATCAGTGCAGTTATACTGACCTAACTCCTGGTGTAGATAGTGTTATGTCGATGGGAGGGCCTCTGCATTCAACATAGCTGACAGGAGCAGCTCTCTCATTGGCATAAGTAGTGTCTTCATTAAGTGCTACTGTGGCACAGTGCAGCACTGTAAGTGTAGATAGTCCCTGTGTGTTCACATTCCCAAATTGCTTCTTTTTCTACAGTGCCACACCGTTCTTCCCACATACCATGCTGTGACTGTGTCCCCTAATCACAGAATATCAGGGTTGAAAGGAACCTCAGGAGGTCACATAGTCCAACCCCCAGCTCAAAGCAGGACCAATCCCCAGATAGTTTGTTACCCCAGTTCCGCTACCAGCCCGGTTCCCACTCGGTCGCCGGCCCTGCATGCCGGGCTCTGCACCCACCCCAAGCTCTAGCCCCAGCCTCCACCACCGTACCCTGTGCGCATCCCCCATCCCGGAGCCACAGCCTTGCTCCCAGCCTCATCTTTAGGGGGCAGTGAGGGGTGCAGACACAGGTAAGAGGGGTGCAGTTCAGCACCCCGACTCCATAACCCCATGACCCTGTGCACAATAAAACATCTTAGGATTGAAGCAGACATCCCAAAAATATCACTATCCAGCCACTTGCTCAAGGGGTCAGACAGAATTTTACAGGAACAACACACCTATCTGGTCCAGCAAGTCAGATTAGATCATCAGAATGATCCCTTTTGGCTCTAAAAATCGATGAGCCGAGGCCTAAAGTTTAAGGGTGATTCTCTGCTCTACATACAGTTGTTTGCAACACAAAAGGGGGACCCATTTGAATTCAATGATCCTCACCCTTTTAAACTAATGGCTCATTAAGCTGTAAGGCATTTTATTTGTCCTTATCAATTAACCCAAGCTGATGAACTAGCTAGAACTGCAATGTTTTTAACCCTTCTCAGCCAATGTCAGATATTGTATTTCAGTAAGGTTTGTTTCTTTTCTTTACCATCTTTGTCAGACAATTCACACACCAGAATGTTAGGCTTTGTCCCCATGTTACAACAGTGGGGATGATGAGGATTTCTGCTAGTAGTTAAATATCAGAATGTCCCCCTTCTTGTGTCCAGGCCCCTGCACATAGGAATGCAGGTAACAGGGCTGGCTCCAGGCACCAGAGCAGGAAGCAGGTGCTTGGGGAAGCCAACAGAAAGGAGTGGCACACCCGGCTCTTCGGCAGCAGGTCTTTTGACCCGCCGCCGAATTGCCACCAAAGAATGAAGCAGAGCAGTGGAGCTGTCGCCAATCACGGCTTGGGGTGGCAGAAACGCTGGAGCCGGCCTTGGCAAGGAATTGCATCAGGTCTCAGGTCTCAGTTACAATCCAAGGGCTCCAAGAGGGCATGCCCCAGCACCTTTCCTGTGTGATCTGCAAACTATTCAGAGTCCGAGGTGTCTGCTGTTTTTCAACTGCACTTGGGAAGCCTAGTCCTGTGAGTATCACTGTCTGGGTGCTCAGCTGCATTGCATTTCTGCTCATTTCAATGCCTTTGATTCTGTTGAGCATTATTTGACCTTACATTTTACATCAGTCGGACTTGGTTGTCTCCGTCTCCTTTCATGCTTCTTTTTTATAAAGGAGATACTTTACTGAAGCAGCATGTGAGTTGGCCATCACCACTGTCGTCTTCAGTGCCATGAGCCATTGTCCCATTCCATTACCTGAGTGCTTTTTCCTCTGGCTCAAATTGTTATTGGTGCCACCTACATCACTTGATTCCGGGCCTTCAAGGCTGCTTGATTCCATGCCTTTCTTGGAGTGTCCTCTAGCTCTGATCTTCTCAGTTGCCTTTGCTGAGAGATGTATTTAGCCAGGGGCCTAGACTATGCAACTGTGTAAATGGCTGCATTTATTTTTTTCCCCCAAGGTGCTGCATAAATATGTTTCTCTCACACATTGGTTTCTACTGGTTTGTCCAGGCCTTTAATCCCATTCTTCCTTATTTCTATTTATATCTCTATATGGAAGATTTTTTTTAAATTAATATTCTTTTAGGCCTGGTCAACACTACAAGTTTAGTTGACTTAAGACATGCTGTATAAACCTAGCTATGCATGCATCTACACCAAAATTTGTCTCCTGCCAACATAAAGTCCCCCATGACACAGATGCAACAATACCACCTTCCTGAGTGATGCTGAGCCATGGTCATCTTACTTGGGTTAACAGTTTTGAGTGTAGGCACTGCATAATCTGTGTCAATCATAACTGTCCTCCAGAAGCAGTCCCACAGATCTCCTGATGCTATGACAGTGGCTGCTCTGGTCACAATTTTGACCATGCCCAGGGGTCACAGAGACTAAAACTCCCTCCCCACCTCTTTAAAAAACTTCCCATATGTTTTTGATATACCTTTTTTTCTGATTGTCCATCTTAGTGAGCACACCCAGCAGCCCTCCTATGCCACGTGCAGGCTCCAAGCACAGAGAGCTAGTAGATATGCTCCTGGATCTTTGGGGAGAAAAGGCTGTACAGACACTACTTATTTCATTCCATTTTGGACTCACGCTGCTGATGAACTGTTTTAAACCACCACCACCCCCTTTTTGGGTGCACTTTACTGTATCGTTTCACACAATGAAATTCTATTATTTGGAAATTGTGTGTCTGGATTAATGCACAGTAAACATTACAGAATTCAATCAGTAGCGTTAAAAACAAATACTCAAATCTTCTGACAAAGCATTACAGAAATTATAGGGAGAGGCAATAACCCCCCATATTAAGTAATGCGCACCAAGCATTACATAATTCATCGCGACACAATAACCATCCCAACCACACACATTAAATAGTTTACACCAAGCATTATAGATTTCAAAGCCAGGGGGCAGTAGCCCATCCCAAACACCAATCAATCAGACAAAATGAATGTGCCCCACTGTTAAAATGGTCTTTTAAGGCCTGCCTCAGCCATATAGCTCCATGCTGAGCTTTTCTACCCCATGTGTCTGGCTGTTCAAATTCTGCTGACAGCCAGTCCTCCCCTCTCTTCCCCCTACCTCTCACTTGCTTTTCCTCCTTTAGCTCACAGATACTGTGCAGTACAACATAAAACCATAACCAGGGCCGGCTCCAGGCACCAGCAAAGAAAGCAGGTGCTTGGGGCGGCACATTCGGGTCTTCAGTGGCAATTCGGCAGCTGCTCTACTGCATCGCTTCATTCTTCGGCAGCAATTTGGCGGCAGATCCTTCCCTCCAAGAGGGACTGAGGGACCCGCTGCCAAATTGCTGCCAAAGAATGAAGTGGCGCAGTAAAGCTGCCGCTGAAGTGCCACCGATCACGGCTTTATCTTTTTTTCTTTTTTTGGCTTTGCCGCTTGGGGCGGCAAAAAAGCTGGAGCTGGCCCTGACCATAACTATGGGGATATTTGCCTCACTGAGATCTAATCTAGTGAGCAAACACTGCCAACACCCTCCAGTCTACCAACAGCACATTCAACGGTCATTCTGCACCTACTAAGCCAGCAGTTCAATCTTTCCTTGGTGCTGTTGAGGTGACCAGTTTATGGCTTCATGATCCAGGGGAGCAATGGGTAGTCTGGGTCCTCCACAATCACTATTGGCCTTTCAACATCCCAAAAGTTAATGCCCAAGTTGGGCAAGAATGTCCCTGCTTCCAGTTTTTTGAGAAGTCCTGTGTTCTTAAAATTATGAGTGTCAAGCACCTTTGCTGACCAGCCCACATTGTTATCAGTTAAATGTCCTCAGTGATGAACTAGCACTTGCATGGAAAAGTATCCCTTTCTGCTGATGTCCTCAATGGAAATGTGACCTGGTATCAGCATAGGAATGTATGTGCCATTTATCTATTGTGCCACCCACTGCTGTTAATCCATCTGATATTTCCAGTAAATTACTGAGAGAGTCAGCCCTGTGTTGAAGTGCTTAATAGCCTTACACACTTGGATGACAAACATCAGCCCTCACTGTAGATTTTCAGCTCCAAACTGATTGTTATTGGCGAATGGGCAATCCAGTGTTGCAAGCTTCCAGAGCACGATCACCACTCATTTCTCCACTGTCAAATGGCAGCTCTCAAATGCAGCACCCAGAACAGAAAGTTTGGTGTGCTTGGTGTCTAGATCCTGGAATGTGGCCTTTTGCACCCAAACGTTCTGCAGTCATTGCTTGTCACCCCAAAGCTGCATTATAATGTGAACCACCAATCAGTGTTTTTTTCTTGAGCCCAGAAGTGGTAATCAACCGTGTGAAGCTGCTTCGTGTATGCCTGCAGCAATCTCGCTTCCCTCCTGCTCCCCACATTACATCCCTCAGCTTGCAGTTATTGAATTTAAACATCTCTGCACCTCCTCTTAATAATCCCAGACCTAGTGGTACTCCAATCTCTGCAAACACAGGTGATTCATGCATCATGTATTAGCAATGCCTATGACAACTGTGCTGAGCTCTGCAGGATTTATGCCTCTGCCAGAGAGATGTAGAGACCAAAAAGAGCTGTGAAGACTGTGTGAGTTTTTTTAAATAAATAGTGTGAAGATTATGGGGATGTGGAAGATATTGTAAGGTGAAGAAAATGTCACGTGGGAGCTTGACCCATAGCTCCCAAAAATCCCTGGACAAATCACTGGTATCTCTCAGAACACTGAGAAAATGTTCTCTTAGGCATTGAACCAGGTGGAAGCACAGAGCATGCTGGAATACCTATCCGGGTGCACCGCATTTTACATTAGGAGTGCTTGCATCAGTGAAGATGGAGCACTTATGTGATCTCTGAACCAAGCGTACATGTGCCCAAGTGATACACAAACTTTTGGCAACTGCATGCTAACACAATTTGGAATTCTCTTCCAATGAATGTAATGGCTAGTGAAAATTCCAAGCAGCCATTCTAACATAATACAGTTTAGCCTATGCTACATGGACACCAGGCAAATGAGCAATCTGAGTTGAAGGTAGGATTCATACCATATTAAGGCCTCGCACAAACCCCCCTCCCCCATAAATTGCAACCATTTAAATAAAGGATTGAAGTTATTTACCTTCTTTTCCACTCCTCCCCCCCCACACACACACACACATCCTTGCTTTGCCCCTTGGGCTGGGAATTTGCCAGTCCTTGCTTGTTTACTAGCCTTGATTCTTTCACTCTCAAAGAGATCAGCAATGCACTGTTCTTTTCCAAAGCTCTATATGGGTTTGCTTGTTACTGTCTTAAGCTAAGTCTGTTCCTTCAAGCATACATTTCAGACAAGGACTGTGGTTGCATCCATTCAGTTTGCAGGGTCTTCAGGTGGATTTCTCCATCAGTGGAGGTTTTGTATTGTGCTGATAAGGTTAAGATTTCAAAAGTTTTACACTCATGTTCCCATCTGGCCAGCTCCATATTTTTTTCCTCACAGTATCAACTGGGAATACAGGGATTTCCATTCTATTATCATTCCACAGGTACTTCTACTACCTATTTATCTCTCTTTCCCCAGCCTCTTATAGACTCATAGATTCTAGAGTCAGAAGGGACCAATATGATCATCTAGTCCGACCCCCTGCACAAAGCAGACCACAGAACCCTACCCATCCACTTCTATAACAAACCCCTAACCTATGTCCGAGTTATTGAAGTCTTCAAATTGTAGTTTGAAGACCTCAAGCTGCAGAGAATCCACCAGCAAGTGACCCATGCCCCATGCTGCAGAGGAAGGCGAAAAACCTCCAGGGCCTCTGCCAATCTGCCCCGGAGGAAAATTCCTTCCCGACCCCAAATATGGCGATCAGCTAAACCCTGAGCATGTGGGCAAGACTCACCAGCCAGCACTCAGAAAAGAATTCTCTGCAGTAACTCAGATCCCATCCCATCCAACATCCCCTCACAGACCACTGGGCATACTTATCTGCTGATAATCAAAGATCAATTGCCAAAATTAGGCTATCCCATCATACCATCCCTTCCACAAACTTATCAAGCTTAGTCTTAAAGCCAGATATGTCTTTTGCCCCCACTACTCCCCTTGGAAGGCTGTTCCAGAACTTCACTCCTCTAATTGTTAGAAACCTTCATCTAATTTCAAGTCTAAACTTCCTAGTTTCCAGTTTATACCCATTCATTCTTGTGTCTACATTGGTACTAAGCTTAAATAATTCTTCTCCTTCCCTAATATTAATCCCTCTGATATATTTATAAAGAGCAAGCATATCCCCCCTCAGCCTTCTTTTGGATAGACTAAACAAGCCAATCTCTTTGAGTCTCCTTTCATATGACAGGTTTTCCATTCCTCGGATCATCCTAGTAGCCCGTCTCTGAACCTGTTCCAGTTTGAATTCATCCTTCTTAAACATGGGAGACCAGAACTGCACACAGTATTCCAGGTGGGGTCTCACCAGCGCCTTATATAACGGTACTAATACCTCCTTATCTTTGCTCGAAATACCTCGCCTGATGCATCCTAAAACCGCATTAGCTTTTTTAACGGCCATATCACATTGGCGGCTCATAGTCATCCTGTGATCAACCAATACCCCAAGGTCCTTCTCCTCCTCTGTTGCTTCCAACTGATGTCTCCCCAATGTATATCTAAAATTCTTATTATTAATCCCTAAGTGCATGACCTTGCACTTTTCACTTTTAAATTTCATCCTATTACTATTACTCCAGTTTACAAGGTCATCCAGATCTTCCTGTATGATATCCTGGTCCTTCTCCGTGTTAGCAATACCCCCCAGCTTTGTGTCATCCACAAACTTTATTAGCACATTCCCGCTTTTTGTGCCAAGGTCAGTAATAAAAAGGTTAAATAAGATTGGTCCCAAAACTGACCCTTGAGGAACTCCACTAGTAACCTCCTTCCAGCCTGACAGTTCACCCTTCAGTACGACCCGTTGTAGTCTCCCCTTTAACCAGTTCTATAACCACCTTTCAATTTTCATATTGATCTCCATCTTTTCCAATTTAACTAATAATTCCCCATGTGGAACCGTGTCAAATGCCTTACTGAAATTGAGGTAAATTAGGTCTACCGCATTTCCTTTGTCTAAATAATCTGTCACCTTCTCAAAGAAGGAGATCAGGTTGGTTTGGCACGATCTACCTTTTGTAAAACCATGTTGTAATTTGTCCCAATTACCATTGACCTCAATGTCCTTAACTACTTTCTCCTTCAAAATTTTTTCCAAGACCTTACATACTACAGATGTCAAACTAACAGGCCTATAGTTACTCAGATCACTCTCTCTCTCTTTCTTAAAGATAGGAACTATGTTAGCAATTCTCCAGTCGTACGATACAACCCCTGAGTTTACCGATTCATTAAAAATTCTCGCTAATAGGCTTGCAATTTCATGCACCAGTTCCTTTAATATTCTCGGATGAAGATTGTCTGGGCCCTCCAATTTTGTCCCATTAAGCTGTTCAAGCTTCTACCTCAGATGTGGTAATATCCACCTCCATATCCTCATTCCCGTTTGTCATCCTTCCATTATCCCTAAGCTCCTCATTAGCCTTATTAAAGACTGAGGCAAAGTACTTATTTAGATATTGGGCCATGCCTAGGTTATCCTTAACCTCCACTCCAACCTCAGTGTTTAGCGGTCCCACTTCTTCTTTCTTTGTTTTCTTCTTATTTATATGGCTATAGAACCTTTTACTATTGGTTTTAATTCCCTTTGCAAGGTTCAACTTTACTTGGCTTTTAGCCTTTCTCACTTTATCCCTACATGTTCTGACCTCACTAAGGTAGCTTTCCTTGCTAATCCCACCCTTCTTCCACTCCTTGTAGGCTTTCTGCTTTTTCTTAATCATCTCTCTGAGATGCTTGCTCATCCAGCTTGGTCTACAACTCCTGCCTATGTTTTTTTTCCCCTTTCTTGGGATGCAGGCTTGTGATAGTTTCTGCAGCTGCGACTTAAAGTAATTCCAGGCCTCCTCCGCATTTAGATCCACACGTTCTTCAGTCCAATCCACTTCTCTAACTAATTTAATTAATTCTTTAAAGTTAGCCCTTTTGAAATCAAAAACCCTAGTCCCAGATCTATTTTTGTTTATCCTTCCATCTAGTTTGAACTGAATTAGTTCATGATCACTCGAACCAAGGTTGTCCCCTACAACCATTTCTTCTATGAGGTCCTCACTACTCACCAAAACCAAATCTAAAATGGCATCCCCTCTTGCTGGTTCTTCAACTACTTGGTGAAGGAATCCATCAGCTATCACATCCAGAAAAATCTGAGCCCTCTTATTCTTACTAGCACTTGTCCTCCAGTCTATATCTGGGAAGTTAAAGTCTCCCATGATCACACATTTCCCATTAGTGTTTACTTCACTAAAAACATTAAAGAGGTCTCTATCCATATCCAAGTCAGATCCCGGCGGTCTGTAGCACACCCCAAGCGCTATCTCAGGGGAGGCTCTAGTAGCTTTCTTTCCCAGTGTGATTTTTGCCCAGACAGACTCTGTCTTGTCCATTCCATCACTTCTTATTTCTTTACAGTTAACCACCTCATTGATGTACAATGCTACTCCACCACCTTCGCCTTTATTTCTGTCTTTCCTAAACAGCACGTAGCCTTCAATATCCATACTCCAGTCATGACTACTGTTCCACCATGTTTCTGTTATTCCTATAATATCTGGTTTCACTTCCTGCACCAGTAGCTCTAGTTCCTCCATTTTGTTACCTAGGCTCCTCGCATTAGTATATAGATATCTTAATTTTTGCTGTTTGGCTTCACTCACATTCTTTACCCTGTTAGGCACAGACATTCTACCACCAGCATCACCTGTTAGTCTGCTATCTACACTACCCCTCCTCCTTATTCCAATTCTTCTGTACATGGCTGTATCCCCTCTTATTTTGTTTACTTCCCTCTCAAGGTTAAATTCCAGCATGGAGATCTCCTGGACATCTCCCAATCATCTCCCCCAAATTTCTAGTTTAAAGCTCTCTTAATCAGGTCAGCGAGCCTCCATCCTAGAAGTCCATTTTCCTCTTTACTCAGGTGAAGTCCATCCCGAGAGAACAGTCTTCTGTCCGTAAATGCTTCCCAATGGCCGTACATCCCAAAGCCCTCCTTACAGCACCACTGCCTGAGCCATCTGTTGATCACCATAATCTTGTCACACCTTTGTTGCCCTTCTCTAGGAACCGGCAGAATCCCACTGAAGATCACCTGAGCCTCGATTTCCTTAAGCGTCTTCCCCAATCTGGCATAGTCTCCCTTGATACATTCCAGAGAGTATCTAGCCGTATCATTCGTTCCTACATGAAGGACAATCAACGGATTCTTCCCTGCTCCCGCTAGGATCCTTTTCAGCCTCAGGTCCACATCCTGTATCTTAGCACCCGGCAGACAGCACACCCTTCTGTTCTCCCGATCAGCTCTAGTTACAGGCCTATCTATTCTTCTCAGTAAGGAGTCTCCAATCACGTAGACCTGCCTTTTCCTGGCGACAGTGTGATTCTCCGGTCTATCCCCCGCATCCACTGGCTGCAAGTCCTCTCGATTCCTATTCCCCCTTGCAATCCTCCTGGGGCTCATATTTGGTGTTGCCTCCATTGACTTCTCCCCTCCTCTTGTAGGACTATCAGCTCTTCTCTTTTTCCTTGCCCTCTCTCCTTCAGCGGCCACCTGCTGTGCCCCTTCTTCATTTTCCAACTCTGCAAACCTGTTCCTGAGTTCTATTTCTCCTTCACTGGCCCGTCTTTTCCTCTGCCTGGTTCTCTTAGTCACATGCTTCCACCATCCACTTTCCTCACCCAGCAGTCTCTCCTTTGAATTCTTTGGTCCTGCTTCCATCTGCACGTCTGAGCTTATCCCTTCAGCCCCCTCGTGTCTGTGCTCCATCATCTACTCAAACTCCCTCCTAAACTCAACCAGAGTCTCCACCTGCATCTCCAGTCCTCAGATCTTTTCTTCCATCAGCTCTATCAGGTGGCACTTCATGCAGGCAAAACTCTTTTCAGGCACCACCTCCAGGATCATGTACATGCCGCAGCTTCCACATCCAGTCATCCTCATTGTGTCTTTCACTGCTACCTCTGTATCAGTCACAGCCTTCCCACCTAAAGCCTAGTAGTCAACACAACACAAACCCCCAGCAGGCACTAGACCACCACCCTATCCCTTAACTAGCTTATCAGTTCCTCTGTCTTAGTGTCCCCTGCAACCTTACCCTGGAAACTCCCTCTGAAACTCCCCTGTTTACAGCTCTGTTTGCTGGCTCCTGTGTCACTGCAGCTGTCTGTGCCACTGCCTGACTGGCTGGCTGGCTACTTATATAGGACCCCTAATTAGGTAAGCCCCGCCCCCTAATCAGGGCTCCGCTGCTCTCCCAGCACACTGCCCCTAGCAGCCTCCACACACATGTAACCCTTCTGCCCCTCTGAGTTGGCAGCAACAAGGGCCGGGTTCTATATCCAGGGGTTCCATTTCAGTAACACAATGCATAACCGGCTCGAGCCCCCACCCAGTGACCTGGGACACTCATATACCACACCCCCCTGGGCTCCTCTAGGAGGCAATACTTCCCCTCTCGCAAGCACGGAGTCTGAGTGTAGCAAAATCTTTTTAATAAAGGAAGGAATCAATGCGGCCTCCATTTGGAGAAACACCACAAACAGGGTTATAACACAAACCATAAACAAAAACCCACCTCCAAGAACGTTTGGCACTGTCCTTTTTCCCCTTATGGTTTTAAGTCCAATCACCCCAAGTCCAACAACCCAAAAGTCTCTGGTCAGTGCCTCCCCAGAGTTCGAGAGTTTATCTGTAGAGGTCCCTCCTCCCAGCCTGGGTAGAAAGAGACACCTTAAGTGGTCTGGGGCCAACTGCCCTGCCTATCCGTGGGTTCTGCTTCCGCCTTCTCCACGAACTGCTCCGCTTTACCAGCCGCTCCACTCTGCTCCTCCAGTCATCCTCAGAAACTGCTCCGCTCCACCAGCTGCTCTGCTCCAGTTCTCCCTGCAAAGTGCTCGGCTCCGCTCACTCTGTGGGTCGCTCCTCCCGTCCCACAGCTACTCCACTCTGCCAGCCACTCCGCTGCCACCAGCTGTCCCATGATCCCCTCCAGCCGTCCCCACAACTGCTCCACTCCGCCAGCTGCTCTGTTCCACAGTATAGCTTCAGGCTCCCCTACTAGTTAGCACAGTACTCAGTGCTCTCAGCTCAGTAATTTCAGCTCTTTAGTGATTTCAACTCAGTGATCTCAGCTCTTAGTAGGGGAGCCCCAGTGCTAATGCATCATTAGCCCAAAGTGAGTTCAGCTCAGTAACCTGTATTTAGATTCTTGAGGGAATAAAAAAATCAACTCTGACATTCCACAGTGGAGAGAGGAGGGGGTGGAACTGGTGCTTCTGGCTCCACAAGGAGACTGCACCACCAGGCACAGATACCTGTCCCCATCCTCTCTCAATTCACTGGGTTTTGGAACCCATGTCCCTTGTCTAGCAAGTACCACTCAACTGAGGTTGAGTCATTTCTGTCACAAAGCAGTCCCACAGCTCGGCAGCATGGGATGGGGTAGGTGTGCCTATGCAAATACACTCTCTGAAATTTTTTCCACCAGATGTCAGGGTAGAGCTCATCCTGACTCTGCTTACACACACACTACATAATACAATCCACAAACTACAAAAAAAACCTGCTCCTCCAACAGAACTCCCTCTGAAACTTTCCTGTTTACAGCTCTGTTTGCTGGCTCCTGTACCACTGCAGCTGTCTGTGCTGCTGCCTGACTGGCTGGCTGGCTATTTATATAGGACCCTTAATCAGGTAAGCCCCGCCCCCTAATCAGGGCTTCATTGCTCTCCCAGCACACTGCCTCTAGCAGCCTCCACACACACACACACACACACACACACTCTACAATCCACAAACTACAAAAACCTACTCCTCCAACAGAACTCCCTCAGGCCCTTTATCTAAGGCTAGTGCTTTAAGAAAGATTCCATAAAGTCAAGTGAAAGAACTCCTTGCTGCTCTTGTACTCTAAGGCCTTGTTAGCAGTTTTTCTTTCACACACTTGTTGGAGCTTCTTGTATACTAGCAGCTGTCTTCTCCTGATCACGCATCAATAGCCATGCTTCAATAGTAAGCAGATTTTATTCAGGACTTCAGATTGTTTCAATATCTGGCGGTGCATCATAGTCTATTACCACCTGCAGCTTTTTCTAATCCATTGAAGCTGCTTGTGTTTCTTAATATGAGTAATAGTTTAGAAATTATTTGGGTATCCACAAACATAGGCAAGGTGGCATCAGGGGATTATTTTTCCATCCACGGATATGACAGCTATTGTAATTGCTTGACCAGTCTATTCTCTGGCTTATGTGTTTTGATAACAGGATATGTGCCACATGCTTATTTGAACTAGCAGGAAATAAATCTGCAAGAGTGAAGAGGTCTGATTCAAGGATCTCTCTCCTCTTGCCTCTAGAAATCAGTCCCTTTGTAACAACAGGATAAGATCTACTTTAGTTTATCTCCGAGTAGCATGCAATACCACAGTGTACCATCATGTTCTTCCTCACATTGCTGATATTCTTAACACACTACAGATCTCAGCAGGTTTGGCAAATCTGTGCTAAACCCAGTCAGCTTTCTCTCGTCAGATGTCAAGGGGTCCAAGTCAGATGAGGCCCACAATATATTGCTGGCTTTGATGAGGTTCCTTTTAAATGCATGAGATTTGAAAATAATAACTAGATCTGGGACCAGTACAAACTTTGATGAATTTGGAATACCAGAAAAAGAAGATAGGCCTGAGATTACAATAGAGTAGGGGAAAGGTGAGGTGGTGATAGGGCCCGCAGGAAGTGTAAGGATGAGGATCAAGGGGTGAGAGAGGAGGAAGACAGTTAGCCAAAGAATGGATATTTTGGGATGGGGAATGTGGCCTAGTATAGTTGAAGGAAGGATGCAGGGTGGATGAAGAGAGAAGTGTCTGGTTAGGCAGGGAGGGGAGAGGAAGCTGGTACAATGATGAAATATGGAAGAGAATGAGCATAGGGAAAATTTAAAGCTTAAATATTGATATGAAACAAGAAGTGTAGGGCATAGTAAAAGCTGCTAAATGAAGACTTAACAGCGTACAGCCAATAGTCTTATTAGCCCTATAAAACCCAGGGCTCTATTACATGTTCAATGCCATACACTGCCACTCCCCTGATAAGTATTTGCATAGTCAGAGATGTAGTGCACACTTTCATCAGCGTGAGGGGAGTATCCTGATTGAATTAAACTTCAAATCTGTTTTGATTGAACCCATCTTTATTCTGTATCCAGCTTCTATTTGAGTCACTAACTTTCCCCTCTTTACTTCATATCCAACAGCACCTGTTGCAATAGTAATAGCCATAATCAGGAACTACAGACATTGGACCTGATTCTTCTCTAACCTACTCTGAGTTACTCATGGGGCTGTGATGTTCATTGACCTACTGGAGTTACTCCTGATGTACAGAGGTGCAAGCGGGAGGAGAATAAGGCTCCTTGACTGTGGCACCTGACTCCCAAGAAAAAGATGCACCAAAGCAAACAATCAGAAGCAGGGGAGGGGGGGCAGGGGAGATGGAGGTGCCACACCATGATGCACATGTGTATAATGGTAGGTGGGAGAACAGCAATGCTTAGAGACCATATGCATTTCAATATTATGTTAATATATTAAAATAAGTAGCACTGCCATGCAGCTTGTTCTACCAGCAACTGATAGATGTTAAGTAATGGTAGATGGTAAGTAATTGCTTTTTAAGCTAGCCCACCCCCCTCATCTGTGAAAGAAATTATTTGAAATAATTATGAAATAGACATAGAATATAAATGTCAGAATAGATGTAAATGGGAAAATATTACCAGGGAGAGGTTTTGTAATATGTTGGAAATGTCGTTTATGGTTCTATTTAATGAATGGGTAATAACTTAGCTGTATATTGGCTCAATTCTTAATGGAATCCATAGTGGATTAACTACAGGCCTCATGCATATTATCCTACAGATTTTTATGTCTTGCTGTAAGGAATAATCTTCTGCACTGTGGCAATATGAAAATGGAGGGGCTATTACAATGCAGGGAATTCTTGCTCCCATTCCTAAGGAAATGTGACTTTCCACTTGTATATGATTTTAATATAGAGTACTGTACTGGAAGCAGGTGGTATTTCAACTCTTCCATAAGCTGAATCTTCCCACAGAGTATTTGGCTAAACCCGTTCATGGTGTTGGTTTTTCTGGAATTTCAAAACAAAAAACATAGACCTCAGCCTATGTATTCTTCCAAAGGTCGGCTGATCCTAGGAGTTCCCTAATGATATCTCTTTTTTTCTGCTCCAGCCCCTAGTTCGCTTTGCCCAAAGAGCCACTCCCATGTTCCTTTTAGGAAGGATACAGTTAATATACAGCACTTCCCAAAGGTATAAGTCAGCATCTTCTTGCAAAGTTCCATCATCTGCTAACATGATGGATCAATACAAGAATCCTGCCACTGTTGAATGTGCTTTTGGTTGAGTGAAGGGATAGGGCATTGTTTAAGCACTAGTTTGGATCTCAGCAAGACAAACATCCCCGTAGTTATAGCTGCATATTATATGCTGCATATTATCTGTGGGATAAAGGAGAGAAAACTGATGCCAAAGCAGAGGGATAAGGTGGACCATCTATCTCCAGGATTTGAATAGCTAGACACAAGGGCTATTAGAAGAGCCAACTGTGCAGCTATGATGCTGATGGAGGCAATGTTAATCTTGGTTAATATCTCAGTCCTGAGGGCAACAAAGGAACAGAGAATCCAGCTGCTCCTGGGGCCCAAAAGAGGCCCGGGGTCATATGCTACTTGTCCGTTTACTGCAATAGCAGCAGCCAAATTCAGAATGGCATGGGAAAGTCTCCAAACGTGGTGAAAAAAAGCTGCCATCCCTTGAAACATTCCAGAGACAATCATATAACATCTCCATGAAAAAAGTGTCAGTGATACCTCAGAGGGAACACTCCCCATTCAAATAAACAAAATATTTTGCGTGTGCTCTCCCTGCTTAGCCCAACAAGCCAAAGAAATGAAAAACAGATGCTATATCTAACTCTGTTTTTTGGTACCTGCACCAGAGTACAGGACACTGATCTGATGTGGATTGTGTGATCAACTGCTATACTACTGTTTGTCAATTTAGTCTCTACTATTTCATTTTATAACATTATACCCGTAAACCTAAGACAAATCGAGACTCAATACCCTTTTTCTTTAAGTTTACAGATTGGATTGGACAGATAAGCTTTCAGGAAAACAAAAAGCAAAAAGAAATAATGCAGGTACCCACGTACGCCATTCCCCTTCATCAGTAGGCTCATCTGTGCTTGCCTGCGGGCATGGCTTGAATGCTACAGAGTGTCAAACAGTTCCTGGTTCTCAGAATGGTTTGAATTCCCCACCACATCTCTCCCCTCTTCTCTGTTCATGGCAGGAGCCTGTGTCTTGGGCTCCTGCCAAGTTGCCAAAGTCATAGACGAGCCGTCAAGTATGACCTGCAGTTCATTGTAAAAGAAGTAAATCTATGGGGCAGCACAAGATTTCTTGTTGCCCTCCTTCACTTTCCTGCAGCACTGCTGCTTAACCAGGTCATGCCCTTTTTGCAACATCACGTGTAATCTGCATATAGATGCAGATATTTCTTCAGCAGTTCTGTAGCAGTGCTTGCAAAGCCTCTTCTCCTCACATGATGAGGAGATCCAGGATTTCTTTCCTGTTCCAGGAAGGAGCACATTTAGTAGTTGCACATGCATGAAACCAGCATAGTTGGATGCACAAAACAAGGTAAGCTGGTAGGTGTGCTCGCCAAGGTGGGTAATCAAGAAAAGGCATTTCAAAAACAAGTTGGAGGGTGAGTTTCCATAATCCCAGGCTGATGGCATTCAAACTGTGACAGGAGCAGTCACTATCACAGGACCAGTGGCATTGTGGGGGACTATCTGCTGGAGGACTGTTTGTGTCGACACAACAAATGAAGTGTCTATACTCAGGCTGCATCAGCCAAAAGTAGGTTGAATATGGTTCTGAGTCACTCAGAGAAGTGGTGTTATTGCCGCGCTGTAGCAGGGTGCTTACATCAACAAGATATAAATTTTGGTATGGACACATATACCTAGGTTGATACAAGTTGACCTAACTTTGTAGTGCAGACCAAGTTAGAGTCTAGCACCAGAATTCACAAGTTACTAAGAATATAAAGGGGATTCCATACTGAACTTCTGGATACAGATGGACCTTGCAATTCTCCTTGACCTTCTCGTTTCAAGATTAAAAACACAGCCTGTATCTCCACAAAGGATCTAAATACTAGTCTTGACTACAGTTGTGGAAAGGACTGCACTAAACAGCTCTTTCTTAAGGGGATTTCTCCTCTCATTCTTGTTATCAAATGTCACCGAATTTATACATGACCACATGCACCAGTATGGCACTTGCTATGTCTGAAGGAAAGTTCATTCTGATTGCACAGTCCAGACTCCCAAAAGACTAACTGAAGAAGCAGAACAGACTTGAATAATGCCCCACAAAGGTTTGTACTATTTGAAATGTTTTCTATGTTTGTAATGTTTTCTCTCAAGTCTATTTTTAGTTTTCTCGAATATATTCATAAAGTGGAATATCATGGTCAGTAGATACTTTATTAATTTATTACAATATATCAGATGGTCTTTCCTAAGAGAAAGGGTGTGATGCAATGTTTATAAAACGATGTTGAGAGGCTTATATATCCCTAGTGTAATTCCACTGACTTTAAGGGAACTCTTCTCTGAGAAAGGACTTCAGGGGTCTGGGGCAGGGACGAAGGGTAAGGAGGTATTAGGGAAGAGAAGAGAGGGCAGGGAAGAGACTTGAGAATGCAAACACCACAAACTTGCCTGGAAAAATACAAATAAAATTGTAATTCCACAAATTGTAAACTAATCAATTCAGGCAAAATATTGTTTATTTGCATTATAGCACATTTTTAATTAAACTCTTTTGCTGTTTACATGACTAAAAATGTTTCATTAACATTAGAACTTTTTGAAGTGTTCTTAAAGTTACTGACATTTGGGGTTCTCTGTTGGTTCTTTTGTGTTTACCATACAGCCATGAAAGTGCAATGTTAAAAACAGAAGGTGATTGACTTGGAACAAAATTAAGGATTAGAGCAGATGCACTGGCTAGTACCATTTAATAGCAATGCTTTCAAGACTCTCTTCAAAGCAATAGTCCCACAGGCTGTAGGAATGTAGCATAAAGATAAAATACCTATCAGGGGCACTACATTTAGTAGCAAAAATAATTGACAGGTAACTGGGTAGAGCGGATTATAAATTGCAAGATGCCCACAGTGATTTCTGCTGCTGAGCAACATAGATATTAGAAAAACAGTATAAGACTGTCATTGCTATAATAGGGTAGATGAATAACTCAGTAAGATGGAGGATTTTATTGACCAAAAACAGATAAACTATATTATCCAAAATTTGTCTTTATTGCCTTACCAAAAACATCTCTTTTTCCTATCAACCCACACTAGGTATTAATCAGCCAATAATTACATGGTATAAAGAAAACTATTTTGATATCTCACTTTAAACCACTTCTTTGGTGCATAAAACAAACCAAGCATGACTGAATTGAACTCTAATGCTGAATTTTTAAATGTATTACTTCAGTCCCTGCTGTAAGAACAATTCTTAACTGACATTAGGTATCATATGTAATGCTACTGCTCAGAGAGCTTACCCTGGTGCACAATGCAGCCAAATTGGAAAGTAATAGTAGTAGTACTTCCAGATCAGGACTTCAGACTCAAAAGGTCTCCCTCTATCTATTTCTTATTTCCCTGAGCATCGAGTGAATGTTTTGACTTCAGCCCTGTGCCCAAATTGTCTAGGTTACATAATTTTGGCTCACAAAAGGTCCTGATTTAGCAATCCAGCTCCATTCAGCATGTGCTGAAGTGTTTTGCTCCATAGGGATGAATTTAAGCACATGCTTAAATGCTGGCTGAATTGGGGCCATTACAGTAAAAAAAAAAAAAAAATCATTGCTGAGGAAGCAGTGCACAGGTAAGTAGCCATCCACAAGACAGATTCAGTAGGTGTTGGTTCTACACTGAACTCTGCCAGCGAGTCATTGTATGATTACAGGCTAGGCATTCTGAGCATTCTAATGCCCCAGCTTGACAGCTGTTTAACTTCCCTAGAGAGTCAAACTCAATCTCTGTACCTAAGCATGCCATTACAGGAGTCTCCACATAACTACAGTTACTTGCATGCACGAGTGTTTGCAGGATAAGTCCTTGATATTTTACTAACACCACCTCACTTAAACAAACCAAGCCAAACTGAAAGACCACTTCACTTCAAGGGCTTGAACTTGCAAAGCGTGGGATGTGCTTAACTTTAAGTCAATGGGACTTATTAAAGTATTTGTTGAATCGGGATCTGAGTTCCCAGTACTTTTCAGAACTGAGCCCTCATCCTAAGAAGTTTAATTTTCATAGGTGTCTAACTGAGTTCAGTTGGACCACTAATATGAACAGATACTCATGCATACAAGTGTTTGCAGAATCAGGCCCTTTATTAGACAAAACTCTCTCTAAATAACTTTCCAGATAAGCGTGCTGCTGCAGCAGCACCAAGTATAGATCTTTTTGTTCAACATTAGTTCACCATTGGTGTTGCTCTCTCTCAGTTTACAAACTGAAAGAAGCATAAATTATATCCAAAGATTCTCCAAACTTCAATTTACAACAGATATACTTTTTTTTTTTCCCAGGGGGAGGTGTTGGGTATTAAATGAAGCATTTAATCGGAAAAGAGTTTTTTTCCTGTATGATGCAAACATTTTCTTTATGCATAAAGTAATATACAGTACAATTATATAAAAAACCTTAACTGCTTCACATACAGCTCTATCAAAATCTATCAGACCTTCACTTCCTGCTGTGACAATATGACTGCCCTTGCCTTACACAATGGATCCCATGGGGATTTTTTCCCCCTTAAATAAAGTGCTTGAGATATCCAGAGTGATTAGAATGCATGGAAATCAGAAAAGCTTTTATGCACTTATTGTATTTTTTATTACGACTTCATGGGATTTTTTCCTTTGGGGACAAAGAATCAAGCAATATTTAAAAGGGCTCTATTGTTATAGAAAGAACAATATCACATAATGTCAGGAGTGCTTGGAAGAAGAGAAAAATCATGAACAACAGAAAAGGAACAGCAAAAGAAAGTCTAAATATATTATACACATAACACAAGACAATTGTAGCACACCATAGGAAAGACTAAAATATAATAATGTGAAATGGTAGGAGAAGGGAATGAGAGGTCATGCTTTCAGGACCGTAACCAGACAACTTATTCATTAGGAAAGACAATAAAACAGTTCCATTAAACTTCTGGCCAAGTATGATTACTAGTAGCTATTTCCTTCTGATATTACAGTAACATGTAGAGGCCCCAACAGAGACGAAGGCCCCATTTTGCTCCACACTGCACAAACATTCAGTAAGTTTCTTTCCCAAAGAGAGAATCTAAATTTTGCTTATTTTGACTTCACCAGCACTACCTCAAAATGAGACTGTTTCAGATGTGAGCACTCCAGCATTTGCCATGCAGTCTCAAACTCCCAACCAACTCAAACACTAGAACATTTAAAAAATTTGGACTCTCAAATGTTAGGCCAGCTGAAATTATTCATTGCTTTAAAACTAAAGCAGCATGTTTTCCATGGTCTAAATTGTTTCAGCTGTTCATCTTTTTTTAAAAAAAAACAAAGTTATATTAAAATAAAGTAAGCAAAACAATTACACATGTAGATTTCCCACTCAACAGTCTTATAACTTTAAAAGCTACTGAACCAATTTTCTTCAAAAATGGGGATTTCAGTGATGTCTTAGATGTCAATAGCATCTACAAAATGAGCCAAGATTAATAGTTCTGCCTTGAGTTGTTGGGTTACTGTAGCTTGGTGAAAAAATTCTGATTGGACCATATGTTGTTATTTTTTCAGGTACTTCAATATACATATTTCAGGAATGGCTAAACTAATTTTTCCTCAAACTTGAAAAAAAAAAAGAATAAGAACAGAAAAATAAAATAAAACTCAAACACAAAAGGAATGACATATTTAACAAACCAATTCCTTTTGGTTTTAATGTTATGACAAATAAAAAAGGGGAGTTTAGAATGAAAGTTTCAACACTTCCTTACCTGCAGCATGTGCCATCAGCATTCACAACAGAAATTCACATCAGAACTTACAATAAAAGAGATTCAGCTTGTTAGCCCTACTTATATATATATAAAAAAGTACATATGCACATATATACACACATATATATGAGAGAGAGAGAGACAGACAGACATTCACACTTCAGGGTTGGACTTCCCATATCTGCCCAAACTGGGGAAAACAAGGAAATGTGCTTGATGTGTGATATGCCTCATAACATATGCCACTCCTTTTGATCAGCTCAGAAAGCATGTACACACAAAAGCACTTCTCACCACACATATAAACTCTGCAGTACTTTTGCAGCTAATGTTGTAAACCTATGACAGGCCATTTTGTCTGATCAGGAAATGAGTAAAGTCTTCAGGATTTGACCTCAAGTACCACAGTTTTAAATAAAAGCCCCCAATTTTGGGGGAGCAATTATTTGTGGGTGCAAATATTGGCACTTGGACAACTAAGTTTGATGTCCAACAACCTTTAAACTGGAAGCTGGGTGGAGAGCACTTTAAATACACAGCTCTATATATTTTCTAAAAGTTTGTTAGATTGATAGTAAGATGGATCCCATTAATTCTACCCTACACATCCGACTGCTTTTAGCAAAGCTTACCAAACAGAATCCTTAGTTCAGTGGGCTCCTGAAGAACTGAAAACTGACTCTTTCACAATCATAGGAATTTTTTAAACTATGGGTACTGCACAACCACTGAAGTAGTCCGGGACTTCCATAAATATGTCTGGCCAAATGCCTGATAAAGTGTTAATTCACCAGTCATGGGAAACCTGAAGTTAAGCTTTGACTTACAGTATTTAATTGGAAGCACCTCTGAAAGTACTTCAGCTTTCACATTAGAGGTGGATGAAAAAAAAAATGTGAAACTCTAGTGAGCCCATCAAAACATTATGTTTTTGTTGGATTTGTTGAATGATTTGACAACTTTTCGCGACTATGATCAAAAGATTAGATTTTCACAATTAAAAATGTAACAGTTTCTTGAAGATTGTAGGTTTATTAAGTACTAATAGTGAGTGAATTCAGCTGTCCATACATGTACCACATGTCAATCTGAAGCAAAATTTAGAGAACACATTTCTCACAATCTTATGTGATTACTACTTAGAACACCTGGAGGTAAAAGAGACTCTGAGTTCCAAGTTATATATAGGAGCTGGTTCAGATAGTAGCTATAAATCAATCTGAAAGTAATAACCACCTCAGCACAATTAAACTCAACACACTTGTAGGAAGGACTGTATCAAAAACTAAAAAAGGGTTACATTAAATATGAAGGACACAGAAGCTGTCTAATTAGGATTTATTCTATCTGTATCTTTGATCATTAGGGTTGTTGGGTGTATGAGTATAAGGGGTTAATTCAAGCAGGAGTCACTTATCTATTTCCAGGAAAGCACCAGAGAGTCCCATTTATCACTATTTAAAAGACAATGCAGAAGTCTTCATTTGGGGTTTTACCTCTGGACATGCTAGGTTTAGCTTTTGAGCTCGTAACCCAGGGATGTGGGGAAAAGAAGAGAACCAGGTGGGAAACTCACATAAAGAGCTTTAGGGTGGATAAAAATACAGCCCTGAAGAACTAGGGAGAATGAGGCAGAGATCAGTAAACTGTGCACAGAAGGAGCAGACTGAGACAAAGATGGACCCTGGGGGAGGTTTAGAAAGAGGTAGGCCTGCCTCATTTTTAGTTAAGAGATGGACGCACATGGATTGTGTTAAAGCTGGAGCTCGTCAGGCAGCTGGGAAGTCTGGGATTCCCAGGTCCACAGCTTGGGGGCACCCAACCATACAGACGCTGAGTCAAGGACTGCAGGGCTTTTCCATTCACAGAGAATTCTGATTTTTGTTTTGTTTTGTTTTTGCTCTAAATCAGAATTAACCCAATTTAAAAATATCAAAATCCTCCATGGAGTAAAATAACCTTTTTCCACAAAGCTCTGCTTTTCTCTTGTTATGCTTTATTCTCACTGATGAGATTAAACAATACCTTGTTTTGAAAAGGCAGTTTTGGGTCACTGGATTATCCATTGGTCACAAGTCCTGAAGGGAAGGCTGTAGTAATCAAACCCAGTCAACCTGTAGAAGAATCACATTTGGTGCCTAGATGGCTGCAGTTTGGGCACAGAGAGTTGGATTCCACTCCAAGGTAGGTGAAGGCAAAAAGCTTAAAACTGGTAGAGATGCACTCTTGAGTGACTAGGAAGAGGAATCATCTAGCCCTGACACATGCTAGGCTTTAGGAATGGGGAGAATAACAGTAGAAGAGACTCTAAAACCAAATGTGAGGAAATAAAACCCTTAAATTCAGTGTGGAGGCAAATTAAGGAAGAAACACAGAAGGGATAGACTCCCTTAAACAAAAGAAAGTAGTAAGATCAGAGATAGCCTAATGATCATGTGCTGCTTTCAATCCACATTCAGAAAACTGTGTAAGTACTTGGCAGCATAAAATTGAGGTAAAAGATTTAAAATTAATTTTTGCTTTTTTAGATTTTTTTTAATATCTTAAAAAAAATGTAAAATTCTTCTATGTTTGTTATTTGCCAAGCCTAGTTTCAGCCTAGAGCAAATTTTTATAGCCAAATGATAAATCTCTGAACATAGGGCTTTCTAATGGGCAGCTTCCATGTCTAAACATACAGCCCTGCAGCACATCTGGTAAAGACACTCTTTGCCAAAAGGAGAGAGCTCTTCTGTCTGCATAAAAAAAGCAAAAAACACACCCACCGATGTGAGCGACAGAAGCTATGTCGGCAGGAGTAGCATTCCTGCTGACATGGTGCTGTGTACATGAGAGCTTATGTCAGCATAACTCATGTCGCACAGGGGCATAGTTTATTCAACCCCCTGAGCGATGTAAGTTATGCTGACATAGCCTCAACTACTCCTAGGCATAATAATGATATACACTAGCATTGGCTGACTTGATTCAACAAAGTAACATGTTTTGTTGCTTTGTCACAAACTATTTGGGTGAAGTTTCTGTAAAATGAAAGCTAGATTAGATAGATACAATTCCAGATATCCAGTTAACCAAAAATCCTAGTTATCTGAATTCACGTGTCCCCCACATAGCCTTATGTTACTTAACAGCACTTCAAGTTATCCAAAACTTTCATATGTCCCCCAGATCATTTAAAAAATGGTACTGTATTTCAATCAGGCCCCTTTTAGTGAAAAGCTTGTGCTTATTTTTATTATAAGGTATTTTCACCATTCGTAAACGTGCTATGAAAATTTTGCTCCAAACTAATATTTGGTATTCAAGCTCTCAAGAGTAATATATGTATTATGTTAAATCATTATATATATATATTTTTTTTAAATGATTTGCTTTTGGATGCAGGCACAAATAGCTACAGGCTGGCTAACGTTAAAGAGATCCATGCTGTGGGGCTTGTTTGTTTCATTCTCACTGAAGAGTAACTACTCTTCTCTCGACCCAGGAGTATCAAACAGCCACTGTCCACTGGCACTGCCAAAGCACTTAGGATTTTAATTGCATGGAGGCAGAAACCTAGCCACCAGCTTTTTGTGCTTACAAATCATTGGCATTAACAATATCTCTCATGACAAGTTCAACAAGGAGACACTGCAGTTTTATTCATCTCCTAAGTTCAAGTGATAAGAAATCCAAAAATTGCCTGTATTTCATTAGTGAAAATGCTATTAAAGCTCTTGTTTCTGACTCCATATGGGACGTCATTCTGCTACTCTTGCACATGGTGCTGGAATCTCTAACAATTCAGAGGGTTGCCAATCAGCACAACTGGTGTGTTCTGCTTTACAATGCATCTACACTGAATGGGTTATAAAAACACCTGAGTAGTATGGCACTGGAAAGTTGGTGCAAGCAGCTTGCACAACTGCATGAAGGTCTGTTTCCTCATTCTGAAGCCAATAGTCATCCTCCCAATTTTCCAAGACTATGTGGTCCCACCACACGATGCTGGCTATCTGGGACTAAAAGTGGTGATCCACTCAAAGCACTGCAATCCTGGCACTCAGCACATCTGTTTCTTGTGACCAGATGGATTTTCATTCCCCACTCTAGGTCAGCCTTCTTTGCAATCTCAAATTTTTATGGATTGATTCCATCTAGTATCCAGTACTGAACATGAATACTATGTAGCAAATACTAATATTTGCTACATGAATATTTGCTAGTGAATGGTAGCAGAACCATATCATCATACACTTGCTCCATGTCTCCAATGCAGTTTGACATAAGCTGACATCACCAAGTGTGTGAAGGTGGCATACAGTACCACCAAGAAAGTTCCTAGAGTATCTCCTATGATGCATTGGATTCTGGGATACCCCTTCTCAAATGGTAGCAGTAAAGTTGTGAACCAAAAAGGGACAGTGTGGACATGGATATATACCTATGTACAGTGTGTACCGATGCCCAGCTTCTCAAATTTGGACACTCGGCACAGGCACATGTACTAGAAGTACATGGACAAGCATCCAGGGAAGTGCAAAAGCGTAGATGAAACCTCTACCTTAAAAAAAGACCTGATGGTTTTTCATAAGACCAGGTTGTCAATAACCTTAGTCCCAGATTTAGACCTTAGCGTCCAAAATATGGGGGTTAGCATGAAAACCTCCAAGCTTAGTCACCAGCTTGGACCTGGTACTTGCTGCCACCACCCAAAAAATTAGAGTGTTTTGGGGCACTCTGGTCCCCCTGAAAAACCTTCCCTGGGGACCCAAATCCCTGGAGTCTCACAACAAAGGGAAATAATCCTTTCCCTTCCCCCCCCCCAGGTGCTCCTGGAGAGATACACAGACACAAGCTCTGTGAATCCAAACAGAGGGACTCCCCCTCTCCATTCCCGGTCCTGGAAACAAAAAGGACTTTCCTATTCCCCCAGAGGGAATGCAAAATCAGGCTAGCCAATTCAACACACACCAATCTCCCCTGATTTCTTCCTCCCACCAATTCCCTGGTGAGTACAGACTCAATTTCCCTGAAGTAAAGAAAAACTCCAACAGGTCTTAAAAGAAAGCTTTATATAAAAAAGAAAGAAAAAATACAAATGGTCTCTCTGTATTAAGATGATACAATACAGGGTCAATTTCTTAAAAGAATATTGAATAAACAGCCTTATTCAAAAAGAATACAAATCAAAGCACTCCAGCACTTATATTCATGCAAATACCAAAGAAAAGAAACCATATAACTTACTATCTGATCTAACTATCCTTACACTTAGAAACAAAAGATTAGAAAACAGAACTACTTCTCCAAAGCTCAGAGAAAGCAGGCAGCCAGAAAACAAAGACCCCAGACACAAAATTCCCTCCACCCAAAGTTGAAAAAATCCGGTTTCCTGATTGGTCCTCTGGTCAGGTGCTTCAGGTGAAAGAGACATTAACCCTTAGCTATCTGTTTATGACACGCCCCCCAAATTGCAGACAGTGGGGAAGCTCACTGGCAGCGATTTCCTTCTAGAACTTGAAAATAAACAGATTAATACAACACATGCACCTTTACATATACCCCTAAGTATATAACTAACAGACTTCTACATTTTAAGAACACTTTTTAACTACTGGATTCTGGGAAACTCTCACGGGAGAGAGCATCAGCAACCTTGTTAGAAGCTCCTGTGATGTGTTGAATTTCAAAATCAAAATCTTGGAGAGCTAAACTCCAACGAAGAAGTTTCTTGTTGTTTCCCTTGGCAGTATGAAGCCACTTTAGTGCAGCATGGTCAGTTTGTAGTTTGAACCGCCGTCCCCAAACATATGGGCGTAGCTTTTCCAGGGCGTACACAATGGCATAGCATTCCTTTTCACTGACTGACCAGTGACTTTCCCTCTCAGACAGTTTCTTGCTGAGAAACACGACAGGATGGAAGTTGTGATCTGTTGCTTCCTGCATGAGCACTGCTCCTATACCACGCTCAGATGCATCCGTGGTTACTAGGAATAGCTTGTCAAAGTCCGGGGCCCTGAGCACAGGGTCAGACATGAGCGTTGCCTTAAGCTGGGTAAAGGCTTTTTGACACTCATTAGTCCACTTAATGGCATTTGGCTGGGTCTTTTTGGTTAGGTCGGTCAATGGGGCAGCGATTTGGCTGTAGTGTGGTACAAATCGCCTGTAGTATCCGGCCAAGCCTAAGAAGGATTGGACCTGCTTCTTGGACCGTGGGACAGGCCACTTTTGGATAGCATCCACCTTGGCCTGTAGGGGGTTTATGGTTCCTCGACCCACCTGGTGCCCCAGGTAAGTCACTCTGTTTTGGCCTATTTGACACTTTTTGGCCTTAACAGTTAGTCCTGCCTGCCTGATGCGCTCAAAGACCTTTTCCAGGTGTAGTAGGTGTTCGGGCCAGGAGTCTGAAAAAATGGCCACATCATCGAGGTAGGCAACTGCAAATTCTCCCAGTCCAGCTAGTAGACCATCTACCAGCCTCTGGAAGGTGGCGGGTGCATTTCGAAGGCCGAAAGGAAGGACATTGAATTCATACACCCCCGCATGGGTGACGAATGCTGACCTCTCCTTGGCAGGTTCATCTAGCGGTACTTGCCAGTACCCCTTGGTTAAGTCTATTGTAGAGATGAACTGGGCACGTCCCAACTTCTCCAATAGCTCATCGGTGCGTGGCATTGGATAGTTGTCCGGACGAGTTACAGCACTTAGCTTACGGTAGTCCACGCAAAAGCGTATTTCCCCATCTGGTTTGGGTACCAGAACCACTGGAGATGCCCATGCACTGGTAGATGAGCGGATTATACCCATCTGTAGCATGTTCTGGATCTCCGTTCTATAGCAGCTTGGGCATGAGGAGACACCCGGTAGGGTGGGGTTCTGATTGGGTGAGCATTACCTGTATCAATGGAGTGG
Source organism: Gopherus evgoodei (assembly GCF_007399415.2). Taxonomy (NCBI): domain Eukaryota; kingdom Metazoa; phylum Chordata; order Testudines; family Testudinidae; genus Gopherus; species Gopherus evgoodei. Next base: position 76,295,803 of record NC_044330.1, on the reverse strand, counting down.
TATGCCCGTTCAGTCTGTCCTGGGGTGGCTGAGAACAATGGGGCGAAGCTAGTGCACAGCTCCTTGATTTGTCGCCGCTGCAGACGTTCCAGGGTGGTTGAGAGGTTCACCTCTTCCACGCCACCGTCTTTTTTCCCGTCGTAGTAGACACCGTCAGGCCACTCAGCATCATCTCCCTGGACTGCAAACTGACAAACCTGTAAGTCTCTGGAATAAAAAGGCTTGAGAGAATTAACATGGTACACTTTAGGCTTTAGTGAGGAATTGGGAAATGCTATGAGGTAGTTTACCGTTCCCAGGCGCTCTTGGACCGGGAATGGCCCTTCCCATGATGCTTCCATCTTATGGGCCTGTTGCGCCTTCAAGACCATAACCTGGTCTCCTACCTTGAAAGAACGTTCTCTGGCATGTCTGTCATACCAGGCCTTTTGCTCTTCCTGAGCATCCTTTAGGTTCTCTCTAGCAAGGGCTAAAGAGTGTCGGAGGGTGCTTTGTAGGTTGCTTACAAAGTCCAGAATGTTAGTTCCGGGAGAAGGCGTAAACCCCTCCCATTGCTGCTTCACCAACTGTAATGGCCCCTTAACCTCGTGACCATACACAAGTTCAAATGGTGAAAACCCTAAACTGGGATGTGGTACAGCCCTGTAGGCAAACAGCAACTGCTGCAACACTAGGTCCCAATTATTGGAGAATTCGTTGATGAATTTTCGTATCATGGCCCCCAAAGTTCCATTGAACCTTTCCACCAGGCCATTGGTTTGATGGTGGTACGGGGTGGCAACCAAGTGATTCACCCCATGAGTTTCCCACAGTTTTTCCATGGTTCCTGCCAGGAAATTAGACCCTGAATCTGTAAGGATGTCGGAGGGCCAACCTACCCTGGCAAAGATGTCTGTTAGGGCCAGGCACACAGTGTTAGCCCTGGTGTTGCCTAGAGCCACTGCTTCTGGCCATCGGGTAGCAAAGTCCACTAAAGTCAGTACATACTGCTTTCCTCTGGGCGTCTTTTTTGGGAAAGGGCCCAGAATATCCACAGCTACTCGCTGAAATGGGACCTCAATTATGGGGAGTGGCTGGAGAGGGGCCTTGACCTGGTCTTGAGGCTTACCCACTCTTTGGCATACCTCACAAGACCGGACATACTTGGCAACATCCTTGCCCATCCCCTCCCAGTGGAAGGACTTCCCCAACCGGTCCTTGGTTCTGTTCACCCTAGCATGGCCACTGGGATGATCATGGGCTAAGCTTAAGAGCTTCCCCCGGTACTTAGTTGGAACCACCAACTGTTTTTGTGGCTGCCATTCTTCCCGGTGTCCACCAGAAAGAATTTCCTTGTATAAAAGTCCTTGGTCTATAACAAACCGGGATCGATTAGAAGAGCTGAGAGGCGGTGGGGTGCTTCGTGCCGCCGCCCAAGCTGTCTGAAGGCTGTCATCCGCTTCCTGCTCAGTCTGGAACTGTTCCCTTGAGGCTGGGGTCACCAGTTCTTCCTCAGACTGTGGACTTGGCTTGGTCCCTCTGGAAGCGATGTAAGTGATGGGGTTGTTTCCGTTGCTGGTGAACCGCTCTCTGCTGGTGCACCTGAGGGTATTTCAGGCTCTGGCTGAGCCTTTTGGGTATGGCTGTCTTTTGCTTCGGCCAGTTCTGGCTCGCTGGCGCCCTCTGGCGTTGACGTTGAAGATGTGGTTGCACTTGCTGGTGCTGGTTGCTGTTCCAGTTCCGGGCCTGGGACTGGAGATGCTGTGGCTGTTTCAGTGGTAGGCATGGAATCCGGGTCCACTACCTCTGTCTGGGTCTCTGGTAACACAGACGGGGCCTCTGTGGACGGCTCAGGAACAGGAATGGGTCTGGAAGCTTGCCTGGTTTGGCTACGGATAACCATTCCCACTCTCTTGGCCCGCCTCACCTGGTTGGCCAAGTCTTCCCCCAGTAGCATGGGGATAGGATAATTGTCATAGACGGCAAAAGTCCACATTCCTGACCAGCCTTTGTACTGGACAGGCAGTTCAGCTGTAGGCAAGTCTACAGCTTGTGACACGAAGGGGTAAATTGTAACTTTGGCCTTTGGGTTGATGAATTTGGGGTCTACGAAGGATTGGTGGATAGCTGACACTTGTGCCCCCGTGTCTCTCCCCGCAGTAACCTTCTTTCCGCCCACTCTCAAATTTTCCCTTCGCTCCAAGGGTATTTGAGAGGCATCCGGGCCTGGGGATCTTTGGTGTGATGGTGGTGTAATGAATTGCACTCGCATGGTGTTCTTGGGACAGTTGGCCTTGATATGTCCCAGTTCATTACACTTTAAGCATCTTCCATCTGATGGGTCACTGGGCCGAGGTGAGTTACGGGAGACTGGTGAGGTGGAAGAGTAGGGTGTTTGTGGCTTTACTTGGGTGGTATGCGGGGTCTTTGGCTGTCCTCGGTTGTAGGGTTTATGGTCTGTGTGCCCCCTGTGGTAATCGTTCCCCCTGACAGTAGCTTTCTTGCTTTCTGCCAGTTCCATCCATTTGGCTCCAATCTCCCCCGCCTCAGCGATATCTTTGGGATTTCCATCTTGTATGTACCGTGTGATGTCTTCAGGAACACCATCCAAGAACTGCTCCATTTGTATGAGGAGGTTCAGTTCTTCCAAGGTTTGAATGTTGTTTTCTGTTATCCAGGCCTCATAGTTTTTTGCAATGTAGTAGGCGTGTTTGGGAAATGACACCTCTGGTTTCCACTTTTGGGTTCTGAAGTGCCGACGGGCATGATCTGGGGTTATCCCCATCCTGTATCTGGCCTTGGTTTGAAAAAGTTTATAGTCATTCATTTGCTGCTTAGGCATTTCAGCTGCCACCTCTGCTAAAGGTCCACTGAGTTGTGGCCTTAATTCTACCATGTACTGGTCTTCCGGGATGCTGTATCCAAGACAGGCTCTTTCAAAATTTTCCAAGAAGGCCTCGGTGTCATCACCTGCCTTGTAGGTGGGAAATTTTCTGTGCTGTGGAGCAATAATTGGCGCCGGGTTGTTAGGGTTGGCTGGCACATGCAGCCCAGCTTTTGCCAACTCCAGTTCATGTTTTCTCTGTTTTTCCTTCTCTTCATTCTCTTTTTGGTGTTTTTCCATTTCTTTTTGATGTTTTTCCATTTCTTTTTGGTGTTTTTCCATGTCTCGGCGGTGGGCCAACTCTTCTTCTGCTTGTTTCCTTCGGTAGGCCACCTCTTCTTCTTCTAGTTTTCTTTTGTGTGCTGCCTCTTGGGCTGCCTGTTCTCTTTGGAAGGCTGCCAGTTTGATGCTTTCTTCCTTTTCTTTTATCTCCATCTCTTTTTGTTTTATTTCCAGTTGTCGCCTGTGTTCAGCTTCTCTGAATTGGTCTTCGGCCTCAATTTTTGCCTTGGTAGACATGGTTCCTGTTTTTTTGTGTTGGGGTGCCCTCCTGTGTTTCTCTTCTGAACTGCAGGCTCTCTGTTGCCTCCTGAAGTCTGCCTAGCAACAGTGCCTTTAGCTAATCTTCAATGTTAATAAACCTGAAAAACCACTTTATTTGCATTTATATAGTGCTGGGATGACTCTCAATGGGAGTGCTATTGTGTGACAAAAGACTCTTAATAGTCTGGTAATGGCTTCTTGCTTAACATGCAAGCCACAAACTGCCAGAGAGAGCAGAAAAAAAAATTCTCTCTGGTTCCCTTTTAAAACCAACTGTTTCTCTCTGCTAAAAAGCCCTTAGCAGAGAAAAGAAAAATATAATATTCCTACTGGCTTCTGGATTCTGTCTAGATCCCACCCACTGCCACCATGTCAATAACCTTAGTCCCAGATTTGGACCTTAGCGTCCAAAATATGGGGGTTAGCATGAAAACCTCCAAGCTTAGTCACCAGCTTGGACCTGGTACTTGCTGCCACCACCCAAAAAATTAGAGTGTTTTGGGGCACTCTGGTCCCACTGAAAAACCTTCCCTGGGGACCCCAAGACCCAAATCCCTGGAGTCTCACAACAAAGGGAAATAATCCTTTCCCTTCCCCCCCCCCCAGGTGCTCCTGGAGAGATACACAGACACAAGCTCTGTGAATCCAAACAGAGGGACTCCCCCTCTCCGTTCCCGGTCCTGGAAACAAAAAGGACTTTCCTATTCCCCCAGAGGGAATGCAAAATCAGGCTAGCCAATTCAACACACACCGATCTCCCCTGATTTCTTCCTCCCACCAATTCCCTGGTGAGTACAGACTCAATTTCCCTGAAGTAAAGAAAAACTCCAACAGGTCTTAAAAGAAAGCTTTATATAAAAAAGAAAGAAAAAATACAAATGGTCTCTCTGTATTAAGATGATACAATACAGGGTCAATTTCTTAAAAGAATATTGAATAAACAGCCTTATTCAAAAAGAATACAAATCAAAGCACTCCAGCACTTATATTCATGCAAATACTAAAGAAAAGAAACCATATAACTTACTATATGATCTCTTTGTCCTTACACTTAGAAACAAAAGATTAGAAAACAGAACTACTTCTCCAAAGCTCAGAGAAAGCAGGCAGCCAGAAAACAAAGACCCCAGACACAAAATTCCCTCCACCCAAAGTTGAAAAAATCCGGTTTCCTGATTGGTCCTCTGGTCAGGTGCTTCAGGTGAAAGAGACATTAACCCTTAGCTATCTGTTTATGACACAGGTTTTGCAGGATATACTGTAGAAAACAAAATAAGCTCTGTAATTTCTCTTCTAAAAGTAGCATTTCAGAATTAAGCAGGAAAAACACCTGATTTTGATCTTAGTTTATTAGATCCAGATCTGAGAATACAATGATCTCTTTATCTTTAAAAAGTCATATCCTTTTGATTGCATGTCATGGCTAAAATCTTATCTTTGTCTGAAGTCTAGACTAATGACAACAGCATTAAAAGTCTTGCAAAATTTGGCAGTAGTTCATCCAATTATGTGCTCAGTTATGAAGATGGCGTCCTTTTCCTCACTCATTTGCAATATTTCTAGAAACCATAACTCTCAAAATCTAAATGGAGTCATTGTTTTTCATCCCCTTGGGCAGGGCCATAATTCTGAAGCTGTATGTTCTAAATGGATTTTGCAAGAGCTCAGTTTGTTTCTTGTGACTGGGCACCTGCCCCATATTGAGGTCTAATGGGTTAATAGAGCCCTAGGGAGGCTGCAGAGTAGGCAGCCAATCAGTGAAGGGCTGAAGGGAGCAGCTAATCAGGGCCAAGCATGTAAAAAAGGAATTGCAGGGCAGAGGAAGGCAGTGCTTTGCTGGGAGCCCAGGGAGGAAGGACTGTGTCTCTGGAGTGGTGAGAGAACTGCCTGGACCAAGCAGTGCTGCTAGCAGAGAGTGGGGCAACAGCTCCTGGGGTTTGCAGAGTGAGGCCCTGAGGGAAGGGCAAAGAGGATGCTAGGGCCACGAGGAAGTGGCCAGACAATTAGATGCAATAGCCACTAAAGGAAGTGGCTGAACAGCAGATGCAGGTGCCCTGGAAGTGGGGAGTAAAGTGTGTGGCAAGGCCGGAGAGCTGTGTCACTGAAGAGGATGCCGCAGTCCTTGGAGAGACGTGGGATAGACTAGAGCAGGTGAGGCACCATCAGACGACACTCTGGTGAACCAAGCTTATCCCCAGGACAGCCAACAGGGGTGCCCCCATAGTGATTGAACCCTGTTACGTTTCTCAATATTTCTAAGAAGATTGCCAGGGAGGAGAGCTCTCTACTTGAAAAAGGATACATCTACCTTATCATTCCAAACTTTACACATTGCACAGATGGTTAAAACCCCTAGTCAGACTTAGTAGCAAATTTCACACTGCAATCAAAGTTATTCTTGTTTACTGACACCACACAGCACCATTTGGATAGCTGAAGATTCTTTAAACAAATTACCCATCCATCTCTAAAATATAAAGGGGAAATATCCTAAATTGGTGTAAATTGTCATAGCATGATTGACTGCAATGACAATTTATACCAGCTTAGGATCTATCCCAGATTCTCTAGTAGAAAATGAGCCAAATTACCCAACAATGCTGCACAAGAGTTAAAGGATGAGGAATAAAGATTAACATGCATTTATCCAAACTGAATTTGGCCAGGATATTAACTTCTTCATTCATACCACATGATATTTGAGAAGCAGGTCTAATTAGAATCTTAGTTTTCCATGTCATGCAAGCCTTTAACAGCTCCATGTGGAGATCAGATGAAGCACATAGCAGTAAGGAGATGCAGGCTTTTTCAGCTACCTAGTCAAAGATGTTAGAGTGGTGGTTGGAGTTAAGGATGCAAGAGGCTACACCAAAGAGGAGCTGCGAATCCTTCACCCAGCTAACTTTAGATGAAAGAGTCAGCTGATGAAAAGTTAAACTCCACTTGCAGGGTAACATTTTCAAGCTGTTTGGAATGATATATATCTATGTGAGTTCTCATCTCATTCAATCTTAGAGGACAAGATATATAACGTAGTTTTATTCTGCTGTAAAAAATGTTTACTGGTCAGCTGTCAATAGCTGTTATTTTAATTGTCTAACATAATAGGAGAGAGACACTATTTTAAAAAGGACTTTTAGTTCTCCCTACCAAGTAGCATACAGGTCTCATTTAGAGCTGGGCAAGTAATGGCAAACACTGTTAGACAAATTGCACACCATTTTAAAAAATAAAATATTTGTAAGATTTTTCCCCGTTACTTCTCCACTTGTACCAAACACTTTTGCTTGATGTAAAATCCTGTGTCTAAATCTTTGAGCAAGAAATTACAACTGCATTTTAAAAGGAGTAGTTCTATCTTTTGAAAGAGATAAAAGGTCTTATCTACACTACCGTTCTATAACAGTATAACTATGGCACTCAGGGGTGTGAACCTCACCCCTGAGCAACATTGTAATACCAAACTAACCCCTGTGTAGACTGTGCTATAATGGCTTTTATCACAAATTTAAAATTTTGTATTCTAGTTTCTCAACAACTATTTTTACCTCTTCAAAGTCCACAACTGACATTGCTTCTTCTAAAAACAAAGTATTGATGAATGAGGAACAATAAAGAAAAAATTTAAGAAGTAGGCTTAATTGCTCTAGCTGACCATTGGATTCTGAACATTCAGCTAGTATAAAAGGTTTTTTTGCAATTCAAAAATGTCTTGATGGACCTATGTGTGTGATGTAGTTGTTTACATCTCAGCAAATGGTCTTTGACCTTTAATATGCAGTTATATAAATCTTCCTCAGTCCACTTGCAATTTTTCACATTATAATGGAAGATATTTTCCCATAATCAGGTTTACTCTTGTTGACTCCAAAGCATAAGGCTCTGAGCACTCTGACCCAGATCCAGCTAAGCATTAAGGCACATGAGTAACTAAATCAATATGATGACTCACGTGCTTACAGCCAAGTTGGATGCTTAGCTGGATCTGGGTCAGAACACTCAGCCCCTTGCAGGATTGAGCTCATGGATACCCACCAAGGGGACAAGAGACCCATCTTTAAGGGTGAAGAAAATCTTCTAGTGCAGGGCTCAGGTACCTTTTTCCTCAGCATGAATACAGTAAATGATGAACTAGTTGGTATTGCAGTAGACCTTCACATTACCTCCAACATTTTCCACAGCTAAAACTTAGTATAAAATATTGAGATGTTAATTAAATTAAAAGCCCCTTCCCTTGGACTGGAAACTCTGTGGGCCAAATCTCTAATTGGGTGAATCAGGGTAGCTTCATTGAGTAATTGGCCCTATAGATGAAAGCTTTTTATCTTAGGTCCTATCCTGCCTATTTTATAAGTCCATTACTTCTCCTGTGGCATCTGAAGCTGCTGAAATTCACAGCAGCTATGAGTGCTTCATGCAGGCTCAATTAACTTCGTGCCTCACAATGTTCTATAATTGTTCATAAGATGAAAGGCAAGTTTTCATGTGCAAATAACTGGTCTTTAATTATACTGAAAAATGCAGGCTACAATGCCACCTTCTTGTTCTGTGCAGATTTGATGCAACTCTAGGTACAATCTTCTGTGGTGGTGGAAGAGTCACATTTTAATTGGTTATTCAGTCACAGCTCAGCAATTCAAACTACATCTCTGAGTACCAGGGCAAAAAAGTGATTACTATAGTTCTGATGCTGCACAGTCTTATTAAACCTGAAGCAAACAATTGCTCTGAAATGGGCACGGCCAGCATATTTCTCTAAATCTTCAACACAGGCCATCTGCATTTTTTTTCTCTGCAAACTAAGATCTCCCCTGACTTATATATTAATTCTTTCAAATATAAGGAGAAAAAATGAAGGCCAAGGTGACACTTTTCTGCTCTGGTTATTTCTCTTTAAAGTCCTCATTTCTCGCTGTGTCCAAAGTGCCTCTGTTTTAACAAACACTTGAGGAAACAGAAAGCCATTATAAATGTAATCTGCCACCTGCTCCTACCATGTAAAATTTAATTGTCTCACAGCTCAAAGATTTAGTGGAAAAGAAATGTCCAGATTTGGTGTTCATTTATAAAGGGCAAATGAAACAAACTCAGAAATGACTTGGACTTTCAGTCAACATTTTCTTTAGAAAGAAAAAAATTACTACTGAGTGAAAACAAGCAAATGAAAATAAAAGCACATACTGCAGGGGCTTTTATTATTATTTTGGAAAAAAATGTTCCTTCTGTAAGTCTTGTGTAAATAAAAACAAAAAATGGATATTTTAAAGTGTACATGCTCTTTTACTGACACTATTAGTGCATAGTATCTCATGCTTTCAGTTAGCATGATTTTGTCACTGTGACCTCCATCAGTCAATAGCGCATGTTGATGTGTCAAGTGATTAGATTTCATGGTGGCCTTAGGGCCCTTCATTGTGTTGATGAACTTGCAGTGGCAAGCACTGCAAACACTAGAAGTTAGCATGACTACATCAAATTCAAAGTTATTGGGGGTTGAATTTAGTTGACTGTAGTTCATTTGGATTAAACCTTCTGTCTGATCTCAAGCTAGAAGTGTCAATATATGAGTTAGGCAATTATGTCTTATTACAGTATACACCATACATACACCAATACCCACAAGCAGGTATATTGTACAGATGCTATTCATGAAAAGTTATTTCTACATGACCTTAAATTGCATGCAACAGAGCTCTTCCACATGACTGCAAATGAATCATGGTGGTTTCACAAAGCCATGAACTAGTCAATCGATGTAAGAATGGGAAGAAATAGCACCTGACTCCACTGATTTGCCTGAGTGATTTGCCCGGTAAGGGCCTAGTCCTTGTTGCAGTTGGGGGTGGGCGGGGGGAATGGAAAGGGGAAGGAGAAAATCTCTGGGCCAGAGTGAGGACACAGAAATGGAAATTCTGCAGATTTGTAAAGAATAGCAATTTATTGAAAATACCAAAATCTTTTTCTGAAGAAAAGAAAAAAAGTCACATGTTATAATTAGACTAGTCCTTGAGCAGTTCCAGGCTGTGTGGCTACCCAAGCCAAAACTGACACTGACAACATTTAGTGCAAAAAATTTTTTCATGGACTGCAAATGAACATTTTTTTTTCTGTATGCGAAGTACAAACATGAGATCTAACTAGAGCTAAGACATACAGACCCAAGAGAATAAATCCATTTAATATATTTTCCAGTTAGAAATTGTGTTCTATGACATTGTGAATTTTGTGTGTGTGATATTGGATAATTTCTTCAGCTAATGACAACTGATAAACAAATATTCACAATTGGATGTGATTTTAAAAAGTTCTCATCTAAATGACAGTGTTTGAAAAATGCCAACACTTCACATGATTCAGAATTCATAGTATTGATTAGTTGAGTCATGTGGTATTGCTTACAGGGTTGTTTTGTATGCCTCATGTAATTAAACTTCGCACATAATGAAATTTTAATATTCCAAGCAAAATACTAATTTAAAATTTGCTTTGGGAAATTTTTTTCTGAATTTGAGGTTAAAAAATTCACCTTAGTAAAAACTTGCATTCATATGTTTGAGGAAAGCCAGTATGTAGAAACAGACAAATCAAAGTTTCCTTCTGAATTCAAATGAGTATTTGAAAAGCAATTTAGTATTAAGTATTTGAAAAGCAATTTTCCCACTATTTGCTGAACTCTGTATCTATAAAATAACTTAGGGAGATGGGAGAGTTTCTGTGTATTTTCTCTGTTTTTCTATGATTTTGAACACATTTGCTTTCATATTCTTTATGATTTATACTTTTTGGCAAACACCTGAAAATTCTGGCTGCCTACAAATGAGTAGTTTTCTCTCTCTGGTTTACATCATATCATCAGCACTACACCATTACAAAGGCCTTCAAGATGCAAATGATTGAAATGGTGACAAGGGAACCATCCTTGTGTCATGGTATAATTCCCCACTCTGAACCTTAGCGTCCAAAAGATGGGGTACCAGCATGAATTTCTCTAAACTCAATTACCAGCTTAGAACCTGTAGCGCTGCCACCAACCAGGAATTCCAGTGCCTGGTACACTCTAGTCCCCCCAAAACCTTGCCCGGGGACCCTCAAGACCCAGTCCCTCTGGGTCTTAACACAAGGAAAGTAAACCCTTTCCCTCACTGTTGCCTCTCCCAGACTTCCCCTCCCTGGGTTACCCTGGAAGATCACTGTGATTCAAACTCCTTGAATCTTAAAACAGAGAGGAACATTCACCTTCCCCCCTCCTTCTGTTTCCCCCTCACAGTTTCTCCCTGAGAGAGAAAGTAATCCTAACACAGAGAGAAATTAACCTCTCTCTCCCCCTTCCCTCCTTTCTCCCCACAAATTCCCTGGTGGATCCAGACCCCGTCCCCTGGGGTCTCACCAGAATAAAAAAAACAATCAGGTTCTTAAACAAGAAAAACTTTTAATTAAAGAAAGAAGAAAGGTAAAAATTATCTTTGTAAATTTAAGATGGAATATGTACAGGGTTTTTTCAGCTATAGACACTGGGAATACCCTCCCAGCCTAAGTATTCAAGTACAAATTAAAATCCTTTCAGTAAAATATAAATTTGAACTCCTCCCAGCCAAATACACATTTGAACTCCTTCCAACCAAATACACAATTGCAAATAAAGAAAACAACCATAAACCTAACTCGCTTTATCTACCTAGTACTCACTAGTCTGAACTTATAAGAGCCTGTATCGGAGAGATTGGAGAGAAACCTGGTTGCACATCTGGTCCCTCTGAGCACCCAGAGTGAACAACAACCAAAAACTAACAGCACACACACAAACTTCCCTCCCTCAAGATTTGAAAGTATTCTGTCCTCTGATTGGTCCTCTGGTCAGGTGACAGCCAGGCTCACTGTTCTTGTTAACCCTTTCCAGGCAAAAGAGATATGAAGCACTTTTGTTCTATTAACTCTTACTTATCTGTTTAGGACACCTTGCCAACACCATTAAGAGATAGAAATACATGGTTTAAGTTTCAATATGTAAGGAGCAAAACCATATCCTTTAGCCCTCTCTCTGGCTTGCCATAATACCAACAGGACAGTTATGAAAGTAGCACCTCTGGAACAGCAGAAGTGACTGCATCAGCACAAGCAGTACATACTTATGTGATATACTCCTGCCTTTACACTGAAATACTGAGGGTCTCATTCTGATCTGACCTAGACTGGTGCAAATCAAAGAGTATCTGGATTGATGTCCATAGAGTTACATTGAGACAAAAAAGAGCGGAACAAGGCCCATTAAATTCCATTATTTTCCACAGTGAACCATAGTCAGCTGTGAAATAAAGTTATGTCTTTCAAGCCTTAGCATAAGTTTAACTATGGAGTCACCACACAGTAAATCGTGGACAGAGCCAAGAATAGAAAACAATAGGTCCCAATCTCAGATCTGTTAAAGCAATAATACTCAATTAGATCTACCTGCAGCCAATATGAGAACTTTATGTAAAAAGGCAATTTGCAAAGAAGGCTGACAAATTTAAAAAAAACAAAAACAAAAAACAAAAACAAAAACACAAAAAACACACACAAAAAATCTTCCACTGCCAATAAATAAAGACTAAGTATTGGGTTTTTTTTTAAACAAAGTTTATAAATCAACATTACATGTGTTTATGGCAAATCTCTAATGGGAAAGGTGAGATCAACAATCTCTGTCAAGCTTTGTGAAGAGTGGTTTGAAGGAGGTCAGGGGGAAGGGGCATGCACTGGTGAAGATACTTATTTGTCAGGCCATTGCAGTGTTGAGTTTTTAATAATGTTCATGGTAGAAAACCCAGATTCACGGAGCTATGGTGATCCAAACATCATTAAAAGACAGATGGCTAGATTCTGGCTATTTTGAAACTGGTCTGCACATTGAGTTCAGAAATCATTAAATCTCACTTCTCTGAATTTTGCCTTCTAGACATCTGAGCTCTGGAGTCTTACAATTTCTAACTGAAAAGACACCTTCATCAACTGACTCAAGAATGTTCTTTGCTTCAGCAGGGGCAAGGTCCACTGGCAGAGACAACAAATGAATCATGAACAAATAAAAGCAAATCCTTTGGAATTTTAAAATTCTCAAATCATTTTAAAATTTTCAGTGAGATTGTTTAGGAATTCTTGCATCGTTTTCATTGAAGTTTCATCTGTAGCAACAACACACAAGGTGGGAAAGTGCAACATCTTTCCTGTTAATAGGGTTGCCAACTTTCTAATTGCACAAAACTGTTGCTCCACCCCTGCCCTGAGGCCCCACTCCTACCCCAAGGCCCTGCCCCATCCCCTTTCCTTCCATTGCTCACTCTCCCCAACCCTTGCATGCTCATTTTCACCAGGCTGGGGCAGAGGGTGAGGGCTCCAACTGGGGATGTGGACTCTGGGATGAGATCAGGGATGAACGGTTCAGGGTGCAGCGGGAGGCTCCAGACTGGGAGATGGGGCTGAGGGATTAGGAGTGTGGGAAGGTGCTCCAGGCTGAGGCAGGGATTGCAGTGCAGGAGAAGGTGCAGGCTCCAGGAGGCAGTGTCAGTGTGGGAGGGAGCTCAGGGCTGAGGCAGGGGTTGGGGGGTCAGGAGGGGAGGTGGGCTCCAAGAGGGAGTTTTGGTGTGTGTGGGGGAGCTTGGGGCAGGAGTTCAGGAGAGGATTCAGGGTACAAGCTCCAGGTGGTGCTTACCTCGGGCAGCTCCTGGGAAGTAGCCAGCATGTCCTTCCAGCTCCTAGGTGGAGGCATGTCCAGACAGATCTGTGCACGTCTCCTGTCCACAGGTACCACCCCCACAGCTCCCATTGGCTGTGGTTCCTCTAACATACACCCCCTAGTTAACCAGAGAATGTCATTGTGCTGCAACAGGTCACTGTATTTGACAGAAATGTTTTGTAAAAGAGCTTTAAAAAGGATGATGGTGCAAGCTAGAACACACTGAGAGTACGTAGTTTGCTAATCTCATCACAATATCCATTTTTTTCAAGTACCCAGACAATTTGCCACGCATGACAATCTGGTGAATGATGCAGTGAAGTGTATATCACTGCCAAACGTGAAGCAAAGCCCTTCTCTTCCCTGTCATAGAGTGACCTCCGTCTGTAAAGCAACAGTCTACATTCTGCAGATCTAAACCATTTTCTTTTTCAAAAAAGCCTTTTACATTTTCAAAAATAATCTCTCCTGTGGTGTAGGTTTCTAATGGTATTAAGTATAAAAATTCTTCCTTGAAAAATTCACCATCATGAAATCCAAAAAGAGAGAGAGCTGGGCATCACTATTTTATTTGACCACTACAAGAGACAAGTATTTGTCATGTTTTTTAAATCGGAAAGCAGTGCTGACAAACAATCCTTGTAAATTATCACCAATCTTTGCACCACCATGGAATCAGACAGAGGAACTTGCATCACATGGTTCACGATATCATCTTGGTTTTTATCCCCAGCAAAAAGCTCCTCCAGCATTTCCGACAGGCATTCCTTCATAAGTTTGGCACCCAGGAAAGGTTTTTTTCTTTTCAGATAGTACCAACGTTATACGAAGAGAAGCAGCCATTGCTTTTTCCTATACAATCGCTGATATTGTGAGAATGTGTGGTATGAAAACTTCAGATTTTTAATTCTGTCACTGCCAGGATGATGGGCCAAACTGAAATTACTGTACTTTGATTCAAAGTGGCACCTCACTTTGACAATCTTTAGCATATTAAACACAAAGATTTTGCATTTAAATGAGGTGGCATAATAAAAATAAAATCTGCTGTCCAGTTTGAGTTAAGAGCTTGGTTTTCACTGTGAACTTTGTGACGTTTACTCCTACTCACATTCATTTTTGGCCCCATTTCTATCACTAATAATATAATGGGAAGCATCCTAGCTCAATCATAGCTGATGCTATCGCAAGAACTTAAGATCCAGGAAGCAGTGCTTAATTTATGCCATGGCTCACTGGGGCTGAGCCCCAGCACCTCTTTCATTACAAATTAAATACTGCCAGTAAATTACTTACTAAAGAGGAAGTCTGAGGCAAATGATAGGCAGTGCATCTCTCTTCATTAATTTAATTATAAACTTGTTTTAAGGTGAGCAGTTGGGCCACATATAAAGCCTTGGCAGGCCATATTGAATCTCACTGTGCCAGGGCATCTTTGTGCTGTTCCACAAGAACAAGGTATCAAACACACTTGATCTACCCACCTGTGTATTCTCCCAGAGTAGGGGGAATACCCAGGGATAGCAGAACTGATATAATGATTAATTTTCTCCCACCCCTCTTGAATGACTTGGTATTGCTGGGAAAAGTGGATGTTGCTATAAAGGGCTATTGGGCAATCAAGTGTAGGAAAAAGCATTTCTGAAATTGCTTTAACTTATTCCAGTGGCTGAAGCAGCCTCAGGTGAACCTCAAAATTGGTGAGTCACTTTGACCCTTACCTTGGGTCTTGTCCCATGTATGTCCAGAAATGAGAATCAACCCTAACAGGTCTTGGGTTCCAGGCCTATGCTATTTCTCTGGTATGTGGCCGATACTTTCTTCAATTACAGTTTATTGTAGCCCAGAAGTCAATTGAAATGGTTTTCATATTTCCACAATTGCATTCTCTACATTCTTAAATTAGATGGCTCCTTCCCAAAGCTAAATGGAGTGAGATTAATGTTGGAAGAGAGTTAAAAATGGACTTATTTGCCATGAGAGATGAACCAAAGTACTAGATATTCAGGGGAACAAACTTAGGTGTTTCACAAGGAATGTAGAACTGAGTACATAGAATAGCAGGTGACAATCAAGCAAATGCATAAAGAGAATATGCGGAAGGTATGTTGTTGCTCTACTGCTTTTTCCACTCTTGTTTCCCCCCACCACCACAAAAAGAGATTTGTTTTTCCTCTATGTTTGCATTCCTTTCTGCCTGCATTTCAGATATAAGTAATGATGGTTCTTTAATTATTAGAATTGACTGATTTTCACTGTGTGAAGGAACTTAAAGATATTGTCTTATAAAGACTATACCTGGGTATAACTAATCATAAGAATGGCAAATTAACAATTCAGATATAGGTTTTTCTGAAATTTTCCAAAACACCTGTCATATTTTCATCCTGGAACTGTTTCAGTCAATTAACAAGAAGCTACAGAAGAGGTTGGGATTGTAAGCTTGTTCCAACTCCCCAAATGCTACAAGCATCAGGTTACTAAAGATAACAAGGAACTGAAACATCAACTTTCTGTTTGATTAGCTGCCAATCTCCTTGCACATAAAAGGGAAAATAAGAAAGAAATCCTCCCCAGTTACCATGATTTTTGTCAAAATAATCAAATATACAATTGATAATAACCATGAGAATACTTGAGTGTGTCAGGCACACATCTACAATGTTTTATAAGGTATAAAAGCATAGAATAATTTTATTACAGGAATTTATAAGGTAACTAATCACGTCAAACTGGTGGGTTGTGCAGAAGACCTTCTGAAATAAAAAGTGGTTCTAAAACTCCATTCTTGAAGGACCTAATTATGCGGAGATTTTAGGGTTAAAAAGAAAGGGCATTTCACAAGCTCTCCAGAGGCTATCAATATTATCCTGCATCTGCTTCCGCATACCCTATCTGTGACCCTGGCAGACCAGGTGCCAACTCATAGCAAGGTCTTCATGCATCAGTGGAACACTGACAAATATGTAGCTGGAATCAGTCTGGCTCACCTGTGTGTTAGTATTGTTACAATAAATATTACAATTATAAGAATGTATTTGGACTTTATTGAATGCTTATGAGTTGCTGCATCCATTAATCTCACTTATAACTTCTGTATCCCATGTTGTAAGATAATATTTAAGAGGTTTTAGGGGGAGCTTCTGACTACGGGCATGCTTACATTATAAATTAAATTGACCTAACCTAGGCTGGCATACTGCTGTCACAGTAATTACATCCCTTGTGTGTGTCTATACTTTACTTCTCGTGTTAGTGATGCACATTCTCAAGAAGATCACTTGCACTGGCTGAGACATTGTGGGATGGTTTCTGAAAGCCAACAACAGTCAATGTAAGCAACTTAGCATCTACGCTACATCGACTATATGCTTCTCATGGAAATGGAGTTAAGTCTGCGTAGAGGGCAAGCTACACCATCTGGAGCTAAATTTTACTGTAGATGCTTAGAGAGTTCAGTCAACATAAGCTGCCTTGCATCAGCCTAACTCTGTAGTGTAGTGACTTACAACGCTATGTAAGGGCATGGCTACACTTGCAGATGTAGAGCACTGTAAGTTAAACCTGCCTTCATGGAGCGCAATAGGGAAAACACTGCAGTCTGTCCACACTGACAGCTTCAAATGCAACGGTGTGGCCACATTTGCGGCACTTGCAGTAGCATTAGGAGCTGTGCATTATGGGCAGCTATCCCAGCATGCAAGTGACTGCAACATGCTTTTCAATTGGGGGGGGGCGGAGTGTGACAGGGAGTGTGTTGTGTGTATTTGGGGGGAGAGAAAGTGGGTTTTTGGCGTGCAGAGAGTGTGTCAGTATGCTGTCTTGTAAGTTCAGACCTCTTCCCCCACCTCCTCTCTCTCACTCAAAGCAAACTGTAAATGTTTGCTTTTTCTCAGAGCTGATAAGCAGATAGCTTCTCTGAAACAGAGCTTTGAAAGGGTATTTCTGCATTCCTGCAGCTGATTTCACTTGAATTACAGGATGTTTTCGGAGGCTGATCACAGCACAGTAACCCAACACCTTGTTCACACTGGTGCCGCAGTGCTCCAGCAAACATTATTCCACTTGCCGAGGTGGAGTACCAGCAGTGCTGTAGCTGTGGAGTCAGAGTGCTCTATGTGCCTCGCCAGTGTGGACGGGGAGTGAGCTAGGGCACCCAGGGCTGCTTTATTACGCTGTAACTTGCAAGTGTAGCCAAAGCCTAAGTCACTTCACACTAGTTAATTTTCAACAGAAGATGTTATGTCATAGAATCATAGAAGATTAGGACTGGAAGGAACCTCAGAAGGTCATCTAGTCCAGCCCCCTGCTTAAAGAGGGACCAATCCCCAGACAGATTTTTACCCCAGTTCCCTAAATGGCCCCCTCAAGGATTGAACTCACAACCCTGGGTTCAGCAGGCCAATGCTCAAACCACTGAGCTATCCCTCCCCCTACTTAACCAAAAGGATCCACTGAAGACCAACTATTGTAAGACATTAAAGAGGACAAAACACTTTGTTCTGCTCTTCCTGCCCAGAGAACAGGAGTCATGCAAGTGGATTCCTCCCATCAGCTGAGTTTGCAACACAGAGTACATGGTGGGAGGTGGATAAAACCACAAACCAAAGAAACTAAACATCTCTCTGTTGCTTGGACACAGGAGACAAGGTTTACTAGGCATAAGCAAGAGATCCCTGGTGCTTTGCCTAGGTTAGCCTTAAAGGACATATAGAACTTGCTTATTATCTAAGCTTCTATTTTTTTTTAATTTAAGATTGTAACTCATGTGTATACATGTTTGCAAGCTTTAACTTTATAAAAAAACCACTTGTTTCTTTTTCCTACTTAATAAATGTATATTATGCAATTAGCTACAAGTGTCTTTGCTGTAAGATCTTAGGTGGCAACTGACCTGGGAAGTAACCTAAATACTATTGTGATTCTTGGTATAAGACACCATCATCGTGAAAGGTACACTAACTGGGGTGGCGAGGTAGATCCGAGAACCCAAGAGGACTGCCTGTGTCACAGGAAAATTTTGACTTTTGATTAACATTTTCAAACAATTTGTTTTGTTTAGTTTCAAAAGGACTGTGATAGATGAAGGGGGGGTGGGGAGCTCCCTTTTATTGACACCCAGCCAGCTAGTTGGTATAAAATCCCTCTTAGAGCAATTAGAGAACAGCTACTATCTGTAAAGGGCTAAAAAGTCTCACTGCTATGTATTGGTAAAGGGAAGTGGGTGGGCACCTGGCCAAAAGAGCCAATGGGAAGGCTAGAACATTTTAAAATTGAACCAAGACTCCCCTTTTGTCTGTTGTTCTCAGGGAGAGGCAGATAGGGAGCAGTTAAGCTCTGAGAAGCTTGGGCCAGATATGAAAAATCATCGGTATCATTCCTAGAAACAACTCATTTAAAACTCCAGATATGTAAGTAGATCAGGAAATGTCTAGGAAGACATTATTAGGTTTATCCCTTTTATTTCTTTATGGCTTTTGAATTCCTCTGTGCTAAGCCCAGGTGCTTTTGTTTTGCTTGGAACCTTTAAGCTGGACCTCAAGAGATCTATATTTGATGCTTAATCCCTGTAGTTTATTTTTTAAAATCTAGCAAAAGCTTCAATTCACAGATGTATTCTTCTTTTTATTATTGAAATTTACCTTTTTAAATAACAGAATTGGATTTTTGTGTCTTAAGAGGTTTGTGCACATTGTTTAATTAGCTCCCCCCCATTTCTTTCTCAGCTCTTCCCGGGAGTGTATTGACTCTGGCCGCTAGGCTGTGCTATCCCATCAGAGGAGGAAAGTTAGGTGGACTCTGTCCATTGGGCAGCATTGCCCTAGGGGCATGTTAAATGAACTCTGGTCACTAGGCCACACTACCCCATTCAGGAAGAGGCAGTAGATGGGCTCTGGCCATTGGGACATGCTGTGCTGACTACCAGGGATGGGGCGAGGGGTTAGAAAATGGATGTAGGCGTACCTCCAGCCCCCCAACTTAAGAGGTTGACAAGGTATGAGTCCGCCACATGGAGTGAAAGGGCTTGAGGATATCCCACAGGAAGGAATTCCCAAGTGCACCTTCCAGGGCTTTCAAAGGTGTTTTGCACTTGGATGGTGGCATCCTCTACCAATCCAAGGTCTAAGAAAAGCTGTAACCTTGGAAGTTTAATACAAGCCTGGAGTGGCCAGTATTAATTTTTAGAGTCCTTGCAGGCCCTGACCTTCCGCACTCGAAGTGCCAGAGTGGGGAAATCAGCCTTGACAAGGACATCGTTTGTTTTTCAAAAACTGAAATTAAACAAACAAACGTTTCAGATTGGGGGGGTTATGTCCCTCCCCCTATTTCCCATCCCTTTCTCACACCCAGCTTAAACTGCCTGACTTAAAAACTGACTGAGGGCCTTCTTCCTGATCCAGTAAACTGACAGAACCCCTGTCGATGCAGGGCCCCAGTACTTAGTGAAAGACTGGAAGGATGTTGGCCTAATGAGGCTCCATAAAACTGGGTTCTTGTTCTGGACAAAGGGTGTAGTGAATTTGAATACCCTCCCCTAATAGGGTTTTGAAGGACTGCTCACCTGCCAATGTCCACGTTGGTGTTGGAGTGATCTCTGGTAAGATTATTAGTATGCATGTAGGTTCTTTTATTGTTTTTAAAAAGGTAAAACCATACACAGAACCTAAAGAATAAAATGTGCTTACTTTAAAAAGAGAGAGAGAGAGATGTGGGGTAACTTGTAACAGTGGCAATTAAAGTGTATACTGTCTCTAAAGAGATGGCAAAAGAATCCTGCTTAGGGATCACAGTATAGAGATACCTTGGTCATAAGGGAGAAACACAGACACTTCAGCCAAGAGAAGCAATGTCTGGGGAGCTGGAAACCTGGAGTGTGTGCCCTTGCTAGATCATAGAGGTGGAATACAGGTACAGTTGCCGTGAACTGTGATAACTGCAAATGCATGTGTGCGCAAATGCATGGATATATGGAATTTGCATTTTGGAGAGATGCAGGGAGGGGAAAAAAGTTGATAAAAACGCCAATTGACAAAAGGAAGCCAGTCTCAAAGCAAAAATCTAGAAAAAGCAAAACAGAAATAAGCTTAGGAACCTTACACTGAAGAAATGCATTAAAAACAATGAATAGGAATAACAATAATTCACTGGAGAGTATGCAGGTCATTATAAATACACAGAATGAAATTCACCCCTTAGAGACAGACACACAGCCTATGCTCAAAGTGGAACTTAAGTGGCTGGCCTTCAAAATGGTACCTATGAAATATGTAGGCCTCATGCTGTATCACTGGGGTGAATTTCACCAAGGCAGAATCTTTCATCGTGTGCACCATAGGTTCCTTCAGAGAGCCAAATATGTAGACATGATCATTCTCCTCTATTCGACATTGGTGAGGCCTCATCAGGAGTACTGTGTCCAGTTTTGGGCCCCACACTACAAGAACAATGTGCAAAAATTGGAAAGAGTCCAACGGAGGGCAACAAAAATGTTTAAGGGGCTGCAGCACATGATTTATGAGGAGAAGCTGAAGGAACTGGGATTGTTTAGTCTGCAGAAGAGAAGAATGAGGGGGGATTTGGTAGCTGCTTTCAACTACCTGAAAGAGGGTTCCAGAGAGGATGGATCTAGGCTCTTCTCAGTGGTACCCGATGACAGAACAAGGAGTAATGGTCTCAAGTTGCATTGGGTGAAGCTTAGTTTAAATATTAGGAAAAACTTTTTCACTAGGAGGGTGGTGAAGCACTGGAATGGGTTACCTAGGGAGGTGGTGGAATCTCCTTCCTTAAGGTTTTTAAGGTCAGGCTTGACAAAGCCCTGGCTGGGATGATTTAGTTGGGAATTGGTCCTGCTTTGAGCAGGGGCTTGGACTAGATGACCTCCTGAGGTCCCTCCAATCCTGATATTCTATGATTCTATGACTTATTTGATACTAAGAATTAGCTCGGACATATGGGGTCAATGCCTTGATGACCATAACCAAAATCCATATCATAGAAAGGACAGCTCTCTAACATTAACAAAAAGCTTGAAGATTGAATTTGCTCTTGTTGAAACTTGCTGGGATTCAAGACTTTGGAGACAGGGAATTAAGTCCATTAAGCTTCAAGTTCCCAGTTAATTTCAGATGCAGCATGCTCCAGAGTATCTGAAATTAAAAGTCTCCCACTGTACCATCCCCCCCACACACACACGCTATTACTCTCCCTGTGATAAGTGCTGCAAACTACTTACCATCCATGCAATATAAAAGAAAATAACCCAAAAAAGCCTCCATAAATCCAATCTTGAAAAGTGCTACAGCTGGCAAGGGGAGGGTGAGATCACAGCACAATTGGTTGCAGTGATAGTTCTTGCAGGGAATGCTGACAGAAATTTCTCTGCCTGGAGGCACTGGAGCACCTTACAGGAACCCACTGTCCACAGTCTAACCTTGTGTACCCCAGATGTGCCGTGGAATTTTCCAATATCGGCTTTCTGAATTGCTTCTCTGGAGCAGCACCAGCTTTTCATTGCTCTCAAATTTTCTACAGTGTTCATTATGTGCAGTCTACAAATAATCTAGGAATGTATTTTAAATGGGTGAACCTGTGTCTAGTGGTTTTAGATAGAATTCGTTCATGCACATTTTCCACATATCTTCAAAGTAGACATACCTCTCTGCCTCTGTTATTAATCATCCTAATAGAACAGGGCTAATGGTAGCCACATAGCTTTTTCTGTGCTCCCCTAGGGTGAAAGTCGTCATTGTGGAAGAAGCCATCACAAGACCTATGTAGCATTTCAATCTTCAAAGAAGGCTGTGGCATAGGACTCTGCTGGCCCTACCTTTCACCCTAGCAGAAGCTTAGTGGAGCACTGAATCCCTTTCATTTGTCAAAAATGCTTCCATGACTCCAACCAAGTTCAGGAGGGGTTTGTCTCCCGAGGATATATTGGTAAGAAAAATATCAAGGTTTGTACTTGTTTCTAACGTGCCACATATACTAAAATGCACATAGCTATTAGAACAACTCAATATTTTTCAATATATTGGCAAAATTGTTGTCTTTTTTGTGAAAGCTTTCCCATTTTTGACTAAGCACAGAACTGGCCAAAGTTTTTCCTTTTACTAAACTTTGGGGAGGGGAATAGAAGATGGGATTTTGTTTTAGATGGGGTCACATCATCAACTAGCTCCATCAGCCATGTATAGAGACAGTAAAAAAGGTATGAAGTGTCCTAGCTTTCATATCCAAAGTTTAAGAATAGATCAAATGTTCAGTCTCAAGTCCTTCTCTAACATATAGCATTACTATAGGTAGCCATATAAAACCAACCATTATTTCCATACATTTGCATTGCCATTTTACCTTTAAATACAAGAAAAGCAAGAGACGTAAGGGCACCCAATGGGAGGTCCATTTAAAGAGAACATAGACTTTGGTAGATCAGTGGTAGTAATACCTGAAGCACTGAGATGGTTTACCTGAAAAAAAAAAAAAAAGTACAGTAGAAGTCCAAATTCACAGAAAATTCATAAAAGGAATAGATACATGGATTTGAAATGTTATTAAGAATTAGCCTGAAATAGATCTCCTATTGCTGTGTAATGTAAAATAGTGTACAACTAGTGGACAGGTGATCAGGATCAGTCAATATATTTCTCTCTTCAAAGAAAAATGTTTTTTTCATCCACCAGACATCTGTTTTACAAAACATATTTGGTAGTGTTCAGCTTTTTATTCATTGATTTATTTTGCACAAAACTCATGTTTTGGTGTTGTTTTCCCACTACAAACCTTCAGAAATTAAAATGTGTTCAATATCAAGTGTTTACATTTTTCTCTAATCTACTAAGGTTATAAATCCCCACTCTTCTCCCTGAATTCAGCATGAATATTAGTTCTTAGACGTATACATTCTTTCCTTGAACCATTCAAAAAGAGACGGTGACATACCTATGTTTGCAGCATTAACTTCTGTAATTTGTAAAATAAATCTGCGTTGTATGAGCATTGCAGAGTGATAATGTTTGATCATTCATCTAGTTTTTACTTTCTATTGGAATGGGGAGAAAAGAGACACCTTTTGGAAGACAGAGGACCTAACCCTACAGAAACCATAGCATTGGCCTTTAGACAGAAGTCCTGATTATTAAAAATGTTTCCATTGCTCATGCACTAAAGAAACAACCTCCTGAGCCAAGATTATCTGTAGAGGATAATTTTAATCACCAGTGAGGAAAAAATAATAAGTTCTCCCTCTTCAGCAGCTGTAAAATAAAGTATTTGGCATTCCACAGTATTTCCTCCTCTGGGTCTAGATTTCATCCTAACCCGGTAAGCACATTATAATTGGAAAGCTTTCAGATGGAAGTGTTTATAGCATTCACAGCAGCTTTTGAACACCCATCAGGATCAGAGGTTTTCTTATTTTGCAGAACTATACCAAAAACCACAGAACTTTCACTCACAATTTAAATTTCAAAATTCCATATAAATCCAGCTAGCTGTTCATATTAGACTAAAATATTCATATTTTAAAGACCATTTTGGAAAGATTTTAATAAGTGTTTTTCAACAAAGTTGTCCAGAACACCATTCTAAAAAAAGTCAATAAATTATAAACAATATAAAGAATGAATGTTCATCCCAACTGTCTATCAATTTCAATAGGACTTTAGGCACCCAAGAGCTTTTGAAAATCCAGGTAGACATGTATCTGCATCTTTAGGCACCTAAACACCACTACAAATTTTGTGCTCAAGTGGAGATGTAAGCAATCCTCCGATTAACAGCAGAAAAAGAGCTTTTCTGATGACGGACAGAACTTTAGACCCAATCGCTCAAAACACTTAGGTAGTAAGCATTATGCTTCAAAGTAAGTCAATGAGTTATTTGTTCTCTACTGGTACAAAGTAGTAACCACAGACTCTAATGCTCCTATATTACTCTTACCTTTGAACTAGCAAGCTCTTTCCTTCAACATAGCCTAGATAACTGAAGAGGTTGTTGGGGGTAGAACAAGTAATTTTATATAATTTGTCATGCTCACATAGGCTACAACACAACATTGATCATTGTGGAGGAGGGGGTGTGACAGGTTCAGTCACAGAGACCCCCTTGGGACTGTCATCTGATGTGCAGAAATTACTTCTGAGCTTATTTTCCCTGCCAGCTTGGGACTCCAGAACCCCACCTTGTTGAACCAGACATGCTAACCTGCTACAACACAGACCCGGATCTAGTCCATGCCCCCAGAGCTGCAGACTTGAACCAAAGACTACTCAGCAGGTCACTTATCTCCAGCACCCAGGTTCCAATGGGATTCAAAACCCAAATAAATCCATTTTACTTTGTATAAAGCTTATACAGGGTAAACTCAAACTGTCTGCCCTCTATAACACTGATAAAGAGATATGCACAGCTCATTAAGAAACTGATGCAGGTAATATCTCACCCTAAGAGATGTTCCAATAAACTTCTTTCACAGATTAGACTCCTTCCTAGTCTGGGCCCAATCCTTTCCCAGGTACAGTCTTGTTAGTTCCAGCTCTGGTGGAAACTAGGGGATTCTCAGGACTGGCAGCCCCCTTTGTTCTGCTCCACCCCCTTTTATAACTTTTGCCCAAGGCAGGAACTCTTTGTCTCTCTGGATTCCCACCCCACCTTCTAAACGGAAAAGCACCAGGTTTAAGATGGATTCCAGTACCAAGTGACATAGGGCTTGTCTACATCACAAAGTTGCAGCGCTGGTGAGGGGGTTACAGCGCTGCAACTTAGGAGGTGTACACATCTGCAGGGCATCACCAGCGCTGCAACTCCCTGTTTGCAGCGCTGGCCATACTCCCGTTTTGTCTCGGGTGTAGAGGATCCAGCGCTGGTGATCCAGCGCTGGTAATCAAGTGTAGACACTTACCAGCGCTTTTCTTGACCTCCGTGGAATAAGCAGGTATCCCAGCATACCTGAGGAAGCGTCTGGTAATCAAGCAGGTCTCCTTCCCCGGTTTGCAGGGTGGTTCGGGGAACGCGAGAGCAAACCGCGGCGAAGCTGGTCTCCTTCCCCGGTTTGCTCTCGCGTTCCCCGAACCCCCCTTGAAGCCACCCAACAGCGCTGCAGTGTGGCCACATCTAACACCACTTGCAGCGCTGGTTGCTGTAAGTGTGGCCACTCTGCAGCGCTGGCCCTATACAGCTGTACTAATACAGCTGTAACAACCAGCGCTGCAAAATTGTAGATGTAGACATACCCATAGTCACATGTCCTGTGAGACCTCTTTCTTCCAGGGCTGGCCCACAGGTACACAAGGAGATTTGCAAGTAAACAGAGCCATTTACAACCAATTGTACTAGTCAATGGGAACCATCAAGCTTCCAAACCACTATTAATGGCCCACACTTTGCATAATTACAATAGGACTTCAGAGTTATACTTTATATTTCTAACTTCAGATACAAGAATGATACATACATACATACAAATAGGATGAACACTCAGTAGATTATAAGCTTTGTAATGATACCTTACAAGAGACCTTTGCATAAAGCATATTCCAGTTCCATTATAGTCACACTCATAAGCATATTTGCATAATACCTATGGAGTGCAACATCACAGGGGGTTATTCACACACACTAATCATTTTTCCTTTATGCACCAACCTTATTCTCTAGCATACCACTGAGGATAATGAAAACAGAAATGTTCATGAAACATCAGAGAAGAGAAGCTTTCTGTGTGATGAGAAAGGGAAAAAATTCCTAAAGATATCCAACTACTTGATTCTGTTTCCAAAGGGCCAGTTTTACTTCTGCTTTTAGGCTCAATCCCACAGAAACTTGCTACTGAGCACTCTACTTACCATTATGACTAGTCCTACAGAATGCAACCAAGTGAAAACAACCTTCTCCCAGGATAAGGTTGTTGCCTGATGCTAGCAAGTACGTTCAATGGAGTGAACTCACCAGCCAGCTCACTCACCATTTATGCCCTGTATGGCCTTGCAGTGATTCCACCTCAGTTCTTCCTCTCTCCCCAAACAGCTGTTTGGCTCTCTGACAATTGGCCATTTCTCACAACTCCAGTCAGGTCATTTATAATATCACCTTTTCAAGGGGAACAAAGTAACACAGGTTACTGTACCGTAATTCAATTATCAGCCCTGACATAAGTGTGGGATCTATAGTTTTTGTCCCCTCTTTCTCAGATAGGCTCTTCCACCCTACTTTCTGGGGATGTTAGGGGAACTCAGGCTCACTGGCTCCTCTGGGACCTTGTATCTAAGCAACTAAAACCTGCTCCTTACAAGCCCTTGCTGCTGCTGCCTACCTCAATTTGTCCACAGACAGCTTTCGCAAGACTACTTCCTCCAGTTGTCGTGCATGAATCTCTCTCAAAGTCTGACTCCTTGTACAGCTTCCAGCCAATCTGTTGCTAGGGAGCTGCTCTGGCAGCCACCTAGAACCCCTGACACTCTCTCCCTTTCACAGCCACTCTGACTATAAACTCCCTACTGCAGCTCTCCTCCACTTATGGGAGCCACCCACTCTTATTCTCCCTAGCTGGGTCTAATCCCATCTCCCCTCAGATCCCACAGAATGGGCTGATTGGGCACTCCAGATGCTCATAACCCTGTCACCGCCAGTATGGGATTCATGCACCCATCACATTGTGCTATACTGCTCTATGTATGTGCTTGAAATAAGTCCTGCCACTTAACTCTTTCACAGAGACCCAGCTCTTGCATTTTTAACAATCACAGAAGTTAGATGAAATTATTTAATTACAAATAATGTATAGAATACAGCTAGAGAGCTAAATGTACACCACATGTATAAACACATTTTTAATTACTTTAGCTTTTTCTTTGCTTGCTAATTTACCTTTTTCTCCCACACATAATTCTGCTCTCAGAGGTTCTGATCAAAACCATAGAATTTCTAAGAGCAGCACATACCTGTTGGAAACACTCAAAATATATTCCGCTGGAAGGCAATTTTAACTTTGAACTGTCCCTTATAAAAGGCGGTGGTGCTTTAAACTGGCAAGGCAATGAAGCATATGCATCAAGCTGCACTGGGTTACTTTAGGTCAAGTCATAGCATGTGATGTGACCTAACTTGACATAACAGCACAAAGCCATGTGTGCATATAGCTCGACTGGCATGCATTTTCAGAGACACTCTCTATTTTTGAAATTCTTCCTTTTCAGTGTTGCCTCTTGTTTGGGATCAGAATGAACAAAGTTTGAGAAAAAATAGGGCACATTTTCAAATAGCAGCTAAGCTTTTTTCCTTTATTCAAGACCCCTCATATTTACTGCTTTAAGTCTTCATTACTCCCGATTGAAAGACTGCCCCTAACTTTAATCCCCTACCCTGGGTTTGTGTAGGCATGTTTGCTTATTCCTCTTACAAGACCACTGAGAATTAATAGAGATGAAACAAAAGGCTTTTCTAAAATTATAAAGCATATGAGCATGCACTAGGAAAGTGAAAGAGACCAAGGTCTGAGGGAGCATATTACACACCAATGTATCAGAAAAGTAATGTTAGAAATTGCACAAAATTTGAAGTTTCAATTGATTTTCAGCTATTTTGTTTCAGAATGTATTTAATTGTTAAATCTTACCCCTTCAGTTGCTGATTTAAGATTTTAACATGCCAGGTTAGCCAGTGCAAGACAAATGAGAGAACAACTGCTCCTAATCTACCTGACTTATTCACTTGAAAAAAATAAATCTAACCAATAAGGTGAACAAAAGGAGTTTTCTCAAGTTTCATCCTCTCTGTTGAACTGAATCTCAACCATTCTCTTAAACAAACTTGCCAGAAAAAATAACAAACATGCTTCTGCATTTTATAAACAAGTCAGAGAGCTCTTAGTTCTCACACCCCCTCTCCTTGGAAAATGAATATGCTATTTGATTGTATCTTTTATAATAATTAAGCTGCAATTATCACTCCTTCACCTGTTGCTCTTGCAGCTCTCAAGAACTTCTAACTTGACAATTAGCAGGTTCTGGCCAATCCCTCGCTGTTGCTGTCAGGGAGTTGTGAAGCAGACTTTCTAATAAAGGCATTAACTCTTTCTTGGTAGAGTGTGGGGAAGCAGCCCTTCCACTAAAGCAGTAGTTCTCAACCAGGGGTCTAGGGCCCCCTAGGGGCCATGAGCAAGGGGTACGCCAAATAGGGCCAGTATTAGATTCACTGGGGCCCTCAGCAGAAAGCTGAAGTCCCACTGCATGGGGCTGAATCCCAGGGCCCTGAACCCTGCAACCCTGAGCAATGTGGCTTCATGGGGGCTCCTGTGGCAAGGCCCCAGGCAGTTGCCCTGCTTGCTACCCCCTAACACCAGCCCTGGCTTTTATATGCAAAAGAACAGTTATTGTGGCACAGATGAGCCATGGAGCTTTTGTAGCATGTTGGCAGATGGAGGCGTGCCTCAGAAAGAAAAAGGTTGAGAACCCCTGCCCTAAAGGAATTGACCTATCACCCATCAAAATCATAATCCATCTTTGGGGAGAAAAACCCACAAAAATAAATCTACATAATGCCAAAATAAACATTGTTCCATAGCTAAGGTAACTAGGTCTTGGTCCTGTTGCCCCTTTGACACAAGCAGTTAGCCAGTATTGGGGCCTCGCAGGGTTGTTTGCCTTTGGAGGAAAAATTAATTATTTGAGACAGAATGTACACAAAGTCCTGTACCCCTGAAATACAGTAGAAACAACAGCAGGCAGCTTCCTTGCTCATAAATCTCCAAGACTACCTCTCCCTTGAGTTGGTGACCAAGAAACTCTGGCTCTGTTCTGCCCAGAGTGACTCTCACTGCTGCTTCTTTCACTCTTTGCTGGGTTCTGTGGCTTTCTCATCTACCATACACACCAACTCAAAACTCAGCCCCTGCCTTTGTAACCAGGGAAACCCTTATTTATCTGTGACTTAGCTTTCTTTCAAGCCTTGATAAGTGGCTAATTGCCTTGGATGGTAGCTTCTGTTTCTTCCAAATATCTCACTAGAGGGAGGGGATTAATTGCCCTACCATTTAGCCTGAAAGAAGAGTGCTTAGCACATGACTCAGCTTTAACCAGGTCTGTTATTGTCTTTGTATCAAATGTTCACTGTAACACCTTCCAGCATAACAATACATACAGTTCACAATACATATTTAAAGCACATGAGAATTCTGTTTCTCCCTGACACCTTCTAAAAAAGTGACAGTCAGGATAAATTATAGACTGACATATTTAAAAGATTATTTAGATCACATTTTATGCCTCATGAAGGCTTGTCTTCTTTTCTGTTTTGTCAGAAAGAAACCCTCCCTCCTACACCATTGAAATCTGAAGCCAATCTGTCTGTAATTTCCTATAATTGGATTCCCATTGCAAAGCAGTGAACAGCTGTCTGTGCAAAGATGCCCTTGGACTCTATCCATCCCTTAGGCTAGTGGGCATACACGGACTTTTACAGTCAGCCTGGGGTGGGGTTAGTCACAAGCCCTCCATTGCTTAAGCAACGCAAAACTCAGCAAAAGCAACACTTCCCACACATGCCCCAAAGAGCAGTAATGAGAGGTGACAGTCAGCCTCAGCCACAAAGGGAGCCAAGAACTAACACCGATTATTATTGTTATTGACAATGTATTTAATATTTTATTACAGTATCACCCAGAGCCTCCCAGTAAGAATCAGTGCTCCTTTGTGCTAGGCAACACAGGTCCACAAATACCTGGGAACCCCACAAGATCTATAGCCAGCTACGGGCTGCACAGGAAGATGAGATCTCTGCTTATTAAATGACCCCCTGAATCCTGACCATCCTCCTCACACTATGAAGTCACCACTGTAATCTGAACTTCCTGCTGGTGAGGAAAGGTGGCTTCACTGATGCTCATTTAGGAAGACTAGAAAGCTTATGTGTGGCTTTATCTCCCAGACCCATGCCAACAAAACATGCTCACAGTACATTATTGTGTATTCACTCTCCCTTGTGTTTATCTGCAAACACCCTTTGCATGTAGCTCAGGAGCATTCTCTTCCGATAGGCCAAGAGAACTTGAGAACAGTGGTGACAAATTCAATAGTTCTGTTGTTTTATGAGGCCAGTAATCCAATGGCTGATATGTACCATTTGATAATTACTATGCAAAGAGTTTAGCAAACATATTATTATGAAAGAGGGGCTAATGGGCTAAATATCATTAAAGGTCTTAGAAGCCAAGATGATCATAGACCTTATTAAAATAAATGAGTGCTAGGCACTCAAATGGCACTCCTTTGGATAGTAAAAACAGTTTCTTAAAAAGGAGGTGCCTGATGCCTGGATCTACCTGGTGAGATTATGCACCTCAGAGAGGAGCATGGAGCTTAACAGAGTTTCCTATATTTCAAATACAGAGAGCTGGGATAAAACTATTGTGTGGGATGCAGAAGAAGACACTGCACTTGCCAGGAACCTGTGTTTTGCTGTGAGTTTGTGTGTCTTTGTAGATATATTATTATGAAAGACTAAGGCCTGGTCTACACTACGAGTTTATTTCGAATTTAGCATCATTAAACCGAATTAACGCTGCACCCATCCACACAACGAAGCGCTTTATTTCGATATAAAGTGCTCATAATATTGATATCTGTACTCCTCCCTGACGAGGGGGTAGCACTGAAATTGGTATTTCCATTTTGAATTAGGGTTAGTGTGGCCGCAATTCGATGGTATTGGCCTCCGGGAGCTATCCCACAGTGCACCATTGTGACCGCTGAGGACAGCAATCTGAACTCAGATGCACTGGCCAGGTAGACAGGAAAAGCCCCGCGAACTTTTGAATTTCATTTCCTGTTTGCCCAGCGTGAAGCGCTGATCAGCATAGGTGACCATGCAGTCCCAGAATCAAAAAAGAGCTCCAGCATTGACCGTACGGGAGATACTGAATCTGATCTCTGTATGGGGAGATGAATCTGTTCTATCAGAACTCCGTTCCAATAGACGAAATGCCAAAACATTTGAAAAAAATCTCCAGGGCTATGATGAACAGAGGCCACAACCTCTGCAACTCAACACAGTGCGGCATGAAACTTAAGGAGCTGAGACAAGCTTACCAGAAAGCCAAAGATTGAAATGGATGCTCACTGACTGACTACTGTAACTATCCCACAGTTCCCGCACTCTCCGAAAACCATTTGAATTCTTGGCTGAGTTCCCAAAGCCTGAAGGGTCAAAAACATTGTTGCTGGTGGTTCAGGGTATACGTCGTGGTGCCCCCCCCCGCCCCTCCCTCCATGAAAGCAAAAGGAAAAAAATCCTCTCACATATTTTATCAATGTCATCATATGTCCACTGGATGCTGCTGGCAGACGCGGTGCTGCAGCGCTACACAGCAGCATCCTCTTCCCTTCCCTTCCCTTGCGGACGGCAGATGGTACAGTATGATTGATATTTGTCATTGTCATCCCGTGAGTACTTCTCGCTGGCCTTGTTGAGGTCAGCCAGGGAGCACCTGGGCAAAAATGGGAATGACTCACAGGTCATTCTCTTCTTTAAGCTTTGTCTAATGGAGATTCGGTCCTGCCTGGAATAACATAGCAACTGGAGGCTGCCCTCCCATCCCCCCTTTGATCTCTGCTTGCAGAGGCAATAAAGTCAGTGTTGCTTCAAATTAATGCATTCTTTATTACTTCATCACACAAATGGGAGGATAACTTCCACGGTAGCCCAGGAGGGGAGGGGGAGGAGGGAAGCAATGGGTGGCGTTGTTGCAGGGGCAGCCCCTAGAATGGCATAAAGCTCATCATTTCTGTGGGATGTCTGGGGCTCTGACCCGGAGCGGCCGTTTGCCTCTCTGGTTCTTTAGTAGGCTTTCCTGACAGTCTAGGCAGGACTGACTCTCCCTTTAGACAAAACTTAAAGGAGGGAATGACCTGGGGAGTCATTCCCATTTTTGTCCATGAGCCCCCAGCTGACCTCACAAAGGCCAGCCAGGAGCACCCATGACAGCAGCAGATGGTACAGTATAACTGGTAACCATCATTGTCAACTTGCAAAGCAGTAGACGGTACAGTATGGCTGATAACTGTCTTTGCTAACTTACAAAAGGCAAGGGGATGCTGCTGTGTAGCTCTGCAGTACCACGCCTGTTAGCAACATCTAATAAACATATGGTGACAGTGAAAAAAGGCTGAAGAGGCTCCATGGTTGCCATGTTATGGCATCTGCCCTTGCAATCCAGGGAAAAGGGCACAAAATGATTGTCTGCTGTTGCTTTCACGGAGGCAGAATTGACTGACGACATTTACCCAGTATCACCCGCGACACTGTTTTTGCCCCATCATGCACTGGGATCTCAACCCAGAATTCGAATGGGCGGGGGAGACTGCGGGAACTATGGGATAGCTATGGGATAGCTACCCACAGTGCAATGATCCAGAAATTGACGCTAGCCTCGGTACATGGACACACACCGCTGAATTATTGTGCTTAGTGTGGCCGCATGCACTTGACTTTATACAATCTGTTTCCAAAAACCGGTTTCTGTAAAATTGGAATAATCCCGTAGTTTAGTCATACCAGTAGAGTGTGTTGATTCTCTGTCACTGGTTTCTCATTCACGCTGCAACCACCTTACACCAGCAGCTTGGTTAATTGGGCAAGTGTATCCCTACTCAAAAACTGAACATAACATTAGGACCCTCATGCAACCCAATTACTTTTCTTGCTTGTGATTGTCAGCAGACTTCTTACTGAAGGGAACAAATTTCCTTGAAGCAGCTATTCAGCCTAAAGAGGATTAAGGAATTCTGGTTCTCTGACTCCAAAATGACATTTGATAAGTTACTCCTCAGTGAAGCATAACTCACAGGGTGAGTCAGTCAGCAACCAGGTCATTCCCTAATTGCACATGAGAGAAGGTTTACTGCCTCCACGATGACAACCTTGGCAGTTTCTCCAAGATACTATCCAAGGGAGTATCTAGTTCTACCCTGTTGAAATCAGATGTAAAATTACAGTATCTGGTGTTCAGAAATCTAACTAGATTAAACCAGACTAGAATTAAAAGACTGACACCCAATGCAATACTTTAACAGGGCAACATCAATGGAATATTTGACATCTGGAGCTCTTCTGTGTGAAATTTTCATTTTAAAACAATTCAGGTTTCTGTTCAAAATAAATTAATTTGGCATAACTTTGCCATGCTAAACTGGCTGACTCTAAGGAAGGCTAAATAGTTATAGTGGAGATTCTGTCCAATATAGTGAGAAAGTCTCTGACTGTTCTTTCCTTACAAGGCAATGATTCCCCCCTCGCACACACCATTGTTGGCTGGATATCTGTCAGGCTAATATTAAACTCTCTTAGACAAGTGGAGGCGATGCCATTTGTCCAGAGTAATGACATGTCCAGGGTAATGATGTACAAAATGCAGCAAATCTAAATTAAAACTATTAGTCAGAGATGGAAAAGTAATTGTTGCAGTGATGAGCTGTAGCATGTCAAACCAGCAACTAATGCTCGCAGTGAAGTGGGGTTTACTAGTATTGCCGTGCCTGCTCCTAATTAACTGTAAATGGTAGAACTAGGAACTTTGCCAACAGTGTTCAAAAGAATAGAATCCATTGTCTTGCAGCCTTTTCCATTCTTCTGCTTAAAATTTATTTTTATTAATAATAATGTCATTTTGAAGAGTAGAATTGTACTAGTTTAAGTCCAAAATAAGTTATGAAAACAGAAGGCATCATTGTGATAATATAATCTGGGGCTAGTCAATTATTTTTTGTCAAGGTCCACATTTCTTGATCAAGGTATAGTCTATAGTCCAGGGAAACATTTGTCACATGGCAACAATAATAGGTAAATAAAAATATTTTGTGGTCCATTCAAAAGCATCTGGTGGTCCAGATTTGGCCCATTGTCCGCCAATTGACTATCCCTGACACAGACCATTTGACTTCCCTGAATAGCCTCCTCTTTGAACAAGAGCAGATCTTTTAGGAAAGAATCCAATCATGATTTAAAAATTTCTATTTATGGAGAATCCATCACAACATTTGGTAAGTTGTTCCAATGTTTAATTACCTTCACTCTTAAAAATGTGTGTCTTATTTCTAGTCTGAGTTTGTCAAGCTTTACCTTCCAACCATTGGAGCTTGTTAATACCATTCTCTGCTAGTTTGAAGAGCCCTCTATTATCAAATTTCTGTTCTCCATAGGTATTTAGACAGTGTTCAAGTCAGCCCTGAACTGTCTCTTTGTTAAATTAAACAACTTGAGCTCCTTGAGTCTCTTTCTCTACGGCATGTTTTCCAGTCCTTTAAACTTTCTTATGGATTTTCTCTAAATTCTCTCCAATTCATCAATGCCCTTCTTGAATTTTGGATACCAGAGTTGGACCTAGTATTCCAACAGTAGATGCACAGTTCCAAATACAGGCAACATAACCTTGAGAGTGAAGAAAACAAAGTAAGAGGGGATACAGCCGTGGACAGAAGAATTGACATAAGGAGGAAGGGTAGTGTAGATACCAGTCTACAGGCGATGCTGGTGGTAGAATGTCTGTGCCTAACAGGGTAAAGAATGTCAGTGAAGCCAAACAGCAAAAATTAAGATGTCTGTACACTAATGCGAGGACCGTAGGTAACAAAATGGAGGAACTAGAGCTACTGGTGCAGGAAGTGAAACCGGATATTATAGGGATAACAGAAACATGGTGGAATAGTAGTCATGACTGGAGTACAGGTATTGAAGGCTATGTGCTGTTTAGGAAAGACAGAAATAAAGGTAAAGGTGGTGGAGTAGCATTGTATATCAATGATGAGGTTAGCTGTAAAGAAATAAAAAGTGATGGAATGGATAAGACAGAGTCTATCTGGGCACAAAATCACACTCGGAAAGAAAGCTACTAGAGCCTCCCCTGAGATAGTGCTTGGGGTGTGTTACAGACCGCCGGGATCTGATTTGGATATGGATAGAGACCTCTTTAATGTTTTCAATGAAGTAAACACTAATGGGAATTGTGTGATCATGGGAGATTTAACTTCCCAGATATAGACTGGAGCACAAGTGCTAGTAAGAATAATAGGGCTCAGATTTTTCTGGATGTGATAGCTGATGGATTTTTTCACCAAGTAGTTGAAGAACCAACAAGAGGGGATGCCATTTTAGATTTGGTTTGGTGAGTAGTGAGGACCTCATAGAAGAAATGGTTGTAGGGGACAACCTTGGTTCGAGTGATTATGAGCTAATTCAGTTCAAACTAGATGGAAGGATAAACAAAAATAGATCTGGGACTAGGGTTTTTGACTTCTCAAGGGCTAACTTTAAAGAATTAAGGAAATTAGTTAGGGAAGTGGATTGGACTGAAGAACGTGTGGATCGAAATGTGGAGGAGGCCTGGAATTACTTTAAGTCGAAGCTGCAGAAACTATCACAAGCCTGCATCCCAAGAAATGGGAAAAAAAACCATAGGCAGGAGTTGTAGACCAAGCTGGATGAGCAAGCATCTCAGAGAGGTGATTAAGAAAAAGCAGAAAGCCTACAAGGAGTGGAAGAAGGGTAGGATTAGCAATGAAAGCTACCATAGTGAGGTCAGAACATGTAGGGATAAAGTGAGAAAGGCTAAAAGCTATGTAGAGTTGGACCTTGCAAAGGGAATTAAAACCAATAGTAAAAGATTCTACAGCCATATAAATAAGAAGAAAATAAAGAAAGAAGAAGTGGGACCGCTAAACACTGAGGATGGAATGGAGGTTAAGAATAACCTAGGCATGGCCCAATATCTAAATAAATACTTTGCCTCAGTCTTTAATAAGGCTAATGAGGAACTTAGGGATAATGGAAGGATGACAAACGGGAATGAGGATATGGAGGTGGATATTACCACATCTGAGGTAGAAGCCAAACTTGAACAGTTTAATGGGACAAAATCGAAGGGCCCAGATAATCTTCATCCAAGAATATTAAAGGAACTGGCACATGAAATTGCAAGCCCATTAGCAAGAATTTTTAATGAATCGGTAAACTCAAGGGTTGTACTGTACGACTGGAGAATTGCTAACTTAGTTCCTATTTTTAAGAAAGGGGAAAAAAGTGATCCGAGTAACTATAGGCCTGTTAGTTTGACATCTGTAGTATGTAAGGTCTTGGAAAAAATTTTGAAGGAGAAAGTAGTTAAGGACATTGAGGTCAATGGTAATTGGGACAAATTACAACATGGTTTTACAAGAGGTAGATCGTGCCAAACCAACCTGATCTCCTTCTTTGAGAAGGTGACAGATTATTTAGACAAAGGAAATGCAGTAGATCTAATTTACCTCAATTTCAGTAAGGCATTTGACACAGTTCCACATGGGGAATTATTAGTTAAATTGGAAAAGATGGGGATCAATACGAAAATTGAAAGGTGGATATAGAATTGGTTAAAGGGGAGACTAAAACAGGTCGTACTGAAAGGTGAACTGTCAGGCTGGAAGGAGGTTACTAGTGGAGTTCCTCAAGGATCATTTTTGGGACCAATCTTATTTAACATTTTTATTACTGACCTTGGGACTAAAAGCAGGAATGTGCTAATAAAGTTTGTGGATGGTATTGCTAACACAGAGAAGGACCGGGATATCATACAGGAAGACCTGGATGACCTTGTAAACTGGAGTAATAGTAATAGGATGAAATTTAATAGTGAAAAGTACAAGGTCATGCATTTAGGGATTAATAATAAGAATTTTAGCTATAAATTGGGGACACATCAGTTGGAAGCAATAGAGGAGGAGAAGGACCTTGGAGTATTGGTTGATCACAGGATGACTATGAGCCGCCAATGTGATAAGGCTGTTAAAAAAGCTAATGCAGTTTTAGGATGCATCAGGCGAGGTATCTCCAGCAAAGATAAGGAGGTGTTAGTAGCGTTATAAGGCACTGGTCAGACCTCATCTGGAATACTGTGTGCAGTTCTGGTCTCCCATGTTTAAGAAGGATGAATTCAAACTGGAACAGGTTCAGAGACGGGCTACTAGGATGATCCGAGGAATGGAAAACCTGTCTTATGAAAGGACACTCAAAGAGCTGGCTTGTTTAGCCTAACCAAAAGAAGGTTGAGGGGGGATATGCTTGCTCTTTATAAATATATCAAAGGGATTAATATTAGGGAGGGAGAGGAATTATTTAAGCTTAGTACCAATGTAGACACAAGAACAAATGGGTATAAACTGGGCATTAGGAAGTTTAGACTTGAAATTAGATGAAGGTTTCTAACCATTAGAGGAGTGAAGTTCTGGAACAGCCTTCCAAGGGGAGTAGTGGGGGCAAAAGACATATCTGGCTTTAAGACTAAGCTTGATAAGTTTATGGAAGGGATGGTATGATGGGATAGCTTAATTTTGGCAATTGATCTTTGATTATCAGCAGGTAAGTATGCCCAGTGGTCTGTGAGGGGATGTTAGATGGGATGGGCTCTGAGTTACTGCAGAGAATTCTTTCCTGAGTGCTGGCTGGTGAGTCTTGCCCACATGCTCAGGGTTTAGCTGATCGCCATATTTGGGGTCAGGAAGGAATTTTCCTCTGGGGCAGATTGGCAGAGGCCCTGGAGGTTTTTCGCCTTCCTCTGCAGCGTTGGACATGGGTCACTTGCTGGTGGATTCTCTGCAGCTTGAGGTTTTCAAACCACAATTTGAAGACTTCAATAACTCAGACATAGGTTAGGGGTTTGTTATAGAAGTGGATGGGTAGGGTTCTGTGGCCTGTTTTGCGCAGGAGGTCAGACTAGATGATCATATTGGTCCCCTCTGACCCTAAAGTCTATGAGTCTATAACATAACTGGATCTGGGCAAAGAATGGATTTTTAGGTTCACTAGCAATTCTAAAAAATCTAAGCAGTTTTGTTTTAAGTCAAACCAAAGATGACACTTTTTCAAGATATTCAGTGACTCAAAAACTTGAATTTTTTTGAGTCGGGTTAAAACAAAAGGTACTTTTTGTTAAAAATATATATATATTTAAATTTCAGACATTTTGACAAAAGCAAAGGAGTACTAGATTCACAAAGTGGTAGGTGGCATCAGCCCACCTTTATTAGCTGTAGTCCAGTGGTTAGTATACTTCCCTGGGATGTGGGAGGCCCATGTACAATTTCCAATTCTGAAAGTACTTGAACTTGGTTTTCCATATTATAGGAAAGTAGCTTTGCCCCTGGGCTATGCGATGCTCTGCTGCAGTGTTTTCTCAACCTCCCCTTTGAAGTTCTTCCACTTTGAGTAAATAATTAAATACTCACGGGAAAATGTTTTTAATTTTGAATCTCCCCCATTGGCAGCAAGTACTCTAACCAGCAGACTATAAAGCCATTCACATTCACTGTCTCTGTCCAATGACTATTCACTATTGTCATTCTCAGTGGCAATTCATAGTCATTTATAATGACAATATATAGCCATTGGGCCAATGAGAGAAACTGGGAATGACTCTATAGGCTGCTGGTTAGGGTACTCACCCAGGCTATAGGACAGAGGTGGGCAAACTATGGCCTGCGGGACCGTCCTGCCTGGCCCTTGAGCTCCCTGACGGAGAGGTGAGTGCCCAGCCCCTCCCCCATAGCCTCAACTCACCATGCTGCCAGCACTCTGGGTGGCAGAGCTGCAAGCTTCTGATGGGCAGCGTGGCAGTGAGAGCCACAGGTGTAGTATATTAAATTGCTCCCCATAGGAATGTGCTACTTACAGTGTATTACTTATGGCTGCCAGTCCTGGTGCTCTGAGCAGCATGGTAAGGAGGCAGGGAGTGGGGGGATTGGATAAGAGTCAGGAGGTCTCGGGGGGCAGTCAGGAGATAGGGAGCAGGGGGTGGTTGGATGGGAGGGAGGTTCAGGGAGGGGCATGGGAGTCCCAGGGGGCCTGTCATCGGGCAAGGGTGTAGATAGGGGTTAGGGCAGTCAGGGGACAGGGAGCAGGGGTGGTTAGATAGGGAGTGGGGTCTCGAGAAGGCAGTTAGGGGCAAGGGAAGGGGCAGTCAGGGGACAAGGAGCAGTGGGGATTGGATGGGTTGGAGGTTTGAGGGGAGCAGTCAGAGGACGGGAAGTGGGAAGGGGTGGATAGGGAGCAGGGGCCAGGCTGTTTGGGGAGGCACAGCCTTCCCTACCCAGCCCTCCATGCAGTTTTGGAACCCCAATATGGCCCTCAGGCCAAAAAATTTACCCACTCCTGCTGTAGGATCTTCAAGGTCTTGACGCTGCTCCAATTACTATTTCATTATTTATACAAAGTGGAAGAGTTTTGACAGGAGAGATTTAGAAAGCCCAGTAGCTGGGGCACTGTCCTGTACTATGAAGGACCAAGACCCTTTCCACAACAGCCAGAGCAGGGAATTAAACCTGAGTATTCCATATCATAGCAGAGCACCTTTACCACTGGGCTCATGTTTATAAAGGAGGTATCTGGTCCCTGGGAACTCTACCACTTCTGAGATCCTTTTCTAGTCCCCCTTTCAAGAGGCAGGCCCATGCCATCACTTATTTTTGTGACAGGATTGTGCACTCCAACCTCTCTCTGGCTGGGTCTCCAAGTTAAATCTTCTTAGTGTGAACTGTCACCTAGCAAGTTGAAGTGGGCTTGGACACTGGGAAAGTTATCTTTTGGAAGCCTGTGGCCAGTAATAGTCTGCAGTGATACAGAGGCAGTTTCTATGTAATGAAGTGTGATGTATTTGACCAAATGTTATGCAGAGCTGAGAGAAGTCAATTTAAAAATAACAGAGAGATCTATATATGTTTTATCTATGCTTAGCATTCCCTTCAAGCCCCAGATAGATATACCTTAGCTTTCCTGTGCTCTGTTCTTTCTGGGCACCAGCTTGTGTGCTGCAGACCCTTACTCTTACAGCAGTCAGTCTGTGTGTGAGCCATGCTGCAAACTCTCTGTGGTCCCTGTCAGCTTCTAGCTAACCTGACCTTTTCCCCCTCCCTTTCTGCTAGAGGCACCTTTTTAACTCCTCAGCATCCTTTGATCTCAGCCCTAGCCTTGGAAAAAGAAAAATATCCTAATGTAGATGGTGCCAGACAGTTAGGTTCTTTCCCCAACTAATGGTCCAGCCATTGCTGTCTTAATTCCTATGAAGCAAGTACCAGAGAAGCTGTCTTACCTGTCTCTTTGTTTTAGCCTTCTTGGGTACCTTAGCAGCGTCTCCTTACAGCCTCCTTTTATTTAACTATATGTTTTAAGTTAGGCAACCATATACAATTAAACAGGGAAACAAAGTATTTCATTACATTCCTAAGAAATAATACAGACATTGCTCCTGCTTGTCACAAGAGTTCCCCCTCCTTCCCCTGCCCCCAAGTGTTTTATGAATCTTGTCTTCCTATGCTTTTATCAATATGCTCCAATTGAAATATGTTGATTCTAAATGAAAAATTGTTACAATTATATTGAAATGGTTTGATTTTTTTTTTAGTTTGTCAAAACTATTGAGCAAACTCAACATAAAATTAGAAAACTGTTTGAGGTTGACCAAAACTATTTGCCCAAAAAGTTTTGGCCAGCTTTAAATACAACCACCCTACACCTACCTGATATTCCCATTTTATACACCCAAGGATCACATTGACTCCACCACGTCACAATGGGTGCTTGTGGTCAGCTCAGTAACCACCAGGACCTTCAAGTCCCTTTCACAATTACTGTTTCCCAAGACAGAGTCTCCTTCCAGTAAGTAGGGCCTGCCTTACAGGGTTTACCTTTCAGATAAGGGAGGTGTTTGTCCTCTTCTTGCAGAACGGCAACACAGGCCAAATGGGAAACCCTTTCAGCATGGAACAGCTCCCAGACACAGTCATGAATATTACAAGAGAGAGACACATGCAACAAAGACTTAAACAGAAGGAGTGATTTGTGTTGCGATGGACACAAAAGAAGTGTATTCAAGAATAAAACAGGAACAACAGGAAGACATACACATCTGATAAGAGAGAAGCTTTTTGTCCTTAATACATTGGAAACATTGTCCAAGAACAGTTAATCTTTGGGAAATATTACCCATTTCAAGGTCAGTAATGGATTATCAGTCTTCTGAGCACCAGTCTGCCTGTTTGAGCTGCCATTTCTAGAGGGAAGAGAGTTGATACACTGATGATATCTCATTTATCCACCTACAAGACAATCTGTTTAATAGGAACTGGATGTAGCCTGTACTCAAATGCAGTAAATTCAGTCCTTTAGGTTGCCTTCTTGTTATACGGCACTGTTGCTGGTTTCCTACTATGTAAGCAATCTCCTAAATAAAATATTGGATATTTTTACAGTTTGATGCTTTGGAACCCAATCTTGCCCTAAGGACTCATCATTGAAATCAAGAGTTTTTCCCAAGTAAGGAGAGAATGGTCTAGCCATTAACATCCTTTATCATAGTTCAAAATATTATTAGGATTGACCCTTTGGGAATTAGTAGTACTGCAATTTTAGGTCCACTAACTCAGCAGAAGATTCTGTCATTAAGATTAGCTATTTCCCATTCCAACCTCATCTACCTCCATCTCTTCCCTCAAAACTGAAAAACCTCTGAGATCCATCCAGCGAGCTTCTATGGCATCCCAGGTATGGATATGCCACCACAGAACTGAGTCTCTCACCTTCCAGGAGAGCCTCATTAAGGTAAATATCCCTCTACTCACAGAAGCATGGAAAAAGATAAGATAACTGGGGTCTCATGCCAGTAGGAGGAAACAGGACAATGACCCCACCCCATCCTCTTACATGTACACAATAGCCAGTCAGAATTCCAGTCCTTCCCTATGTGATTGTAGTGCCTCACTGCCTCTTACTACAGACCCTGCACCATTTGTACAATATAGCACTAATAGATTAGCTAGTGTCCTGAAAAATTTGCAGCGTCACAAAAAATAAAACATATGTGACACAGCAGTTTCATTTCCTATACTTTAATCAAAAAGCCCAGAACAAAGAGGTACTGAATATTTATCGCTCATTGTTTGTAAACCTTGCAGGCTAGGACTATAACAGGGTTTAAAAGAGATCTAAATAAATTCAGGGAGGTTAAGTCCATTAATGGCTCTTAACCACAATGGGTAAGGAATGGTGTCCCTAGCCTCTGTTTGTCAAAGGGTGGAGATGGATGGCAGGAGAGAGATCACTTAATCATTACCTGTTAGGTTCACTCCCTCTGGTGCACCTGCCACTGGCCACTGTCGGCAGACAGGATACTGGGCTGGATGGAGCTTTTTTCTGACCAAGTATGGCCATTCTTATGTTCTTATGTTATGTTGCACTGGGCTTGGGTAATATCCAAAATTTGTACAAAGAGTAACTATTGTTTAAAAGTATATTACAAAAATAATCCACACATCTGCCGAGCCAAGAGGAATAGAGACTAATTTTATAATGTGCAACATTTGATTTTACCTAATCACATTTCTGGGCTAAAGCAATCTTTGAATTACACACAAGAATTTAGAACTACCTTAAATGATGATCTGAAGCTTGGCCTACACTTAAAAATTAGATCAACATAGACACTTGACATATCCCTGACCAATGTAGCTATGACGAGGTAACCCTCAGTGTAGATGCAACTATGTTGACAGAAGAATGATCCTTATATTTGGGGA
Organism: Gopherus evgoodei; assembly: GCF_007399415.2. NCBI lineage: Eukaryota > Metazoa > Chordata > Testudines > Testudinidae > Gopherus > Gopherus evgoodei. The sequence goes on along the minus strand of NC_044330.1, from coordinate 76,253,100 downwards.
GGTGGTGTTCCTACACCAACAAAAAAACAACAACCCTCCTTCAGTGTAAGCTAGGCGGTTATGCTAGCATAGCTATGCAGAAGAAGCTAAGTCTGCATAGTCTCTGTAGCGTAGACACACCTGAAATAGAACTTTAGGGAACAAAGAGTATCTCATATTTCATTCAGTAGCAGAAAAGAAAAGAGAAAAATGAAGGCTTCCATCATGTACCAAGCCACCAAAAAGTCACATCTATCATAAAATTAAGAGTTTATAATACTCCTAAACTTCACAAGTAAGTTGGATTATTGAAAGCACAGTAACCTTTTTTTAACTTTGTACTTCATGTAATAAGAGTATTATCTGCAATCTATTTTTGATTGAAATCCAAGTTTTCTATCATAAGAGCCTTACATAGTTGAAACGAATTATCAGCATTTTGCTGACCCTTACTGCCCTTTCATTCATGAGAAGAACATTCAGTAGACATTCCCAAATAATTTTATGACATTTAGCGAATCATTTCACCATTAAAGGGCACATTTCTTTTCTCTGAGATTAGCTGGAAGAAAATTATATTAAAAGCATAAGCATGCAAAGAAAAATTTTAGCTGATCTTCATACGCAGTAAAATCAAAACAAATCAGTGCCAACAAGTACTAGTAATGAAGGATCAGGCATTACATTGGAGGATAGAGTGGAGAAAGAAGAAGGAGAATTTGAGAGAAGAAAGTAACAAGTAAAAGGAACAGAGGGAATTCAGAGGGATTTGAGAAAACAATGGGCTATTTTCTACCAAGGAATAAGCCTTCATGCTGCCCAGTAAAAGATAGGATGAGTTACCCAAACCAATATAAAGACTCCAAATCCATAAACTAACTCTCCATCCCTTCCAGCCCCAACCAACTAAAAACGTACAACCAGTCTGTGCTCGGAGTATGAATTGAGTCTCTTTGTTCATGAGATACAACTTGCTCATTTATCTACTCTGTGGTCTTGACAAAGAGTGAGGAGCATGGCTGAATTTTTTTCCCTGAATTATACTTGTCTGAGACAAAACACTATTAAATGAGACTAAAAATATCTGTGCTGCCACAAAGCCAGGGTTGTTTCCTGGGACACTTTGCTTCCTCACTTCACCAGCAATACTGAAAAAGAACAAGCAAACCTCTGTTTAAACTCGAAAGTTTGTCTCTCTCACCAACAGAAATTGGTCGAGTAAAATATATTACCTCACCCACCTTGTATCTTTAATATCCAAGACCAACATGCTTACAACACTGAATCTATCAATTCAAAATGGCTAATACCAAGGGAGTAACACACTCTAGCATATCTCCCACGGAGATTTTGTATTTTTTTTATTTCCCCCCATAATCTGACTTAAAAGCAATGCATAGAGGAAGATTGTTTGCTCTCAGAAAATGTAGTTCCTGGGATATGGGAGGTATGAGAAGAGGGAGAGGAAGTGAGACAGGCAGTGTGTAATAAGAACAATAGAGTAACTAGAGATTACTCCAGTCCCTCAGTAAAGCCATTAATGTGAGCACCTCAGCAGGTGCTAGAATTCTAAAGCAAATAATTATGGGTGCTTTTCCCTTTCTAGTGTGTTTCCAAAGACTACCTACTACTGGATTCAGAAAGAGATAAATATTATAATCTGCACTTTTACAGATGAGTCACTGAAGATTAGGCACTAATAACATAAGAATGATCCATCTAGTCCAGTATTCTATCTTCCAACAGTGGTCAAGGTCAGGTGCCACAAAGGGAATTAACAGAATAGGTAATAACTGTAGATATACCAATCTCCTAGAACTGGAAGAGACCTTGAAAGGTCATTGAGTCCAGCCCCCTGCCTTCACTAGCAGGACCAAGTACTGATTTTGCCCCAGATCCCTAGGTGGCCCCCTCAAGGATTGAATTTACAACCCGGGGTTTAACAGGCCAATGCTCAAACCACTGAGCTATCCCTCCCCCTGCAATGATCAAGTGATCCATCCCATTGCCCTTTCCCAGCTTCTGGCAAAACCGAAGCTAGGGACACCATCCCTGTCCATCTGGCTAATAGCCATTGATGGACTTATCCTCCATGAATTTATCTAGTTATTTTTTGAACTCTGTTATAGTCTTGGCCTTCACACTATCCTCTAGCAAGGAATTCTAAAGGTTATGCCATAGTCAAACATGAACCCTACAGCAGCGTAAGAACATGAACCCAGATATCTGGAGCCAAGTCTAGTTCTTTAACTACAAGCCCATCTTTCCTCTCTATGATGCTTACATTTTACTCTTGGGAGTACAGGAATTCCCATTAGTTCTCATTCCAGCATCTGCCATCTATGCAAGCAAAAGAGATTATAGTCCACGAGGAGAGCTTCATTTCTTTATTGCCATATTTTCCTGTTACTGGAGATGGGCATGGATTTCTTAGCTCAAAATTGTTGCTGTAGGAAACAAGATAGAGAGTGCAGAACACTTATTGCAAGGGATAATTCACATTTTCATAAAACAATACTGTGACATTAGCAGATCACTCATCAGCTCATGCCAAGGTCCTCATGTCTTAGTTGAACACAATCTGTCTGGTTCACTTGTGGGTTAATATTGATACAATAGGTATTAGAATTATAAGAAAACGTGTGGTGTATTGAATGCTTGTGAGTTGCTGCAGGCACTAATCTTATTTTTAAAATCTGTGTTCCATATTGTAATATATTTGAGCAGTTATATTGTGAGCCTCAGTGACTATATGAATTGCCATACAGGAGAGGGATATTAACTAGTGTGAAAAACTGCTCTCCTACAGAAAATTGATATGCCCCTCCTGAAAGAGGAGACCCATGATGAGCTCTGGTTGGATCTTACAACTGGAAACTCCCTATATCTGGACTAAGAAACCATCAACAAAAAGACTAAACACTCTTATTGTTCTGCTTTCCTCCCTGTGAAGATGTCTTGCAAGTGGATGCCACCCATCCGCTGAGTTTGCAGCTCAGAGCACAATGTAGGAGGGGGATAAAAATCCAAAACCAAAGGAAATAAGCATCTCTATGCTGCTTGGATTCTGGAGGGAGGGGTAAAGTGTTTCTAAGCATAAGCACAAAATCCGCAGCTGCTTAGCTTGGATTAACCCTGCAAGTCAAATACAAGTTGCTGATTACAGAAGCCTATATTACCTTTTGAAACCTAAGATTGACTCATTTATGTATCTATAAAAGCAGCAAAGAGTCCTGTGGCACCTTATAGACTAACAGACGTTTTGGAGCATGAACTTTCGTGGGTGAATACCCACGTTGTCAGATGCATGTCATTTATGTATCTACGTTTGTTTACTTTAACCTCATAAATAACTCTCTAATTTCTTTTTCCTATTTCATGAATCCCCATAAAATTTACTATAGGATTGACTACAAGCAACGGCACTGGTGTGAGATCCCAAGCACAACTGACCCGGCGTAAGTGACTGTTCCTTTGGGATTAGGAGTAACCTGATTATTGCAGTGATTCTTGGTTCAAAGGGCTATCTATAGGAAATACACTCATGTGGGTGGCAAGACAGACTGGAGTACCCTGGGTAACTATTTATGACTCTGTATTAAGAATGTTTTAATGTTTATGCAGTTTGCACTGTGTGCAGGTGGTTGGTGAAATCTAAATTTAAAACTCACAGCCAACTTGGGGTTTGTGCCCTGGGTTTCAAACAGTCTTCCCAGAGAGGTTGATACTCATGCTCTTGTGTCACTGTAGGCAGAAATACAAATACAGCCACAGAGAAAATCTTCGTAGTATTGCCTTGCTGTGTCTGATTTAGACACATATACTGTTTGGTCCTCGGAGACAATAAATATTAAAGACCTGAGGGTGAAGACAACAAAGGATTGGACCCTGGACCATTGTCATCCCTGTCATGGAATACACTCAGTAAGTATTAAATTAAGGGCTATCTGTGCTTCTTATATTTTTTGTATCAAACAATATTCTATTATAATTCTGACTTTTTTCAACATTCTATTGGATAATGAACTTAGCTTAGCAATTACTGACTTTGTCATGCTTGTATTGACACTGCCTTTGATGTACTTTCAAGCTAACTTACTTGTCCTTTTCTTAACATTTTGAATAAGACTTCTCTGATTTTACCAAACCTGAGAAAACAGCCCATATCAACACATCAGGATGTTAGAGAGGGAATATACTGTGCTTCATCTTGATCAGAGGCCTTTTCCTTAATATCACTGTAAACTGGATTATCCTGAAAGATATACTATGGTTCTTGCAGACAATGGTGAAGGCTGTCAAGATGTAAACAATGCAAGCTGGGTCCTGCTTTCTCAATGGGTTGCCCCTTGGTGTTAAAGATGACAAGGAGAATCAAGCTGCATTTGGCCCCCAGAACGTATTTTAGACTCCCACCTTTTATTGCTAGTATGTTGCAGATTGCCAGCCAAATGAATGCTTAGCAAGTTATCTATACAGAAAATACAGTATGTCTCTATTTTCCTAAGGTTAATGTATGGAACAGGGACATGGTGCTCCTTTTATTTGTCTTTCTAAACCTGAGCAATACATTACTAGAGCTTCATGGACAATCTATTGCTCCTTTTTCAGAGTCTTATTGCCAGTAATGGCTTGCGGATATTGATGATGGCTGGCTAATGAAACATACTAAACTACAAAAAGTCAAACCTATTTTTTAAGTTGGTAAAGGCATGCAATAGGTTTTATATAAATAGATATTCAGTGTTTCAAAAAAATGTGGTAGCAGATCCTTCTCAGCAGTTAGAAAATGATGTGCATACAATTGGGATCACTTTAAAACGCTACCCTTGCTCATCTAGAAGTGATATATTGCTACTGTTCTACAGAGATGTGAGGAAGACCTGGGAACTTCATGCAGAGAGAAATCTTCTGTCTTTTGAACATTAATTTATTAGCACCTGAATTTGTACTGGATTTATAATCAGTATATAGTAGCCCAAGTCCTAGAATTCTGAACATTCCTGAACCTGGTCCTGTGACTGCCAGCACAGCATGCTGATTTTCTCTTCATAAAGCTGTGCCTGACTCTATTTAATCTTGTAAGACAGATGATGCCCTACAGACTATGGTTTCTTTCAACATTTAAGGAAAGTGGTCACTTGATCACAGCAGAAAACAGAGTGCACTATCATTTACGTTTGTGTGGTATCATCTTTATTAGAGCAACAACACAAGGTCACAGCTTGGAAACTGGAAATCTGGGGTGAAATCCTGGCTCCAACAGAGTCAGTGGCAAAACTCCCATTGACTTGAGTGATGCCAGAATTTCCTTCCAGCAACTTGAGCTGACATTCATAATGCTTGTCAGCAACAGGCTTTCCGAAACTGGTTCTGAAAAAGGATTCACTTCAAATACATATGGAACAAAACCAATTTCAGCATTAATAGAGAAAGTGACCTTTATACTTGTTTTGGGAATATTGCTGACAACAATCAGCAGCTGGTTAGTTTCTGGGTGCAGTTGGGGCTTACTCAGTTCCAAACAATTATCAGCTTACTGTAGACCAACATGACAATAATGCTCAGTAATAATAATAATTAATTTCTTCCTGAAAAGTTCACTAAAAAATTAAAAGCTCAGATACCATGTCCAGTTGGAATCAGTATTTTACAGCAGAGATTTAAATAGGGAGAGGTAAAACAAAAGGCACAAACACAAGAAATTTAGCTGGAAAACTCAAATCAAAGGCATTTAGAACCTTATGCATCCACAGAAGCACCCAGTCTCTGTCTTCCCTTCAGAGAAGTGCCAGCTAGAATCAGGGGCGGCTCCAGGCCCCAGCATGCCAAGCGTGCTTGGAGTGGCATGCCACGGGGGGCTCTCTGCTGGTCGCCGGGAGGGCAGCAGGCATCTGCCGCCCTCCCAGACACCGGCAGAGTGCCCCCCACGGCATGCCACCATGCTTGGGGCGGCGAAATGTCTAGAGCTGCCCCTGGCTAGAATCTAGCACAGCAAAAGCTGTTTTATTTCACAAACAAATGTTAAACGTATTTAATTATTTCATCATAATGGGTCAAGTCCTGATCATGCAGCCGTTAGCCACACTTGTGATCACTTACTCAGTTAAGCAGATACACTGGTGTGCATAAGTGCTCACCACAATGAGTAAAACCTGAGCAAATGGATCCTAAGCAAAAGCTAGTCTTAAAAACCTGCACATAGGCTCCTTGAAAAATAAATTGCCCCTGACAAAACATGCTGAGATATTTAAAACACAATATTAAGAACAAAATGTTAAGAACTTAAACTTTAACCTCTTGTAAAAAAATTATGCAATTGCAAATCTTGGATTCAGTAAGATTATATACTGGTCTTCAAAATACTGTGTCTTAATATTTTGTATACTATAACTTCTCAGAACAAGCACATAGTATCAAACATCAACATAACAATGGCACTGAGATCAGTAGGAAAATGTCTTTTCTTTTTTTATATAATACGCAGGCTCAAAAATTGAGGGCTCTTTTTTTTTTTTTTTAAATTTGGCTTTGGGAGAAATTTGTGGAGAAACAGATTTTTGGCACTCAGACTGGTTGTGTGTTACCTTGGAAAGGTTCTCCTGGTGAATAATTCAAGGTCGTCTTTGATTTTTGTATCTGCAACTTTGAAGTATGTGATTATAATGAGTTTTGTCATGTATCCAGCATCTGTTAAAATGGGGTCTGCTTTTTATGTTACAAATGCGCACAATCTACATAACTTGAGAAGAAAATTGGATAATTGTCTGTACAAATCACAAATTATGGACACTGGCTTATATATTTACCTTTGTTGTGAATCCCTTCACAATAATTGCACATGCAAATAGGATTTGCATACACAATTCCATACTTCACTTGTTTAAAAACCATGTCAACATTTTTTAAAGCAAATAAATTATTAAAAATTAGACTTAACATAAGTTTCTGCTCAAACCTAGCTAAGGCCAGAGCATTACTGAAAAATATTGTGCATGCTATTGTATTTGTGTGTTTGAAGAAGTCTGAAAAGTTCAGAGAAGCACAAGAAACTCTCTGAAGAAGTCAGGCAGTAATCTGAGGTTATTAACAAAAAGCAGAAAGTCTACAAGGAATGGAAGAAGGAATGGATCATCAAGGAAAGCTTGGAGGTCAGAAACTGTAGGTCAAAAGGGAGAATGACCAAAAGCCAAGCAGAGCTGAACCTTGCAAAGGAAATTAAAATCAATAGTAAAAGGAGATTCAGTTGAAAATGACAGGAGGGGAGAAAGACGTGGATGGTTGATTACAGGATAACTATGAGAAGACTATGTCATGTGACTATGAAAAAGGCTAAGGCAACCCTAAGATCCATCAGGCAAGGTATTTCCAGCAGAGATAGGGAAGTATTATTACCATTGTACAAGGCACTAGTGAAACCTTGTCTGAAATACTATGTGCATTCTGGTCTCCCGCATTTAAAAAAGATTAATTCAAATTGGAACATGTGCAGAGAAGGGCTACTAGGATGGTCAGAGGAATGGAGAACCTACCTTAGAAGAGAAAATGTAAGGAGCTTGCCTTGTTTAGCCTAACCAAAGGAAGGCTGAGGGGAGATATGATTGCACTCTATAAATACATCAGAGGAATAAAGAACAGGGAGGGAGAGGAGTTATTTAAGTTGAGGCCAATATTGGCACAAGAACGAATGGATATAAACTGGCCATCAACAAGTTTAGGCTTGAAATTAGATGAAGGTTTCTAACCTTCAAAAGAGAGAAGTTCTGGAACAGCCTTCCAAGGGGAGTAGTGAGAGGGGGAAAAAAAACTTGTTTCAAGACTAAACTTCATAATTTTATGGAGGAGATAGTAGGATGAGGTACAATGGCATATGGCCCATCTGCAACTGTTATTAGCAAATATCTCCAACAGCTGGAGATGGGAAGGACTCTGAGTTACTACAGAGAATTCTTTCCAAGGTGTCTAGGTGGTGGGTCTCAGCCACATGCTCAGGGTCTAATTGTTTACCATATTTGGGTCCAGGAAGGAATTTCCCACCGGTTCAGATTGGCAGAGATCCTGAGGATTTTTAATCTTCCGTTGCAGAGTGGGGGTGCACAGATCACTTGCTAGTTTGAACAAGAGGATTCTCTTTGACCAGAAGTCTTTAAATCAAGATTTGAGAATTTCAGTAACTCAGCCTGAGGTTATGGGTCTATTACAGAAAGGGGTGGGTGAGGTGCTGTGGCCTGCAAAATGCAGGAGGCTACACTAGATGATCATGATGGCCCCTTCTGGCCTTAAATTCTCTGTGGTGTACTTTGTAGGCAACTCATGGAGGTATGTGCCTGACACAGACATGTGCTGGTAGCATGGAGGAGGCTGAGTCATATTCCCATATTAGCAGGACCCTTCCTAACCCAGATTTACAGGCTGACACAAACAATGGCAATAGGTAGGCCTGGTAGAGCTGAAATCTTCAAAGAAGTTGAGGAAGTTAGTTGCTGAACTGCAATTGAAACCCAGTGGAATTTGGGCACCTAAATCCCCAAGGTTCCTTTGAAAATCCCAAGCTATCTGGAACTGCTCAGTTTGCTGAACACTGCACAACTCCCATGTGCATGACTTCTCCATGTTTGTCAGCACTAAATTGAAACTGTTATACCACTTTTCCCTAGGTCTAGTAGTGTTTATGTGGGGTGGAAGGTAGCTGTTTGTAACTGTATACTAATAAGACATTAATAAAGAAAAATAACCCCAGGCCCCAAAACCAGGGGTTAAAAAACTGACATACAATCCCTTAAATAACCCAGCCATCACTGCCGGAATAAACTAATAGCTACTAGGTTGCTATAGTTCATTAAAATTGCTTATGCATAAATTGTATCTCTTGGCAACTTGACCAAAAGTACAAACAACATGTATTTTTAAATACAAGTTCCTCAAAAGGCTTGGACAACAGGCAACAGCTTAACCACAAGTAACTCGCAAGTAGGTGGAAACCAGGTGTCAAAGTCCTGACCATTACAAAAACCCGTAAAAAGGGGAAGTTACAAAGAGCAGGCTTGCAAATTAGGTCATAACCGGTATATTAATAGTAGTTGTTTTTTAGCAGATGGTTAGAAGATGTCATTGTATTAACCAAATATGGTATCCTCGGATGTATAAGTTCATATGGTAATTTGCGGTTTTTGGCTATATAAACCCAGGTATCACTGCTGTAGGGCAGAGCGACTTACCTCTTGCTAGAGGACCTGTCGTCTCTCCATGCATATGCATGTATTCTCTGATTAATCAATAAAGGAACCTCAGGCCGTCTGATCAACTCAACTGGGTGGTGGTCATTTTCCAGGACAACATTATACCACATAATGCTGTTTTGCTATTTAGTGTGAGCTTTGTCAGCCCTTTGAACTGTAGCTCATAACCATCGGGGGGTTTTCTGCTCCAGCTAATGAAGATAAGTTAATACTGGTGTGTATGTGTGTTTTGATAGTGGTATGATGATTTGGTGATTACTTCAATGGACCAAAGGCATAAGATTCTCTGAGATCAAGGAGTTCTCTGTTATCTACCAATTAATCATCTGCTCAGCGTGGGCACAGATAACCAACATGGGTAAAAGTTGACTGCTTAAGTATTACAAAGTAAGCATGAATCAGGAGAGCAAGTTGAAATATTTTATAATATTTTATATATTCTAAAATCTCAGGGTGCTAGAAAAATGCTTGAGCCAAACATTTAGTGGCACTGATATTCTCTTATTCTCCCTCTACCCTCCCAATCCAGTTAATGTTTATTTCAGAACATAAAATAATCAGCATCTTTATCGACTCTTTAGCACTCAATGATGAATGACATAAAATCAATCAGATATTGTGAGCCCCAGTTTTGGCTCCTCTCCAAGGATCTCTCAAACCTCTAGGGCCAACATCCAAGCATGCAAAACTGCAAACAGTGAAACTGCTGTCAACATCCCTACAGCATCAGCTGTAATGCCAGTCTATCTTCAAAGATTCAAAGCTAGATGAAAAATACTATCAGCATCTATATACACATACTATCCCCATCAGGAGACATTGTCTGAAAGAGAACATGAAAAACACAAAAGCAGAGAATATCACTTAGTGTAAACTTCTCTAGCTTCACTGATTTCAAATATGCGGTGTGGATTTACACCAGCTGCAGATCTGGCCCTAAGTCTGCCTCTGCCAAGTTTTCATTAAAAAACCTGGCCCCACGTCAAATTGGGAATAAATTTCTCCCTTTCTCCCTCCTGACTCCAGCTCTCCCTGAACTAATTTCCTTACCCCCTACACAACACCCTTTTTTGTATCCCGTTAGCACATCTCCCTTCTCCTGGAGTCTATTTGTCAGTGGGTCTCCTCCTGTCACAGAGTGTGGGGGAGACAGGGCCCTGCACCCCACACTTTCTGTGATTCACCATGACTCTCAGCCAGCCAGTAAAACAGAAGGTTTATTAGACAACAGGACCACAGTCCAACACAGAGCTTGTAGGTACAGACAACAGGACCCTCTCAGTCAGGTCCACCTTGGGATTCAGGAAGCTTAAACCCCAGCCTTGGGGCTCTCTCTGTTTCCCCAGCCATCTCCAAACTGAAGCCCCCTCCAGCCTCTCCTCTGGCCTTTGTCACACCCCTGAGGCCACCTGATCTCTTTGTCCTCCAATACCTTCAGTTGGCACCTTTGCAGGGGAGGGGCCCGGGCTCTCAGTTGCCAGGAGACAGGGTGTCAGCCATTCTTTGCCCAGAAACCATCACACTGGCCCTCTAGGGCTCTGCAACAATCACACACCCTTATCCCACCACTTAAATACTTAAGAAAGGCATAGTATTCAGAGAAAACATTAAGAACATTCCCACTTCGTCACACCTCCTTCCTCTGGCATCTCTTCCTCCCCCCACTTCCCTTGCTCATGGACCTCCCCATGCTATCATAGAACTCTGCCTTGGGACTCATTCATATTTTTAATTCCTTTCCCACCCCCACCCCCAATGGTCTCTACTTCTCCTCACAGGGCTCTCTCTCCGCTCTTCCTATCTTTCCCTATGGTGCCTCTCTCTGCTTCTCCCTTTGGTCTCCCCCCACTCCAAACACACACACACACACACAACCACTCCCATGTGCTTGGGAACTCTTGTTTCTGTTGGTTCATTAAACACTTTCCTTCCTGCCCCCAGAACCCTCACTCAGTCTTCCTCCACAAACTGTCCACACTCAGTCCCCAGTAACCCCACACCCTCTGCCTTTCCCATCAGTCCTGCCTGTCATAGCACCTCATCATTTCCCAACCCCCCCGTCTGTCCCAGCAATCCTTTTATCCCCTCTGCTTCCAAACCTTCTGCCCCTTCATCACGTCTCCCAGTGACCCCTTTACCACAACACCTCTCATCCCCCTAGCCCCTGTCTCCTGCTTTGTTCTGCAGTCACGTGCACAGAGTGGGGGAGAAAGAAGCATCCACAGGCTGCAATAAAAGTTGTGTCATAGTGCTCTTTGCTGGAAGAAGGCCAAAGGAGCAGTGTTGTATTTAAAAATAATTGCTCACAGCTGGGCCTAGATGGCTAGGTAAGAAGTGAAAGCATGGAGGTAGCACCTCCTACTGTCTCCCACAGCAACTAGCCTAGTAGCCTGCCAAATAGCATAATATACAATACATACAAATGGAAGATTCATTAGGAGATGAGGGTGTTACCAGACCTAACAACCCTGGTTTAGCATCATTTATTTTACTTGAGTATATGTGAGAGAAAAAGTTGTATTTTTGGTGCTGTTAGGAAAAACGTAATTAAAACTATCGCATACAAACAGACTTGTCAAATAAATCAGCATTAAAATAGCTTCTAGAAGAAAAATAACACTGCTCTACAGCCAAAATGCTTCTGAAATAAATGTAGTCCAACTTTACTAATTCTGGGTCACTGAGAACAAAAATGATGCTTAAAATTGTTGATTGGCTTTAGTTTTCAAGATATGCTATTGGGTCAGTACATACGACACTTGACTTGGGAATGGCGGAGGATAAGTGAGTTATAAAGGGAAGGGATCTCAGTTTAAACCAGAAATGACTAAAATACATCTTTGACTGGATCTATGAATAAATCTATGACTGGGTTTGGACAGTACTTGCTTTTTAGGCAAAACAATGAATGATGCAATCTGAAGCTGGTATTGCGTCATACATGATATGAATTGCATCATGTTATTCCTAGAAGTCATGGATGATGCAATCATAACGAAGCTTACATCACTCTGCTGAACAAATTGCCCTATATCAGCTCTAGAAATCATACAGTGTGGTGCTCTCTTATTTGTCAGTGTTTAATTTTGCAAAGGGACACATTTCTGTTTAGCCAAAGTGAGCAGAGATGCCTCCTCGTACTTGTGTGAACAGTGCAGATAACTTCTGCTATGTTTGTGGTGAAGTGATTTTTGCATCACAAAAGCACAGTATAACTACTATGGTTAAGAAATCCTATCACCTTTATTTTGGCTGCAAAATTGGAGATCAGGACAAGAGGTAGGCCCCACACATATGCTGCAACACTTGTGCAACAAATCGTCACCAGTGGTTGAACAGGAAAAGGAAATCTATGCCTTTTGCAGTGCCAATGATTTGGAGACAGCCAACAGACCATACCTGCAATTGTTCCTTCTGGTGTCTCCAGTTGGGAAAGGTGTGTCAAAGGAGAAAAAGTGGACTGTGCATTATCCAAACATTCCATCAGCTATATGCCCAGTACGCCATGGAGAAGGACTGCTGGTTCCTGATGCACCAGAATCCTTGAGTCAGACGAGGAAGAGGATGAAACTTCAGGTCCTGAACCATCAATGTCACAGGACTCACATTTTCTCCCATCCTCCTCCTCTGAACCACACCTCATAACACAAGGTGAACTGAATGACCTTGTCAGGGATTTGGAAGTAAAGAGTAAGGCAGAGCTGTTGGGCTACAGGCTACAGCAGTGGAATCTCGTGGCAGGCTATCAGGGCAAATGGAGCCCATCAATGCTTGCAGACTATTGCTGGACAGTGACAAGAGATGCTCCATTTCATGAATACAAGAGACAAGCCAAGAAGCGCCGAGTAGACACTGAATAGGACTAAACTATGTACAGAATAGTTTTTTGCCTTTTGTTTCATAATAAATTTCATTTATATAACCCTTTTGCTGATTTTTAAAGTGTTACATAAACAGGACAGGTGAAATATTATCATGTAAAGCAACCATAAACACATGAAAAGACCTAGGTTTACAATTTATGATTAAAACTCTACTATCTACACAATATACATAGACATAAAATATAAAAATTTAAATATCTTAGCAACAGTAGCCAATCAGTTGTTTTAATTGTCATATTTGAATTCAGCACATCAAAATACATAATAAATAGCACATTTTATCTCTGAAGCAGACGACTTCTCAAAAATTGTAGACCAGTGTAATGTATAGATTTTCAGAGTTAAGAATGAGTTTTTTTGAAATAAGCATCACAGTTTACTATAAAATGATCAAAGAGGGATTAGGTAACTATTCAGCTTATTGGAAAACAGTTTTAGGATATCTCTGAGATTGAGAAAGTGACTAAGGAGCTGAAAATACTACTGGAGATTAAATTAATCTGAAGAGTGACAGACATTCAATTAGTATGCAGTCATTAATGTTAATTTTGATTGTTAAAGTCATCAACGGGAAAAAAATTGTTGGCATTAAAGCTGTTAATGACAAAGTCATCAAGAGGATTTCATTTCATTAAAAAAAAGTTGGTTAGTGCTGTTTTCTTCCCTGAATTCTGGGGTCCCTCATGACATGAAACAACACACTTCAGTGTGGATTTCCTTCATTCACCATAAATTCCCTGCAGTGTAGAAATTATGCCAATGGCTACTTATTTATTGCTAGAACATGCATATTATAAGGTTTAAAGGATAAAATGTGGACTGAAGATTTAGGGACGGATTCTGTACTGAGATCTGGCCATTTTCCAGCCTCTTTACACCTCTAACATGATTCAAACTGGCTGTAGAACTTCTCAGACAGAGAACTCCCTATTGATGGAAGCAGATCTAATGTAGGCCCTCTTCCCGCTTCTTCACCCAAACTATCCAACCTTGGTATAAGGGGAATGTTGGGGCAGGGAAAGGGCAAGAGAGAACTGAATCCTCATCGTCAATGAGCTATGTATGTTTAATATAGGAAAACTCCGAAAAAGGTAGAGAAGGATGAGGAGTGGTCAGAGCCTTGGCTTTATAGTTTACCAGCGTAAAGCAGGTAAAGCATACCTGTACAATCACTGGTAATAAACATAAAACCAACGTTGCCAGCTGTCATGATTTTGTTTCTGGTAATATTTGGAGTTTTTCATAAAGCCACAGCTATTAGAGACAAGTAATTACTTGAGCTCAGCTTTCATTAAGGAAAAGTAGGTTTTTAATCCTCATGGTTGCAGCAGAAATCTTGACAACATGAAAACAAGTGCAGCCTAAAGGTGTAGAAACCAGACAGAAGACAAAACCACACACAAGTATTTAACAGTGTCTCATGATTTGAAACAAATCTTGTGAATTTTGGGGGCCTAGTTCATTATTTTTGAATGTGTAGGGTTGGCAATACTGTACACACCAGCAGCTTACATCAAGATTATGATAAAACTGTGCATATGATAAATAGCACTAATTATCTGTCCTACTACCAAATAGTAGCTGCTGCTATTCAACAAATATAAATAAAGAGCAATAACCATCAAGAAACTACAACCTCATGACACTTTGCAACTACAGAGAGATTTGGTAGATGAGCGGTTGATGAAAATGGACCTTGGGAATTTTGCCTGAAGAATGACATAGATCTGTAGTGTGATTTCCTGATGACAGTTTTGGTAACTGTGCCTTATGATTTCTAAATTTAATTTCACTGAGATAGCAATTGCAATGATGTGTTTTGTGAAATGTTCATGCTGCAAGACCTAGTTTCTGATCATAGTCACAAACTGAATTTTAGAATTACCAGTTTCAAATGGACGGCTGGGAGCCAATTTTTCAATAGGTGCTTGAGGTTGTAATTCACGAACCCAGACATCCACAGGAATGTGTCTTCTTTCTCTACAAGGCACTCCTCTCACCCAGTTTTAATACTCCCCTTCCCCCAACAAGTCTCCCCTTTGGTCTCCCCACTTACTGTTATCATCCTTAGCAAACAAGGAATGGTGTAGGGCTCCTAGTCACAATGATAATACAAATAATACATAATAATAATTTAATAGTCATTGTTTGTTTTTAGGTTACTAAGAATTACCAACATAGTTCTATATGACAAACTCACTGTTAGATATGACTGTACTTGGTAACAATAAGGAAATATCTTCCTGGATATTCTTTTGCATTTCAATATGTGTAAAAACATCTGTGAAGTTTCTTGTTAAAACTTAAAGTAAATTTATGCCATTGAATTGTCTGTCCACTTTCATTTTTTCCCATCATATATTTGAAGACAAATGTGTGAACAGAATAATTCGTTTCTATTGTAATGAACTGTAAAATTTATGGCAAATTATTAAACTGAGGAGCATAGAACAATATCATAATTAAGAATTTATAGGTTATAAAATTCAAAATATATATATTTCATAAATTTCCACTGATCTTTATAGCTACTAATTTTATTTTAATCTTGAAGACTTCTGTTACCCAGATCTCCCTCATCCTCTCAACTATGCATTGTGTACCCTCACAGCTTGAGGATAACTTGGAAAAGGTATTATATAGAGACACTGAAATACCAGAATTCTCTGGTGGCCTGTGAGTAAACGATATCTTTGTTTCCTTTGACAAAGTCCTAGGCCATGAAAAATCCGCACGGTTTCAGGTTTTGTTACTAGAGGAGAAACCCACTTCCCTGAGAACACTAGGGTTTTAAAATGGACTAGTTGAAAAATCATAGATTATGCCATTTCAGAATACCTTTTATTCTAGTCTAGCCATACCTTTTGATGCCATCTCAATTCCCTCTATGTCTCCTTCTTGCCTCCAGAGGGAAAATATAACAGTAGCCCCTAATTACCCCCTCCATGCTAGGTCACCTGGGTTAACTGGCAGGGCAGTTGCCCCACATCCCCCTGTTTGAGAGGGTCCCTACATTTTAGGGAGTAGTGTTGCAACTTGGAGCACAGGGTCGGAACACCACTCAGGTTTGACCTAGTTTCTGTGGGCACCGAGTGGTGCTGCAACCCCATATGCCAGGTCATAATGCCATTCACTCAAATTTGGTCACCTCCATCCCTCCATCATGACAGAATGGAGGCCATGACAAACCTCAATGGCACTGGGACCCTGTGTAGCAGATTATGGTGCCCAGAGTGGGAAGCCACAGGGTACAGGAGCGATTGCAGAGCAGACTCACTCTATAATCCATCTCCACATCTCCCCCAGGCCTGAGTTTCAGAGTGGGAGGATGGGGATCCTCAGTTTCAGATTTTGCCCCAGGACCCCCAAAATGTCTGTGCAGTCCTACTGAGTGGCATGTTGTGGGGGTGGGGGGCGGGAGAGGGGTAGTTAAACTCTATCCATGTTTCACATCTATCCATTCTCTGCCCACCTGAAAGGAAGAAGGCATAGTGGCCAATAAAGATTCTTCTGTGGCCTCCAATGTGGATAGCTTGTGGAGGGGAGGAGGGAAGTTAAGGTGGGTTCTGAAGAGTCCTTTTTCCCCTGAACAGATGGGTCAAGCAAGATAGTCCTTACTCATCCTTTTTTAAAACACGCACTTAATGTCAATTTCTCATATCAATTAGCATCAGTATCAATTCTCAGATTAGAACTACTGATAATCCGACATATCCACATAGAGTCAGCACCATTCCAACTCACGTTGGGTCACAATTTATTACATAGGTAGTCACAGTTAATGGGACTATTTGTAGACTAGAATAAGCAACATGAGCAAAAGGATCTGAATCCATCCCTGAGTAAACAGTAGAAAAAATGTGAAAGTTTTTGAAAATGATTACCCTCTTCTTCATCAAAAAAATAAAAATAAAAATAAAAAAAGAATTAGAAGTTTGTCATATTTTTCTTGGAAAGTAGGTAAATTATATTTTTAACCATTTTTTAGTATACAGTTTTTTAACGGAAAACCAACCTACTAATTGCCCACAGAAATTCAGCTGGACTATTTCTTTACTCAGATAAGTTAATGACCGAAGAAAGATTGTTGACAGCTCTGTTGGAAGAAGCTGCTGCTGGCATAAAAAGAGATGCAAAAGCTCAAAAAACATATGAAGTGAAGAGACAAGAAAAAGCCATTTGGGTGTCAAAGTTGTCATTTCATTAGGTAAGTGTAGTTGGATAAAGGAAGAAACATGTCAAAAATGAGAAAAGAGATTAATATTGAGGTTCATTGAGAAAACTGTATATCAGAGACCATTGCTTTGTAATTTTCACACATAAAATTGCAAAATATTATGCTAACTTTTATCTGAATTTCACCAATTTTTCATAATCACATTTACAAAGGGCCAGATTCATTGCATCAGTTTTGCGTCACTGTAATTCCACCAAAATCAACAAGATTACACCAGTGTAAAAATAGATCAATGGTGTACGGAATTGTTCAACTATTTACTCATTATTACAATGTGGGGCACAGAGTCCCTCATTCAGAAGAGAGAATACTGTTATGCTGGAGGTTGAGTCAGGGTTAGGGTTGAAGCTGGTAGGTGTAACAGCTACCCTTCATTCAGGATAAACGTAAGAAGCAAGCTCTTTTGAACGAAGATAGCTGAAACAATAGCGTCATCATGTAGGCCACATGCAGTACTGGTTAGGAACTGAACTATGTAAGCAGAGCTGAATGCAAACAAAGTCACTGGGTATTGTTTTTGGTGGGGCTGTGAGTGAGAGTGAACAGACAGAGTGAGGGCTTGTCTACATCAGAAAGTTGCAGCGCTGGTGAGGGAGTTACAGCGCTGCAACTTTGAAGGTGTACACATCTGCAGGGCACCACCAGCGCTGCAACTCCCTGTTTGCAGCGCTGGCCGTACTCTCGTTTTGTCTCGGGTGTAGAGGATCCAGCGCTGGTGATCCAGCGCTGGTAATCCAATGTAGACACTTACCAGCGCTTTTCTTGACCTCTGTGGAAGGAGGAAGCCTCTGGTAATCAAGCTGGTCTCCTTTCCCGGTTTGCTCTCTCGTTCGCGGAACCCCGAGCAAGCAGGTCTCCTTCCCTGCGGTTTGCTGGGTGGCTCCGGGAACGCGAGAGCAAACCGCGGCGAAGCTGGTCTCCTTTCCCGGTTTGCTCTCTCGTTCGCGGAACCCCGAGCAAGCAGGTCTCCTTCCCTGCGGTTTGCTGGGTGGCTCCGGGAACGCGAGAGCAAACCGCGGCGAAGCTGGTCTCCTTTCCCGGTTTGCTCTCTCGATCGCGGAACCCCGAGCAAGCAGGTCTCCTTCCCTGCGGTTTGCTGGGTGGCTCCGGGAACGCGAGAGCAAACCGCAGCGAAGCTGGTCTCCTTTCCCGGTTTGCTCTCGCGTTCCCGGAACCCCCCTTGAAGCTGCCCAACAGCGCTGCAGTGTGGCCACATCTAACACCACTTGCAGTGCTGGTTGCTGTAAGTGTGGCCACTCTGCAGCGCTGGCCCTATACAGCTGTACTAATACAGCTGTAACAACCAGCGCTGCAAAATTTTAGATGTAGACATGGCCTGAGAGAGAGCACAGAAACAGGCAAAAAAGTCAGCTGGAAACCAAGGAAAGCCAAAGGATCACTCTAGCATGACCCTGAAAGAACTTGTCAGAGTTCAGAACAATATCACCTGTATTTTCACACCATGGTCCACCAAGGGCACCTTCTCTAGGCTCCCTCCTGACTGGGATTTTTTCTCAGGGTGCACAGTTCCCTGCCTACACTGTGATACTCCCAGCAAGGCAGTGTGTCTAAAAAGGCCAGCATCTGCACTTTCATTTCTCTTCAGAAACTATAGCCAGTGTATTGCCCATAGTTACAAGTTACCACACAACTCTTTCTAAGCAAGTATATTATTCTTAAGGTGAAACCATTAAAAAGAAAACATATCTAAAATAAACTACACACAAACTAAAAAAGTTTTCCAGAGAACATCCCAACTCCAACCTTCAGTTCTGGTAGGTGTCAGTTCTTCCAAACCTACGACTGGGTTTTTTCCTTGTGGTTACAAGCTCATAACTGTCTCAGATTCAGAACAGAACACAGATTGGGCAGATCAGCCTATTTCTTTACAGAGCTCAGGCTTTTCATCTCCAACCACAGGAAATAGGTAATCAGCAAACAATCACCATATCCTCAGGGAATAGCTTCAAAAGGATGGGTTTTTGCATAATCAGAGATGGAGAATTTGCATTAACCTCCCCCAGTCCATTTCCCCAAAAGTCCATTGTGCTCTGGCATGCTTTCAGTATAGTCCTTTGAACTCCTAGGTCTGACATCACATCTCTTCCCTAGAGAGGTTACTTGCAATCCTGGCCAACAAGAATATTAAACTTTGCTTTTACAACAATGCACCCCAAAGATACTTAAACCTAACAAAATAAGGTCTCCCAAATATTCAGGACATTTCCATATTTATCACAGAAGGCTGAGAGAACTTTTTAGGTAATAGGTTGGTTGGGAAAAGAGACTTGGAATATTGAGCAAAGAAACTGTTTCCTGTTTTATTCCTTCTGTGTACAAGAAATCAGGACTTTGTGGACACTTTGTAAATAAACAGGATTGCAGAAATACCTGACTCCCAATTTCTCTTCATCAGAAAAAAACCTCAAAACCCTGATATTGGCTAACCGCTTGGGTCACAGGGGTAACAATAGTCTTACCTCAATAGCCAAATAACACTGGGATAAAAAGAATCCTTAATGAAAATATAAACCAAATCCTTGATTATCCCCAGAACTCATAGCAACCTAAAAGTTGCTGTCACATCAAATCAAAAGTAAAACTTAATCTAGCATTATCCCTCTTACAATAGCCACTACCTACACCTCACAGGAAGGTGGAAATAAAATGTAATGCACCTAGCCCATCGGTTCATATCCTGAAAGATGACATTTGATTACCTTTGTCATCTTAGTCTGCAAAACTCATTACCCATTGCTTAGCCTTTTCCTAGTGTTTGACTTTGTAGACTGTTCTTGTACAACATCACCTTTTTCACCTTCCATAGACCCAAATTTTTAAAAATGGCATCAAATTTTGGATCCTTCAATTTTCAGGTTCCCACCTTTATACTTCTAGATCAAATTGTTCATAAGTGGCCACTGATCTTGGGTCCCCAACCTGAGACACTTTAAGGTACCAGAATCAGAAACCAATTTTGATAATTTGACTTTTAGTCTATTTTGGTCTGGTCTGGTACTCTGCAGTTTTCCACAACAGAAAGAGTCCATGAAATGAATAGGATTAAGAGGCACAGATAAGAAGATGAAAAATGTTCTTTTTGAGACTAAATAGCAAGGTTACTTCTAATTTGTACCCAGATATCATTTTAACATGGCTTTCAATGTCATAATTAATATTTTAATTTATATCCAGCATTGCTGTCTTGCTTATTATCTAAACAACACATTAAAGAAGAAAACTGTAATCAGTTTGTTTTTAAGTTTTCAATAGACCTTAAAGTAAGTGGCAAAGCTTCAATAAGTAATAAAGGGACTGTACATTTGTTCTGTATTTGTATAGCAAGTAGTACAATAGGGCCCTGGTCTACGACTGGACTAGTAGCCATTACCGCAATACAAATCATAAACGATAATAATATCTACAATGCTGAACATGTAACTAAGTACATATTGTATGGTAAAGGCTCACATGGAGACATTAGAGCAAACATTTTGCTGAAGTTGATCACAGCTGCTGTTTCTCTTTCAAATGAACCTCTGCTTTCCTGTACATATTAGACAGGATTGATTTTTCAAAATTATACCATTCTCTCAGTCTTTTAGGGGAACAGATTGTCTCCTGTGAATTAATAATTTTTATTACTTTTATCACCTTTTTCTGAGCCTTTTTCAAAATGAAAACTGTGTACTTATTTCCCAGAATGATGTTCATACTTGATTCCGAAGAAGTGAGCAACATGTCTCCTAAGATGGGTGAAAATTTGTTGGGTAGAGAGAGATAAGGTGATGTAGTTTTCCATGATGTAGCAGAGTGATAATTAAAGGGGTTTTTTTTTACACTTCTGATCAGTTTCAAACTTTTGAAAGTAGTGGCTCAGGTTTTTAACAGGGAAAATGTCAATAGAGGATATTTTGCCCTTTCAACTTCAGCAGTCCACTAATTTGATTTGGTGTATATAGCAATGTACTTATTACAAAAGTTCATCAACAGTGTTGGAACCTTTGCCTCCTGCACTGGATGAACTCTACAAGTAGTGCACTTTGAGCTTTCACATACCACATGTCAATTTTACAAAGACTCTGAGACACTAGTGGTCTTACTTCTGATTTGGACCCTGATTCAGGAAAGCATTCAAACATACGATTAACTTTAAGCATGTGCTTAATCCCACTGGCTTCAGTGAGAGTTAAGCATGTGCTTAAGAGCTTTCCTGAGTAGGATTGCTTTCCCTTTCTTGGTGTAAATAAAGTCAGACTAAGACCCTCCATTTCTGGAAATAATGTTCACATTACTCAAGCAAACTCTTTCTAGTGGCCAACACTATAGCACGGAAGATGTTCTATTAAGGTCTGAATGAATTCACCAAGAATAACAATTCCGAGGTAGGAAGGTTACTAGGTTAGGGTTTGTTATTTTAAGGCAATTGTATCAGATTCTTTAACAATGATGTATCTTTTGCCCAAGGTGAATTAACTACAGTTACTCACTCTAGCAAACTAACCCTTTAAAGCAAAATTTCCTGCTATTTTTCTTAAGCTCACTCTTCAACATATGCTGAAAATGCTACTATATATTTAAAAATGGTGAGTAGAAAGAAAAGGGAGAAAAATCCACAATGAAACTAGCGGGAGAAGACATTAAAGTGTTTTAAATCTGAGGGGGAAAAGGTTGACATTTAAGATGCCATTCAAGATTGTTTTTTTTATGATCCCATTGTAAGTTAAACAACTGCTAGCTGTCCAAAGTGAATAGGCCATTTAATAGCCAGGCATCTCTGTTGCTAACAAAATAACGAACATGGCAAACAACAAAGATTGCAAAGAGTAGTAAATGTTTTGAAGAAGAAATGAGTGGACAAAGGAGAAATATTTATCTAGGGAGGAACTGAAGGTTATAACAAGAATGGGTAAAGGTGTAATATTATCATGAGTATGCATAAGGGTTGGGCCATGTTCTTTGCTTACTTCACAAATCATCATCCCGAAGGCATTCTGTGCCAAAAAAAATAAAAATTCTGTGCACAATATTTTAAAATTCTGCAATTTTTATTTGTCTAATTAACATGGAGGCCCCAGCAATGCATTGGGGAGCACAGGCTACTGGCTGCACAGAGGTGGGAGATCACTGTGCAGCTCACTTGCCACCTTCCTCCCCCACAAGACATGGACTCAGCAGTAAGGCTGCACCCAACCCTGTCACAGGTCGCAGGGACTGGGCCTGCCCCTGAAATACACTTCCATGTGGGCAGGCAGGCTCAGCAAGGCAGGATCCAAGTGTGGACGGGCTTTACTATGTGTGTGGGATCCAGGTATGGGTTGAGAGAGTTCTGTGTGAGGCAATCTGGGTGCAAGTGGCTCAGTAGGGGATCCAAGTGTGTGGGGAGAATTTGGATGCACAGGGGCTTGTTGGGGGGTTCTGGAACTCTGCGGCGGGGTCCAGGTGAAGGTGGTTTTGGCTCGGGGGGGGTCCTGGGCATGCAGGGGGGACAGAGCTCAACAGGGGGGTCTGGATGTGGGGGCCTCAGTGGGGGATCCAGATGCTGGGGAAGTGGTGCAGCTTGTTGGGGTGCAGTGCAGTGGGAATCTGAGTATGGGTGGCTCTTTGGGGTTGTCCAGGTGCAAGGGGAGTGGTGCTCATTGGCAGGGGAGGGAGTCTCAGCAGGAAAGCCTGGGTATGAGGGGGTTTGAATGCATGGGAGTTGGGCAGATGGGAGAGCAGTTCCCTGTAATGGGGTCCCTCCTCCTGCAGGTGAGGAGCGATGGGGTGCAGAATTTTGGGGGATGGGGAGGGGAGTTTGCAGAACTTTATGATGCTGGGGGAGAAATATGGTGGTGGGTCTGACCCGGCCCTGGATGCCATGCAGGGGAAGAGGAAGTTCTGTCCTCCCCAACCCAGCCAGGACTAGCAGCTGAGCCCAAAGCAGAGTAGGAGTCACCAGCTGGGTCTTCCCCAGTCCACCTTCTCCACAGTGATTTACTTCTCTGCCGACTGCCCTGGACACCCAGAACGTACTGCTGGGGAGGGTCGCATGACTGCTTTTGTGACTTCCCTTTGCTTCTCTATCAGAAAGTCATTTTTCTATGGGGAAGCAAATAAATCTGCAGAGGACATATATTCTGTGCATGCAAAGTGGTGCAGAATTCCCCCTGAAATAATAAGAATGAGATGTCAAAATATAATGCCTTATATACTTTTAATTATTTTACTGTAATACTCTGACCATTTTAATATTCTGAATTTTGGACACTTACTCTCCAATTAATAGCTTAATTTACCTTTGAGAAAGACAAGGCATTCAGTCAGCAAGAAGTCAACTGAAAAAGCTGGGGTATTATCATATTAAATACAGTATATGTTATTCTTTACATTTAGAGGGCAAGACTCTTAGACGCTTGGGTAGCTCCACTGATTTGCTGCCCCATTTTACCCCATCTGAGGATCTGGGCCAATATATCTTCTGCCAGCAAAAGAAAGAGTAAGTCAACACACATTTGGGACGGATACTTCAACAAATATATCTATATTACTAGTTATTAGCCAAATTTTTGTTTAAATGTGTGACTGTGCACATCCATATACATACGCATACTCTTTTCACCCACTGTAAAAATTATGCCTAGACAAAGAATGATTGCATTGAATAAAACATACACTAGAAGTCCACTGTACATTGTGTAATGAATTATGAAGTCATATTGGTTTGCCATTTCTTTTAGCGGTTCACTTAGTCATACTAATGAAGACGTGATACTTTTTGACAGAGTCCTGCGTTGTTTTTTTCAGCCCAGCACTGTTGAATTGAACTGAAATACGGTGAGCACTTGAGTATTAATAAATAATGTTAACTTTTATTGCAATGGTGCTCCAAAAACACTGGGTCCGATGCACAGCTGGTATAAATCCATGGCATTCCATTAAAGCCAATGTAGCTATGCTGACTTACACTGGCTGAGGATGTGGGCCAAAAGATTGTGTTGATAATATTCAGGCAGAAATCCACTGCTTCATGTAGCTTAAGAACTCTGCTTCCTAAGCGGAGGAGGAAAACAAAGAAATTTGGCCTAGATGTAATGTTGTGTAATTTGGTCCCTTTTATATTTCCATAATTATTAAACACATGCAAAAAAAAATCTTTTGTCAAGTTGCACTGAAGAATCTGTACAAATAAGTTTATATTCTTGAGGGGTGAATGCATTTCAAGGAATACTATGCTTCTATTCAATGCATACGACATACCAAATTATTGGTGTTTGCAAATCAGAATAATTTTCTCATACTCTTCCATAAGGAGTTGAATAAGAAGCATGCATATGTTCTACAATCATTTTTTTTCCAAATTAAGAGAAAGACCTCATATTTTGCTTTAGACATAGATAATCCTATAATTATTTAATGTTATATGAGCCCCAGCTGATGAAAACTGATGTTGTTTATAAAGAAATTGCTTCAAAATAAAGTGACAAAAGCAATACATAAACCTTAGTGAATTGATAATAAAAGTTTTCATTTGATATATGAATTGAGAAAATGTCAGACTCACCCAACATCATAATCCAAAATCTTTTGATATTATTTTGGCATCTATTGAGCCTTCTAGCTAGAAAGCTCAATGTTCTGAACAAAATAAATTAATAAGATACTGAACAACCTCCATTCAGGGTGTTCAGCATGCTAAAGCACTTTGCAGGATCACCCCTTTAGCCTCACACACATCTGGGAGGTAGGTACCATAATAATTATCCATTCTTTAAAGATGGGGAAACTGAGGCCCAGAGGTTAATGGCCTGATTCTGATTTTACTTACATGAATCAGGAATAAACCCACTGATGTTTTAATAATGTAAAACTAGCATGAGATGAAAAATTAGCCTTACAATGACTTGCCCAACCTTACACAGCATGTCTGTGAAATATCTTGGAAAAGGTCAGAGTAGATGATTACAACGGCTATGAATCCAGATTCTCAGACTAGAAGAGACTTCATATTGTAGGATCAAGGGTATAACAACGAATGAGGTGGGAACATATTGTCCTTAAAATATCCAACAACTTAGCATAGCCAGACCCTCACACAAAAAATGCCTGGCCCCACAGGGTACGTCTACACTGCAATGTAAACCTGGGGTTCAGATTCAGGCTCCAACCTAATCCCCCTTTCCATCTACAGACTACTTGTTCTAACCCAGGGACCCAGGCCCCCATGGGGTTAGCAGGTCCAAGTCTGAGTCAGTCTGGCACCCGGGATTCAAACTCTATTGCTTTGCAGTATGGAGGCTGCCCTACTGTACTCGAGCTCTGGGAGTCCATCAAGGGTATCCCACAATCCCATGTACCAACTGTCTTTGCCCTCTGGGCTGTCAAGTTTGGTGGACAGTCAAGTTTTCCTATACCACGCCATGAACAAAGAGCTAGAGTGGTCACATTCTAGGAGGGTACTAAGAAGTCTTGGATGGGGTAGTGGGATTTGGGCTTACATAATACAGTTTATATGCTGGAGCCCCAGGTTGGGACCCCAGGTTCAACAATTCCTAACCTGTGGTTACAAATGAGTGTAGATGCTCAAGCCCTAGTTAAACAAACCTAGGGACTGCAAACTTGCGTTCTACTAACATGGGTTTACACTACAATGTTGACATATCATTTGAGCTTGTGACAGGTAGTACCACTCCAAAATTTTACTTTATTTCCATTTCCTTCAGCTTCTCTCAAACCTTCCCCATCTACAGATGGGCAAATAAAGGAAAGGAAGCCCATTACAATATTTTCTCTTTCCTAAGTTCCTGAAACCTAGTTTAAGACCCTGTAACATGGTGGTACCCATCCCTCAGGAACAACTCCTGACTGAGTGCATGTGCCTGCACTCTTAGTCTGTATGATATCTGTGTTGGTGCTTTCTTAGGTGGGTTTTCAACAACACAGCTCTCCAGCCAAGTCACCCTCACAGTCTGTATGTGAAACAAATAGACCCCTGCCAGGGTATACAATCAACCGGGGCCCATCCTAGTACCCCTCTGTTGGTACCTCTTTAGTCCTCCTGAGACTCAGCCTTTATATAGTCCCAGTCCTGCTATGGGGCCATGCATGCAGGGTTTCCTCCCTGGAGACTCTTCACCCATTCTGGCCGCAGCCTTTCCTCTAGCTTCAGTCCCAGCAGTGAGCCAGGATCTCCCTCTGATCCAGCAACTGATCTGTCCATAGTCCTGATGCTCCTTCAGCCAACCAGGAGGAACACGGTCTTCATTCCTCCAACTCCAGGAACCAATTAAATGACTGTAGCCAAACTACCCCTTTTATGTGAACCTGCTGGGCCCTGATTGGCTGCTTCCCCTGCAGCCACTCTAGGCAGCCTGGAGAACTTTTCTACTGCTCCTTTCTGGGACAAGTTTGGTAGGACCCCGAGGCCTCCAGTGGAAGCCCTCTGAACCTGCCTCGTACATCCCATCACAGACCCACAAAGGTTTGATTCTCCTCACAGATTTCCCTCCGTTTAACTCAGTGGAGTTATTCTTGATCTACATCAGCACAAGAGAGAGGAGAATTAGGCTCATTTCTGTTGCAAATGTAGGTTTCAAATATCAGATGAAATGAGGATGCCCAACCTTTCAAATGATTTCCATTCTAAAGCATTAAAAACCACGAATGAGAGAAATTGTCCAACATGTGTAAACAATTCTCTTCCCACCATTGCTAGTATACAGATTTAATCATTCCCATTGCTCTTTATTTCAATGACAGATTACATTGAGAGTAAATTTACATCCATTGCTTATAATTAGTAGCAGCATAATTTTATTTGTGTATACGATTCAGTTAAAATGTCAGTTTAAGGTGAAACTCAGTTAAGAGCCAAGTCCTACCCCACATTGTGCAAAGATAAGCATGCAGTAAATCCTTAGCATTTCATCAGTCATGCAGGGGATTTCCTGCCCTGCAGGATGAACTCCTTAGAATCCAAGTGGAATTTAAAAACACCAGGACTCTATGCTCAAGTAATGTGCCAGTGCTATAACCATATATTCACTAAGAAAGAATAAGTATCTTGGTCCCCTGCCAGACAGATTGTTTGCTGCTAGCAGTAGCTAAGACAGAACACTGGTCCTGCTGGAAGAGTAGCAATAAGTGCTCCATCTTGTGTTGTGCCAGAACTTTGACGCCTACCTTGTAACAGTAGGATATCTCAGGTGCTTCCTATTCACCAGTATCCCTCTACCCTATTCTAGATAATACTTAGTCCTGCCATTAGTGCAGGGTACTGGACTAGATGACCTGGACTAGAGACCATAGAGGTCTCTTCCAGTCCTATGATTCTATTCTCACCACACAGGGAGTTTTCTATGGAACTAACGTACAGCTGTATGGCCTCATGTGGTAGGACTGACCTTAGTGCTGACCCTACGTAATGAGATGGAGCAGAGACCCAGGTGCTTCTTAGTACATTTGGGCATGGCTTGTATTAAGCCACTGTGAAATATGGTGTACAATGAAGTTAATTTTTGTTTAGCTGTGGTAATGGCTGTGACCTCTAGCCTTTGTATATAAGATGTTTATTAAAACATACAGCATCTCAGAGCTAAGCAACATTCAGCATGCAGCACTATAGCTTGTGAGTACATGGGAAAGCTATTTGGGGTCCTCTGAGTGGATGCTTTTTGTCCTTGCCCTGATGTTCCTAGATGTAGTGAATAATTAGGCTTGCTCAGGGATACTGACAAATTGCTGGGTGACCTCTATCTCAGATTTGCCTAGAGTAATTTAAAAACAAAAACACTGAGTTGGTGTTGCTTGTGTTTTGATCTGGGTAAGGTTGCTGAAAAGAGTTTAGCAAGCAAGCAAGCACATTCTCTATACATCTTGCAGGGACTTAACATTTATTTTCTGATGCTTAAAATAATTATTTTTTTAATTCCTATTTTTAACAACATAGTGCTTCTTTAAATTTTGGAAAATGGAACATTTGTGGTGTGAACTTAATTGTAAAAGCAAAGGGACAATATTCATCCCAGGTCTAATTAAACTGAAATCAATAGTATTACACCAGACATGAATTTGGCTCAGTGTGACTTCAGTTCTAATTGACAACAGTCTTTCTAGACAATAAAAAATAATAATTAAAAAAAAGCTTTAAAAGGACAAAATTTTCAGATCAGAAATTCATCACAGATCCCAATTCCACATCCCTCCCACCCACCCACTCTTTTCACAGAGATTAGAAAAACAGAACGCTAGAGTCAAGGTTCACTGTTGGCATCTGATAGGGTACCCCCCTGCCCTAGATCCAGAACCCGACGAAGTGGGTATTTACCCACGAAAGCTCATGCTCCAATACATCTGTTAGTCTATAAGGTGCCACAGGACTCTTCGAAGTTTTTTTAAACACTATTCAGTCCCAAAGTCAAATTCTGATCACAATAAACTGTGTAAATCTGAAGCAATTCCAGTAGATTTGCTGTTTTTATACTATTGTAACTGAGAAAAAAAATTCACCCTCTGTGTTTTGAGGATCTAGGTGAAAAAGACTAATAAAGTATTCTTTAGATTGGAAAAGAATATTAGTTCACAGGAGGAATATGGGTCAAACCAGAGTCTAACATCCAAAAAGCCCAGACTTTGGAGAATGTTGGATCTGAACTTTGCAATTTGGACCAATCTCTAATATCCAGCAAAGAAACTGATAATGCTTATAAATTCAGCCTTATTGCTGAACTAGGAGGAAGATTGCTACAGGCCAGATTGTATAACCCTTTTTCACACTGAATACTACATTGAAGTCAATGGGACTTCTTTTGGAGTAAGATACTACTCTGTCTGAGTAAGGGGATCACAATCTGGCCCTAAGCAAATCAGTGAGGTATTTTTCCTGCCACTAATAACTAAGTATAAATTTTGAACCAATAATCTTTATGGAAATTATTCAAGGAACTCACCTATCAAAGAGATTATGTTCCCATTCTATGAAACTATCAGTTTAATCACACCAAGTTTGTATTTATTCACTAACACCATTTTCACTAATCCCTTTATTGGGGGGCAAACTATATGGAATACTCACAACTGTCATATACTAACCTGATAAAGACATTAATTGCAGAAATTTAATCTACACAGAAGGACTCAAATTCCTTCAGAATTCTAAGACTATGAAAGAACACAATAAAAAATAACCACCACTCTGGCCTGAATATTTCACTATAGTGTAGGATGAGTAATGGATTTACACCCCTACAATTTCAGAGCAGTACACCTGGATTTAGCCACATGACTCTCATCGATGAAAACACTTAAAACCCCATGCAATGATTTGAAAATGAAGGGATATAACTTCAGAACAAAATGGAGCAATATTGCATTCAGATTTCACTGATACAGCTGCCTTCTTTTGAACTTGCCCATAGTTCCAGTTCAAGGATCTACAAATATATCTGTACCGAAAACAGCGCTAGAGAAATGTAGACTGTAAACAGGCTTTGAAGGAATTAAACAGCAATTTCCAGAGCTGTAATCATCAATTTTAAACTTATTTGTTATTTTAGTTCGATTCAGTGACATACACATATCAGCCATCAATACAAAGGAATAACATCCGTGGGTAAAATGCAGGGTTTTTTTTTTTGTTTTAAACATATTGTACTGGTAGGTTATTCTGTGTCTAGACTAGATTAGTAGTAGTATTGGTTTGTAGTAATGTATGCATATTTGTCAGTTTGCTTCACTGTAAGATGTATTCAGTGTACTGTCACAACTGTCTGTCATATTGGGGTCCTATCCTTTTTTTTTATGCCTTTTTCTAACATCTTTGTTTGTCCTGATTGATGCTCAGCCCTTCAGGCTGCTATTTCCCCCCACAAACAGGTGGTTAATATGAAAGGGGGTAACTTCTATAAGCAACACAACTAAAATAAAAAGCAAGGCACTGAAAAGAGTTGCTTTGACTAAAAAGCAGGAAATTGAAGGGGAACAGCTGTCTTCTTGAAAACAATTTACAAAATTGTCACCTCATAGGTAAAGAAAACATAAGGCAAAATGGCCCAGAGTTTCTAAACTTGGATGCCCGAAGTTAGTGCTCCAAATCCATAATTCAATTAGACATTGAAATAAAAGTAGTCTGGCTTTCATTGGTGCTTAGCACCCACAACTCCCACCGACTCCATTATCATTACTTATTTAGATTACAGTAGAACTGGAGTATGTCTATACTGCAAAAAGAACCCACTGCAGCAAGTCTCAGCACCCTAGTCAACTGACTTGTGTTTATGGGGTTCACTCTGAGGGGCTAAAAATAGCAACATAGGCATTTGAGCTCAGGCTCCCACAGAGAAGGAGGTGGTTCTCAGAGCCCAGGCTCCAGCCCAAGTGAGCATACCTATACTGCTTATTTTTAACTGTTTAGCACAAGCTCTGTGAGTCCAAAGTCAGTTGACTGGGCATCTTAAGCTTGCTGCCATAGGTCCTTTTTCTGCAATGTAGATATATCTTCAGAGGCTTCAACCAAATTCCTGGACCCATTCTACTAAGCACTGTACAAAAACACAGTAACAAACAGTCTCTGTCTTGAAGGACCTAGAGCAGTGGTGGGCAACCTGCAAGCCCACAGTCCTCATGTGGCCTATCAGGGTAATCCGTTGGCAAGACAATTTGTTTACATTGACCATCCGCAGGCACAACCACCCACAGGTCCTAGTGGCAGCAGTTCACCGCTCCTGGCCAATGAGAGCTGCAGGAAGTAGTGAGGGCTGATGACCGCTTCCTTCAGCCCCCATTGGCTGGGAACAGCAAACCATGGCCACTGGGAGCTGCAGGAGGCCATGCCTGCGGACATTCAATGTAAAGAAACTGTCTCGCGGTGCAACAGTATCACCTTGATGGGCTGCATGTGGCCTGCGGGCTGCAGGTT
Source organism: Gopherus evgoodei (assembly GCF_007399415.2). Taxonomy (NCBI): domain Eukaryota; kingdom Metazoa; phylum Chordata; order Testudines; family Testudinidae; genus Gopherus; species Gopherus evgoodei. Next base: position 76,221,867 of record NC_044330.1, on the reverse strand, counting down.
GCCCACCATTGACCTAGAGTCTAGGTAGTCAAGACATATAAAGCATGGGAGGAGATACAGATAAACAGAGGGATGAAATGACTTGCCCAAGGTCACAGAGTAGGTTAATAGCTAAATGAAGAATAAAACTCAGGTCTCCCAAGTCCAAGTCCAACCTATTCCCCCTAGACCACACTGCCTCCTGAAGTTCATGTGGAGTTAAGGGTGCTCAGCAGCTCTGAAAAAAAATCATACCATTCTTGTACAACTAAATAATGAATTTAGATGCCTAACTTCAAGCATCCAAGTTCACAAAGTTATGCCTAATGTACTACTAATATAGAACATAATGTGGATGTAATTCAATCAATAGATCATGGTGACAGAAGAGCAAAATTCAAGCAGTTGGTTAATATTACCTGAACTTCAAGATAAAATTATCACCTTAATTTAGATACACTTAAATTATACTATAACACCAAACATGGGGATAATTGCCTTTCTGGAATTCTATGGAGACCCTTGCAGCGGTTTAAAGCCTTGCCATTTTCATAGTGTGTTCTCTGCTGTTCTCCATTTCCTCACTCCCTTGCCCCTGATGACTTTGGTGACATTTCGGTTTTATTATATAATTTTTCTAACATCAGAAAAAGAACATAACATGAAAACAACCACAGGTAATCATCCTTTTACAGACTTACATATATAACAGAAGAGATCCCCTGTTTGCATACAACATCTGAACCCAAACCAGTCATTTTCTACACTTGTACAGCATGCCTGACACAGTAGTCTCAGGCTCCAAGATCATTTCTATACATTGATCAATGTCCTTAAGTGATCATCATCATCATCATCATCATCATCTGGTATGTATCTTTTTTTCCATACCTTCCTCGCTAACAATGCTATTGTTCCTTGACTGGCTCTAGAGTGTATTGAGATTAGTACAGGGAACTTTTAATAATAACTGATTGCTCCACTAAAAGGCATCTGCAGAATCAATCAGGAGGCATGAAACAAATTGTCCTTTAATACAAGTGTAACACACTGACGGCTACTTAATATCTGAAGTTAATATTTACTAGCATAACTTTTTAACTAAATCCCTTCACACTAAATAAAGAAGCTCTTTCGATGAAGCTTGATTTTTTTGAGAGTCTTGCTAGGAAAGGCTGGAGATGTGAGTTGTGTGCTGTTTTTACAATTCTACCTGGAAATTATTTTTCCACAAAATTTTGAGTTTACAACTAAACACAATTTTTTGTTTTAAATACTGACTTTCAGTGGAAAATTTGAACTTTTTACTGAAAAGCCAAAAAGCTGAAAACCAAAATGTTTTCTATTTTCAGCCAAAACTGGAAAGTCAGTGAGTGTCCTCAGCCAAAAAAGATTCTCACACTGCAGCACATCCAGAGACACCCATTCTACGCAAAAGAGAAGATCACAGTGTTTCACAAAAGATGCTGTCAGACCAGGAAGCCTAACCCATAAATGAGAATGGTGACATGAAGCACGCATGATTCAATCCCCAGGAGGCACCATGGCAGCACATCTGAATTGAAATTTTTCCAGTTTTCACACAAAAATTTGCTTTTTCATTTTTCATTTAGAATTTTAAATTTTTCTGGGGTGGGGACCCACCTTTTCCAATCTGTGCTAGACATGAAGTATTTTACTTTGATCAAATAGATCAAGAGGTACAATTTCCACAGTAGGTATTTTGCTCTTGTATCTTGGATGAGACAGCAGAGAATTCAAGCTGTTCCTACTACACTTTCCTTTAATGATTATTGTTAGTAATATATAAGTATGCCCATGGTATTTTATCAAATAGTAACAAATTCATAAAAGAGTTCAGCTCTGAGGTCTATTATCTCCTGTTTATACAACAGGAATTGACATCTTAGAGCTTGTGCTGCCCTGGAAATATGAGTATCCTTATACTGGTGAAGTGTGACATATCATGGCCACTATCTTTGGAACCTGATTTTAAAAAAAGACAGAAAGAAAAAATGAAACACACACACACCACTACAGAAAAACAGGATGAACAGCATAGTCAGGAAGGGTGACCCAGCAACACAACTGATGGCACTTCTGAATGTGATGTAATTGAAGAGACAATTTTTATGAAGTACTGAACACAAGTTCTGAATATAGACTAGGGAGTAGGGGCAGTCAGCTTACAAACTTCACATACTCAGATGTTAATGATGCCACATTAACAGTTCTCCATTACCCAGTTGTGAATCCCAAATGGAAAATCACTTCATTCCCCCTTTATTTAATTCTTGCCTACTAGGGTCTGAACAAACTAAGTACGGACAACCATAACTTTATTGTTCGTTCAAAAACCAGAAGCCACATATTGAGACAATGGGAGGTAGGGCAGATTCAAATGCAATGAGTTTATATTTGTTAATTCACTGTCCCAAATATTCCCTAATGAACTGTGCTATGTGTTTTACAGGTGCCAGGAATGTGATAGGCTGGATTAGAGTGTAAATAGTTTTCTTCTTTGGGTGGATTCCTCTGAGGGGAACTGCAATTCACTATTTTATTTTATGACACCAGCTCAATCTCAGTCCCACTTAGTCTCTTTGGTACACAATGCATGGTGATTAATATTCTGCCACTAATCACTTCTTCAAGTTGAACTACATGTGCCTTTGAATCTAGTACCTCAGACTTCTCCATCACAAATCAAGTAAAAACCCTGGGTCTGGACTTACTTATAGGCTTTATGGGTTTACTCATGGCTGTTATCCATTCATTGGCACATTGAAGTCCAGTATAACCTCTGAGAAAGCACAGTGCATAATGAAGAGGAGGTATAATATGAAATTATCTGCCATAACTTTTGTCCACAATAAGGTGATGGCTCCAGACTTTACCCAGGCTTTAATGGGTGATTCTCTGAATCAGTAATGAAATAGACAGACAAAGTAGGTAATCTCTGTTGGTAAGAGAGACAAGATTTTGACCCACACTTTGTCTCTCTCACCAACAGAAGTTGGTCCAATAAAAGATATTGACTTACCCACCTTGTCTCTCTAATACCCTGGGACCAACACAGCTACAATTACACGGCATATAATGAAATAGATGGCAGAAATGGTTTGGGTAGCACCATGGACAGTGTCACTACTCCACCCATTGGGCTCAAACATTATCTTCTAAGCGGCTCTGCTGGTAGGAGTGAGATAACTCCAAACGAGATTCCTAGTTTATTAGGCTGTGGAGAGAGATTGTCTCTAAATGTGCATTCTTTTTTCCAAGAGACAAGAGCCACAGGTCCTCAGTCAATGGAGCTCTACATTAATTTACACCAGCTGAGTGTCTGGCCCATAATGATAATCCCTGTAAAAAAGGATAAACAAAAATCCAGTTTGAAAAGCACTTTTATATCCCCAGATGAAAGGTGTATTGTATGTGTAGCATATGATTATTGCTGCAGAAAGGGAAATATGTCTGCAATATATCAGAAATATATTCACCTCACTCAGGAAGCAAAAAGCTTCTCTGCTTAAGGAACAGATTGATTTAAGTAAAGAAAAAAAGAGTCATCCCATTTCCATGACAAACATGATTTTTTATGCAAATGCTAGTTCAAGCTAGAGAGGTATTGATTCTCAGACAGCATTTTGTTGTCTCTTATGGAAATTTAGAAGCTGGTAAATTGTTGTGCCCCTAGACTAATCCTACCTGTCCTTTCAGATGGTTCTTCATGACAAAAGGTGAAAAAAAGTCAAAAAACACATTATCAAAATCTGTGCTAACTTGAAATTCAAGGTTAAAGTTCATTTTCTTTCTGTTAAAAATCCAATATGCAGAAAACTACTGAGATTCCTTTAGGTGTTTTATCAAGAAAGATCTTCCTCATGCCTCAGTGACAGAACCTGCAGTAACATTGGCATTAATTTAAGGTAGCGTCAGCAACACGCGGCCCCCCTGTTGCTGCCTATCCAGAATTGCACACAGCCTGCAGGATGCTGAGATACTGTGTTCACAAAATTCCTAGCATTACTTTCAGGTTTTAACTCCTATCAGTTCATCCTGTTCTTTCTCCCACCCCTACCATCCTTGCTAATTACCTCCTTGCATGCTTGAAATGTATTAATTTAGGGCTCAATCCGTCAAGCCGATGAGCACCCTGATGCAGGATAACTACATGCTTAAGACCCTGATTCAGGAAAGCATCCCTATTTAAGAAAACACTGAAGTGCATCTGTTGAAGTCCCATTGAAGTCAATGAAGCTTACATGTGCTTTTTTAAGCACATGCTTAAGTGTGTTGCTAAACTGGGGACAAATGCTTTGTTGGATCAGGGCCAGCACCTAGCAGCATTTTCCCCTGCTATCCTCAGCCAGAATAACTGGGTTTTGGATGTTTTACTTGGTGATTAGGGTAGATGAAATTTAAGCATTAGGATTGCAATATAATCCTCCCTTGGCTACTGCTTCAGCCTACAGATTCCCTATGTTCATTGCTCCTCCACATCCATACACAGGGATTTGTTACCACTGGATTCACATAGCTGTAGATCCTGGACTTCCCTGCAACCCTAAGGCTGCAATGCTTTGGCTAGTTTGAGGTTGGCATGGATACCCATCAGAGACGACCTGCACCTGCTGATAGTAGAGGGGCAGAGCGAGGACAGTGGCTTCAGAAAATGTCACTGAGCATGCTCAGTCCAAGCCAAGCAGCAAATCTGGGGTGGGTGGGGGATGAGACCCCCCTCCATGCCTCTTCCCCCATGTGGCACCTCTGATCCCCTATTGCAGTAAGCTGGACATACAAAGACTTTCCTGGGCTGCTAGCCCATCTGAAGTCCTGCTTGCACAACATAATGCCTTAGTACCCAAGACCACTTTTGAATTTCCCCCTTAGTAAAGATTTTGGGCCTGAATATGCTCTCACTTATACCAGTGTGTATCAGGAGTAACTCCACTGCAATTAATGGAATTGATCACAGCACAACCAGCATAACTGAGAACAATATTAGGCTTTCTCTTAGCAATAAAATCTTTACATTTGAACATTTACCTCTGAACTTGTAAGATAAGATCCGATCAGGAGCGAGGCCACATACACTCAATAGTCACTGAAGTCAAAGGGGATGAGGTAGTTCAGTACTCAAGCTAAATAAAACATGGAATTTCCATCCCACTGCAACTTTTGATAGTATGACATTAGTTTTCATCCCAAATTGGGACACAAATTCAAAATATAAAACTTCATAGAAAGAAAATTCTCAAAAAAAAAATTAGATTTGGAACTGTCAAAATCTTTAATATGTTGATGCTTCCCATTGAAATGGACCATTTAAACATTCCTGAAATAAAACATTTCACTTCAAGTCAGGATGATATTAATCTTTGTATTGTCATAAGCCACTGCAGTGCCCCATGGAAGTTGTAGCTCCTGGTCCCTCAGGGCTCCATTCTCCCTCTCCAGCTGGACTACATCTTCCATGATGTACCATGATCTCTGTCTCAACCCAAAATGAAATGCTTTATTTAGATTTTTCCTATGGAACATTCTGCTGAAATTGATCTTTTCCAGTGGAAAAAATTAATAAAACTATATTGCCTGGTGGCACAATGTTTCAACCAGTCATTCCAAGAGCTATTCTGCATTTCGCAAGATTGGACCATTGGTGTCTCTGAAAGAAATCAGAGAGAATATGGCCAGGAAAGCAGATGAACGATCAGCATTTTACTTTCTAAGTAGAAGAATATTTTAATTTTTGCTCTTTTAGGAAGAATGTTTAGGAAGAATTATGTCCTCGACACCATGCATACAAAATGTTGCATTTCCAAGTTAATTAGAAAAAAAGATCTATAGTTATTTTAATGTTTAGTATCCTTTCTTTGAATTCTATGTTTTTCACCTTACTGGGTGGTATTATATTTTCTAGGAATCATCCTAGAGTGTCATTAAGTCACCATTTTTGTCTTGAAATATTTCCATAATTTAAAAGGTGAGAGCAGTGCTGTAACAAGGGCGAGGTGAGGGATGCACTTGCCTCAGACGTGCAAAGCAGAGGGCACAGTTCTACCGCGATTGGCGGCGCTTCGGCGGCAGCTATACCACCTCCATTTCTTCAGCGGCAATTCAGCAGCAGATCCCTGACTTCCTCTCAGAGGGAAGGACCTGCCACCAAATTGCCACCGCAACTTCATTCATTCTTTGAGGGTAATTTGGTGGCGGGTCCTTCTCTTTGACAGGGACTCAGGGACTTGCCGCTGAATTGCCACCAAAGAGCCTGGAGCTGGCCCTTGCCTCAGGCGCAAAAATTCCTTGTTACGGCTCTGGGTAAGAGAGGCTTAAAACAATGAAGCACATCCAGGAAAAAGCTGGTAGCTTAATAGCATGAGTAATCTACTATTGGTTGGTTGGTTAATTACTTATGCAAATGTGTATTCAGTCACAATGTTAGGACTTCCTAAGAACACTACTGATCTACTCATTTCAAATCATGAATTAACACATACACACACACCTATTGCATCATAGTTATTGTACAACTTAGATAAAAATCAAGAACTATATCTGATGTCTATTTAGCTCGCTTTTTCTTTAAGACTAGGAGAATCTAGGAACAGGCCAGCATCATATCTCTTCAGTACCCTTTTATGTTTATAAATTTTGAATATATATCATGTACATCCATATGAGACTTTTAAAATACACAGACAGACACACACAGACACACGCACACCTAGCTAGCAGAATAAATTAATGTTTAGAATCTGTGTATCATACTCATTTATTTTCTTCTCGCCTCATCAACAAAAATTTAGCCAATGTCCAACATTGACTAGGAAAAAAAAATGCTGAAGATCATTTTATAACTATGGATTCAGCTGAAATTTTACTATGTGCCTTTAACTGTCATTTTCACCTAGCTAAAAAGACCACATGCAATCATTTATATATAAATAATTCAAGCTCACACAGAAGGCCACTGTTTTGAAGAGAAAAAAGCAGATGTACTTTTTCCAATAATTTTTAAATGGATAAATGATCCATTATTACTCATTTGTGCTAGATGAAATCTAATATATAGCATTAAACTTTCCCACTGAAAAGTTCTAAAGCTATTACCCACAAATCCCAAGGGGCATTTATCAATATCATGTGGTGTTGTTTTTCTACAGAGACTGCACATCAGAATTTAGTTTCCTTTAAATGCATCCACAACAAGAGACAGAAAGGTGCCCACTCTTTATCGGATGTCAATAAATGTATTTAAGGCCAATTTGACCTGAATATGTAAAACTCTAAAGGTGAACAAAAAAAAGCCAAGTAAACTGACTTTAAATGAAATTGTCTTAAAAATGCAAAATCCAGGTATATTTGTCCATCTTCAACCATGATGATGATATTTCACTCTTCAGTAAAAAAGAAATTACTTTCCCTAGTGTAAATATTGCAATGCTGCTTTAGTTTCAATTTCTTGTATTTAGAATAACAGTCCAATAGGTCTTGAGTTCTGGCACAGAGTCAATCTCTAAGTACTTTCTGGATCCTCAATGCTCAAGCCCAGAATTGATTCATTCTTGAGCTGACTGTAGACAGAGACTGGAACTTTTTACCATCATTCTCCTTTAGCTGTCTTTCAACAGCGGCATCACCAGACCCCATTTATTACTACCACAGAGCGTCACTATCTAAGTGACATCATAGGGAAAAGATGAGGATTTGCCAAGGAATACTCAAACCTCACAGCAGCACTATGGAGATCTGAGTTTGTGAGCAGACAGCCCTGAATTTTTAGAATGCTGAACATGTGCATCATCAAATCTATTACCTGTCACCACAGTCCCTTGGACTGGATAAATTATATCCCACAGTTGGGTAGTACAAAGGTAATTCTGTTGCCATATGTTGTGCCAAAGAGCTCATGCTGTGACAGGGTACATTACAGATGATGCTTGTCTATGTGGTGCCCATTTTCTTCCTCATCTACAGAAATATCACCCCCCCCCCAAAGGTGCTAAACAATCTAAAAAAACCCAAGAACTTCAGTGAACTGTTTGCTGGAGACTCAAATTCTGATTAAAACACCCAAAATGAAGCTTCCTCCAAATTCTTCAGGTTACTGCTCTTTCTCCTATGCTACTGGCAGTGGGAAGAATTTGCTTAATTTTCACACATACACAATTCCACCACATAGCACCAGGGAAATTCAAAGCCCAGATTCTATCATGTTAGTTAACAGAGGAACATAGTAACTGAGTTAAGACGGCCTCATGATCATACTTTGAACAGGGAATTTTTCTATCCTGAGATCTGTCTGAGTTGAAGCATGAACAAAAGAGATAGTCCAAGAAGGAGAAAGGAAAGATGAGGATTGTGAACTGTACCCTAAAACCCCCCACACTTAAACTTTGTGGGTTCATTTAATTTACTATTGAGTTTTACATTTAGGGAAATTAGATCGTTCAAGGAGCTGATCATGGCACAGAGAAGATTTCATCCATTAGTATCCAGCTCAGCTCAGCTCAGCAATGATCAGAAGTTATTACTATCTGATAAATTTTCAGTGGCGTGTGGAGGGAAATGGCTGCATTACCCTCTCATGGATTTTACCCTCCAGAGAGAGTTTGAGATACACTGGCAGGAAATTATGTATAGGGGTGTGAACCCTACCCTGCAGATCCACCACGTCAGGGAGTCTTGCTGCCTTCAGTGAAGGAATCTACACTTTCCCTGCCCCCACCGAATATGAGCAATACACCTTGCCACCAAGTGAATTTTTACAGGAAGGTTTGAAGATGTACATACCAGTTGGCAGTCTATAATCTTCACCTCAATTACAAGGCTACTGGTAACACGCTTCTTCTGATTCAAGGCTTTTGCCTTAAGATAAACTATAAGCCACTGTAATTATCCTCATTATAGAATCTAGAATGCTTGGCTCCCATGGGTAGTAGTGGTGTAACAAAGATGGAATGAATTTCAGCATCCATTGACCTCTAATTAACACAAGCTTATTTCACTGAAAATTGGGCATGAAGTAAAAGAAAGCCAGGGCTTTCTAATCACAACCTGAAATATTAAAGCTTGCTATAAAAGCCATCATTGGCATTCCCTTTTCCTGCTCACATGCACAATTTGTGGTCCAGATGCTCCTCTGCACTTAGGGTGCTTTAGGACATAGTGGTGGTGCAAAGTGGCTTGAATGTCAGCATACTATGACTTGGCCACAGTATGATCGCTCCAATGTAGGAAGACCATGTAATGGCTGGGGCCCTGTGTAACACCTTTGCAGCATTGCCTCCCTCTGCAGAGAGGAGCTGGTCAGGAATTCTTTAACAAAATGTTTTTTTCCCTCAGAAAATCCTAATTCATCAGAACTGAGATGCGTGGGAAGAAGTCAGTTTCAGCAAATTCCCCATTTCAAACCTTTTTTTGGAAAAGATTTTTGAAATTGTCAAAATGCCCCATTTCAACAATTTTTAAATAAAAAAACGAAAAGGTTAAATTGACTTTTCCTTTAGAAATGTAAGTTTATTTATCATAAAAGTAAAATGAAATAAATAAAAGATTGAAAATCAAATGTTTCAAGAGGATCAAAAGAATACATTTCAATTCACCCCATCCCCATTTCAGAGGGGGAGGGGGAGGGAGAGGATTTTCATTTGTGAAAATTTTCAAATACTTTCAATTTTTTGTCCTGATTCAGAACAGGAAAATTTTAGAAATTTCAAAAATTCTCACAGGAAGGGAAAACTGTTTCCTACCCAGATCTATTGTAGACTTCATAGGAGCCATGACACCTCTGCCTTACCCCCAATGAGTTGCACAGCCAAGGATCTGAGCCGGTCTTAGCATGTGAAGAAATTGTGAAAGAATAAGGATGCTTTCCAATTTTTTTCAAATTTCTAATTTTGCAAAGGCCTTTCCATGTAGACTGAAGTCCACAAAAGAGAGGGGTGGCTGTGGGACAGAGCTCTTGGAAGGAGTGGTTGGATTAGGTTGAGGGAATGCTTTTTGTTCCCCTTCAGCCCTGAGGAGCTTACCTGGAAAAAAGGAATAAAGCATTTGGATATATTGCCATTTCTGTGACACTCTCCCCACATTGCCTCAGGAATGGCGAGAGACTGACAGCAAAACACACTAATTAATCCTCAGCATAGCGGGATCTTCCATTTGTTATTATAATCATAATAATTTACTATTTATTACTTGTATTACCTAGAAATACCAAATGGAATTAGGGCCCCATTGCTCAAGGCACAGTATGAACCCTTACTAACAGATAGTCCTTCACCTGACAAGTTTACAATCTCATGAGGACAAGATACAACAAGTAAGTATAGCAAAGAAATGGAGCTAACTGGGGAGCAAAGATGATAATACAGTAAAGGGAATATGTGGTAACATGGGCTCGCTGTGCACATATTTAACAATAGATTAGATAATCCTAATAATCCTCTAGCCATTTAATAGGATCATTTGCTATATGGGACCTGGACTGAGATTGTTGAACTCATTTCACATAGGTTACCAACTGCTAGCACACTGCCCAGTGTTAGGAAAATGTTCTAAGCAAAAGTCTGATAGGATTTGTTATTTCAGTATTTTTTTCCTCTCTCATTTTAGCATGCCTCACTAGTTGGCAATTACTTCCTACTGTACATCTATTAAATATTCATGTCAGATATTATTTGCATAGTGCAGGTTTGCTCTGATAAAAAATATGTTATTCATTCACTGCTTAGAAGATTGACCCAAGGTCCCTACTTTAAACACACAGTTATATTGATTGTGAAAATACACTAAGAAAATTATGTAGTTTATATGCATGCATTACTTCTCCTGAGTCATCCTGAAGCTTATAATTTAAGCCCCAGTGTTTCAGGTAAAATGAAATTGCTTCACTAAGTAAGACTGCTTTGATTTCAGCTTTACTCCAAGCTTTGCCAGGCAAGCAGAAAATCTTCATAGGATGAAAGGTCTTGTTCATATAGAATGTACAGTCATGCATTGCTAAAATTGTATGCATTCAAAAACATACCATGTCGCTGTTCAAAGATTGTTTTACAAAACCCCTTTTTGCCTTATGTAAATAATCCTATATTAATGGAAGATTGTCACAAATGAGCAATGAATTTAGATTTCAGAAAGCTTTGCTATGCCTACGTTACATTATGCGCAGCAGAAAAAGGACAAAAGTGGCAGAGGGGATTGCTTCAGGTAGAAAGAAAAAAATCAAATTAACACCTGCAAGATGAGATAAAATGACTTAGAGCTACAAATATGTTGCTCCTTGTGTGAGATGGGATTTTGTTTGGAAAGAAACTTTGGGACACACTATTTTCTTCTCCCTGGCCCATCATTGCTCATTTCTTTTTCAGTCCTTCCTACTTCCATGCCATTTGTGTCCTGTATAAGAGCCTATACAGACAGATGATGGATAGATAAACATATGTCCCTTCCTCCTTAACCTCTGTCTCTATCTCCCTATGTCCAGTCACTTGGTCCTTTTTCTCTGGCTCCTCCTCCCCCATTATTGCTCTTTTCTCTGTCTTCCTTGACTTTTTCCTCATTCAGTCTTTGTTTTCTTTCTCTGTCCTCCTGGCTCTTGGTTCTTCTCTTTTCTTTCATTCATTCTTTCTGTTCCTTTATATTCTCCCCATCTCAATGATTATGATTCATTTTCAAGCAGTCTCATATGCTGGTTCTGCTGATTCCTTGCAGTATAGTGAAGGGAAGAGAATACCAATCAAAAGGAATATGGCAGTATGATCACTACGAGGTGAAATGCACCCCTCTGCAGAGGATCAGCACAAAGCCTATGCACCACATACACCCTAATTTGAGTGAACAAGAAATTGAACACACAGAGAACATATAGAGCAACTTAATCAATGTATTGACTATTGTCTAGTGCTAATGTGAATCCAGAAGGTACAAAGGTGGCTCTACCTTTTGTGCTCTGAAATGAAATATGCCCTGTGAGGCATGCCACAAAATCAGGACCTTAGTCTTCAGCACGCCATTTCCAGCTTTGTTAATGACTCACTTTGTAAATTTGGGCAAGTCACAAGCTTTGCACTGCAGTTCACCTAGCTGCAAATCTGGGATTATATTATTATTATATTCTACAGGTGTATTAGGCTTAGTCATTAAAGGAGGATTTTAATACCTTTATGTTACACGATGTCTTATTCAGTCTCCAGGCAAGGAGAGCACTTAAGAATGTGCTTAATTTTAAGTACATGAATAGTCCCAATGATATCAATGGGACAGCTAAAGGAATAAAGTATTACTCAGGATTTGTCTAAGCTGGCACTTCACAGCACTGCAACTTTCTCGCTCAGCAGTGTGAAAAAACACCCCCCTCAGCACTGCAAGTTTCAGTACTGTGAAGTGCCAGTGTAGACAGTGCACCAGTGCTGGTAGCCACACTCCTGCTAGCTATTCCCCTCGTGGAGGTGGTTTTCTTATAGCGCTGGAAGAGCTCTCTCCCAGCACTATGCCGCAACTACACAGCCACGTTAAAGCACTGCCGCAGCCAGTGCTTTACTGTTGCTAGTGAAGACATGTCCTCAGTGTGAATAAAGATATCAGAATCAGGCCCTTAATATTTGAAAAGCACTTTGAGAACCTTGGATTCAAGGTGTTCTGTATCTATGTACATGTTTATTATTATTTTGCATTTAATTTTCTATTTGTTTGATTTTCCTGCATGATCCTAGGCAATCTTGAAGTCTCTTCCTGCAGGGAATTTTACTTCTTAGCCAGAGTAGAATGCTTTTTTGAAAGGTAGTTTATTAAATTGATTCCGCAGAAAGCTTTAGTGAAAGTTGGTTTTCCTTGGTGATTATTTAATGAAAAGACTTATATAAGTGCCTATCCCAGCTTCTTAAAGCCCAGTACAAATATTCTTCATAAAATGCACCTTTCTTTATTGTGTCAGTTGCTTGGCTTTGAAAACCTTTCTCTCTCTCTCATAGTGAGTGAATGCATCGTAAACTGTGTGCAAAAGAGGAAAATGCATCCTGAGAACAACATTCATATGACTTGGACTGATTCTCCTCTCATGCTTGTGCAAATCAGCAGTGATTTCATTGATAGCAATAGCATTCTGATTATTTGAAACCAATGCCAGTGAGAAAAGAATCAGACCCTTTTCTCTCCAAGGTCTGTTGTTGTACAAATAAGTAATTAGTGTAGCAACTGTGCTGCAGGGCTAGCTGCCTGACCACTGAACAATTAAAGCAAATGGTTATAGGAGCTGTAAATAGTTGCTTCTGAAAAAATGCATTATCCTCTAAGGAAAAAAAAAGTATTTTTCTTGGCTAATTCATTTAATATACAATAATAACCCAATCAGCTTTGATACTCTTCGTACGATATTCTTGGAATCGCTGGTGTTCACACTGTTACTGCTCATAGCTTAGTTTTGTGATGACACCTCTAACACAATATCTCACAACATTCTTAGCATAAAAATAGGGGCAAGGGAAAATGTGTACATGAAACATTAAATATGTATTTTCCTGTTATCTGAGGTTTCAGATAAAAAAGAAAATCCATTTTGTTCATCCTTCACACAAAGCTCATAAGCACTAGGACCATTACATGCACATCACCAATAGTAGAAGGCTCATCCTGCTTTCCTGGAATGCCCAAAATCCAATGGAAGTTTGAGTATTCACAGGAGATAGGATATGGCCTAAGATTTTCATACTCTTATCATGAAAACACTTAAACACTTTATAATTGACAATATTAAAATGACAGCATCACAGAGAGTTAGCAGTGCACAATTTAATACACCCTTCTTCCCCCACAGAATGCAATTAAAGTTTATTTAGAAACTCATTTCTTACCTGAAATCTTCTCCCATATTAGATGTGATCCCTGGAAATCTGTCACCAAAGCCAGTGACAGGCTTCTCCAGAGCTTAAAAGTAGAAGCTGGAAAAAAATAAAATTCAATTGTTAACTGAAATCAAGCAATTAGGGGTAAAAAAAAAAAAAGATACTGAAATAAAAAGAAAAAAAGAAATAAAATCTGTTAAATAATTAAATTTTAAAAGAAATATTGCTACGTGACTGGTCATGGAGTCTTAAGTCTAAAGAAACAGATCAATTTATGGTAGGCATGGTAGCAACTGAAATTTATTAAAATGTTTTTTTGGTGGCCTATCCTGTACATAGGCCTCAGTCTGGTGTCTAGCAGATAGGTGTCCATATCACAATACCTGTCACTACCAGATCAGTAACTGTCACCACTATACAAGGCCTGATTCTTCATCATGCTAAGGTCTTTTCCTGCCATGCTGTCAATATAAAGATGTCTTAAAGCAGGCATAAACAGGGCCTAGTAGAAAGTCTCCCTGACCCATATAGAACCAGATTATGCTCTCTGTTGGCACTGGTCCCAGCCCCCAGCAAAGAGAAGAGGTCCTGGCCCTATTGGAAGCATGCCAGGGTGCACTGCAGTATGACTGTTTTCTGCTTCCCAGGTCCCGTAGTGGGCAATGGGAAACAAAGTGTGATTTAGAACAGCCATGAGGCTGGCCTCTACCTGCTCTCAGAATATGCAGGACTGCAAAAATGACTTAAAGCTACATTAAGCACACCCTGTCTGAAGACTTCAAATGCAGGAATAGGCTTACTGAGAATCAGCCCCAGAGATTATCAAGTAGAGAAAACAAAAGACTGAAGGCTCACACCTATTCCCATTGATTTCAATGACAGAGAGACTAAACTAGGAATGAGTTAAGAGAATGAAGGACATAGAGAAGCTTGAATTGAAAAGTGATTGTAAAGAAATCTCTAGGTTTGCCTAGATGGGACCAGATGCAAATTGAGAAAACAGATAAACCCAACACTCCTTATCAAACATGTTAAAAGTTTTTAAAGAATTGAATGGCATTTTGTCTACTCTCTTTCTGTGGCATTTTTATTACCTACAAAATACAGGTTAGTGTCCCTAAAGGAAACTCAAACAGTAGGAAGTTGCTACATCTCCTGTTCAGATTAATGTTTAGAAAAGAAAATCTCTCATCTCAAGTGGAATTCTTCAGTTGGTAAATGTGTTATCCGCAGCATTAAAAGTAGCTGTGTACTCACTGCAGACCCTACAGTGCTAAACAAGCAAAGGATTTTCCTAAAGACACTTACAATAGTGATAGTATTTCTCGTTGAACAGAAGATACTTAATGGCTTATAACCTATACCCAATAATCTATCTAGATACTTGTACCATAATATGCAAGGTCACTAACTTTCAGCACTATATGGTTAAGTTACTGCAACATTAATTCAATATACCAGATCACTTCTTTAAATCTAAAATTTCTTAATCCCATTTCACTTTCACTTGTAACAGCTGAATTGTACCCTTAAGAAACATCCCCTATCAAATGATGGAGGGGAGTTATACAAAGAAGTAAAGGGAGGAAGAATTTCTCTGAAAGCTGTCTGGCACCTAAAGTGAGCATGGCTTTTGCTCCTCTGTGTGCTGGTCTGCTCTGGCCAGTGGAATCCTGTTGGTTTCTGGGGACTCCACTAGCCATCACATACAGTCTCCAGCTAAAACCCCTCCAACGCATCATCAGGGATCTACAACCCATCCTGGACAATGATCCCACACTTTCACTGGCCTTGGGTGGCAGGCCAGTCCTCGCCTACAGACAACCTGCGAACCTGAAACATATTCTCACCAGTAACTGCACACCGCACCATAGTAACTCTAGCTCTGGAACCAATCCATGCAACAAACCTCGATGCCAACTCTGCCCACATATCTACACCAGCAACACCATCACAGGACCTAACCAGATCAGCCACACCATCACCGGTTCATTCACCTGAACGTCCACCAATGTAATATAAGCCATCATATGCCAGCAATGCCCCTCTGCTATGTACATCGGCCAAACTGGACAGTCTCTACGGAAAAGGATAAATGGACATGTCATAAAAAAATAGTTAAGGGTTAATAGAACAGGAGTACTTCATGTCTCTTTTGACTGTAAAGGGTTAACAAGTTCAGTGAGCCTGGCTGTCACCTGACCAGAGGACCAATCAGGGGACAGGATACTTTCAAATCTTGAGGGAGGGAAGTTTTTGTGTGTGTGCTGTTAGTGGTTGTTCTCTCTGGGCTCTGAGAGCGACCAGACATGCAACCAGGTTTCTCTCCAATCTCTCTGATACAGGCTCTTATGTGCTCAGAATAGTAAGTACTAGGTAGATAAGGCAAGTTAGGCTTATGTTTGTTTTCTTTATTTGCAAATGTGTATTTGGCTGTAAGGAGTTCAAATTTGTATTTTGCTGAAAGGCTTTTAATTTGTACTTGTATACTTAGGCTGGGAGGGTGTTCCCAGTGTCTATAGCTGAAAGACCCTGTAACATATTCCATCTTAAATTTACAAAGCTAATTTTTACTGTTTTCTCTTTCTTTAATTAAAAGCTTTTCTTGTTTAAGAACCTGATTGTTTTTTTTTATTCTGGTGTGAGACCCCAGGGGACTGGGTCTGGATCCACCAGGGAATTGGTGGGGAGAAAGGAAGGAAGGGGGAAAGAAAGGTTAATTTTCTCTCTGTGTTAGGATTATTTTCTCTCTCAGGGAGAGTCTGGGAGGGGGAGAGAGAAGGAGGGGGGAAGGTGAATTTTCCTCTGTGTTTTGAGATTCATGGAGTTTGAATCACAGTAATCTTCCAGGGCAACCCAGGGAAGGGAAACCTGGGAGAGGCAACGGTGAAAGAAAGGGTTTACATTCCTTGTGTTAAGATCCAGAGGGACTGGGTCTTGGGGGTCCCCGGGCCAGGTTTTGGGGGGACCAGAGTGTACCAGGCACTGGAATTCCTGGTTGGTGGCAGCACTACAAGTACTGAGCCGGTAATTGAGTTTAGAGGAATTCATGCTGGTACCCCATCTTTTGGACGCTAAGGTTCAGAGTGGGGGATTATACCATGACAGGACACAAATCAGATATTAGGAATGGCAATATTCAAAAACCTGTAGGAGAGCACTTCAACCTCCCTGGCCACACTATCGCAGACCTTAAGGTGGCCACCTTGCAGCAAAAAAACTGCAGGACCAGACTTCAAAGGGAAACTGCTGAGCTTCAGTTCATCTGCAAATTTGACACCATCAGCTCAAGATTAAACAAAAACTGTGAATGGCTTGCCAACTACAAAACCAGTTTCTCCTCCCTTGGTTTTCACACCTCAACTACTAGAACAGGGCCTCATCCTCCCTGATTGAACTAACCTCGTTATCTCTAGCTGGCTTGCACATATATACACCTGCCCCTGGAAATTTCCACTACATGCATCTGACGAAGTGGGTATTCGCCCATGAAAGCTCATGCTCCAAAACATCTCTTAGTCTATAAGGTGCCACAGGATTCTCTGCTGCTTTTACTAATTCCCATTTGCAGATCACTAAGCAGAGATTGGACTGCCGGGAGATGCCTGACTTACAGGCCTATTTCTGAGAAAGGGAGGGGCTTAGCACATACTTCTCAATTAGGCATCTCCCATTGGCTAGTTTAGGTGACTCCCTGCTTAGCATGCTGGCTTTTATGGGTTGCATTTTTATGCTCCTCTCTTTCCCGATTCATTGTATAGGAGCCTAGGCACCAAACTCAGCTTCGTGGAACACAGAGTTGTTTCTAGGATTTTAGGTGCTTGGAAAAATTAGGCTCTTGTTACAATGCTTAATTGCCTCATGAATCCCACCTAAAGTGATGAGAATTAGCAAATTAAAAACAGAAAAGTTTCTAAGGGAGAAGAAAACAGTAGGAGCAGAGTCACCAGTGACAAAAGAAAGAGCTTAGCCACTGGAAAGGACAGAGCATAGTGTCAAAAGACATATGTAGAGCCTGAATCTGATCTCCCCTATTGTGGTGCAGATCAGGAATAGTTCCACTGAAGCTAATTAAGTCATACCCCAGTGAATGAGGTAAGACTCAGGTTCATATGGCAGAAAGGAACATATAAGTGTAAGATACAAAAGGAGACAAACACATTAAGACAGCAGCAGAGAGGAATTATGTTAAGAACCTTCAGCAATTTGTCATGCTGAGAGACTTTTTCAAACCTCACCCATACAGTTCTACAAATTGTGGAAACTCTTTTTGCAATCACCAATAATCTATACCTGAAGCCAGATAGAGAATTCCTAAATCTTCTATTGAGGGCTTGGCTACACTGGAGAGTTGCAGTGCTGATGGTGGGTTTAGAGCGCTGCAACTTAGTAACTGTCCACACCTGCAAGGCACATCCAGCGCTGCAACTCCTTGGCTGCAGCGCTGGCTGTACACCTGGTCTGCTTGGGGTGTAACGATTGCAGTGCTGGTGATGCAGCGCTGCTCATCAAGTGTGGCCACCAAAAGCACTGTTATTGGCCTCCAGGGTATTAGGATTCCCAGAATTCCTGTCCACAACAAACCGGAAGAATGGCTGAACTCCGAGCTCCCCGGAGCAACTTATCTAAAAAACAAACACAGCTGCTCTGTGCTCCAGCGAGCGACAAGCGGAGGCAGGGGAATTGCTTTGGAATGTTCACAGCTGTTTGCTTGAGGAGAGAGGGGAGTCCGTGTTGAGCAGCTGCTTATGTGGTCTGAAGGCTATTTAGGAGTGCATAATTTGCATTTAGTGAATAAGAGAGGGGTGGGGGAAGGGGTCAAAACTTTTAAAATGATTGAAGGTAGGTGCTGTGTATCTTCCAGTCCTTAGAACTTGCAAGGCAGGGAACTGAGAACAGTGACAGCTCCAAAAATCCACTCTCTCTGTCTCCCCCAAGCTCCCTGTCACACTCCACCCCACCCCGTTTTGAAAAGCACGTTGCAGCTGCCCACAATGCACCACTCCCAACAGCACTGCAAATGCTGCAAATGTGGCCACACTGCAGCGCTGGTAGCTGTCAGTGTGGCCACACTGCAGCGCTTTCCCTACACAGCTGTACAAAGACAGCTGTAACTCCCAGCGCTGTACAACTGTAAGTGTAGCCATACTCTGAGTCTGGAAAAACTAGTTTAATTAAACAAGGGTTTGTGTTGCTAAAAAACACACAAGAGTAATGGGTTGCTCTTTTCTCTGCTGATCTATTTGTGGGCAATTACTGTGGCAATGAATCAGGTTTATCTGATAAGGAAAATTACTCAGTTTTATGTAGCCTTCCCTGGGGAACTGCACTGTGATGTGGTGAACATGTTTTTTGTGTTCCAATAAGTCTGAGAGTGATGCTGATGGGAGTTTTAACTCCTGGTAGACCCAATCCAGAGAGGTCAAAGGCTTTGTCTACACTACCCAGTTTTGTTTCATTAACAAAACAGTGGTGGTGTACATTACTACAATGCTACTTCTGCCAACAAAACTCTCCTGCTTTGCTGACAAAATAAAACCACCTCAAAAAGACATATAGAGCTTTTTGCAGCAAAGTTCTATCAACAAAGTGTCGATGTAGACACTGTGCTTGGTTATGTCACTGTAAATGGCCATCCTGACCATTCTGCTCAGTTTTTTCCAGGGTATCTTCTCAGCTGACCACAGCGGCTCCATGCAGCAAATGCTCTCCTGCTTCGAGAACATCTGAGTAGTTAGATCTGCTGGCACTGTGGAAGGAGGAGTCTGTGCAGTCCCAGCTCTGCTCCAGCTGTAGGAACTACAATACCTACAGGCAGATTTCTTGTGGCTTGTGGGATAAGAGCTACAGCACTGCTGGGTGTACAAAAATAAGGCAGCTGAGGCAGACGTACCAGAAAGCAAGGGAGGCAAATGGTCGCTCTGGTGCTGTGCCAAAGAAGACCTGCCACTTCTGTAAGAAGCTGGGCTCCATGGCAGCAACCCTACCTGCACCACCAAGAGCCCCACGGATACTTTGGTGAGGCTGGAGGCAGCGGACGGTGCACCTAATCCCAAGGATGAAGTCGTGGATTAGGAGGTCAAGTTGGAGGATGATGTGGAGCACACAGCAAGGTTCTCCAGTGATGTGATGAGTCAGGACCACTTTTCCATTCCAGAGGGGTTTACCAGTCCCAGCATCTGTCTTTGGTGTGCATAATGCAGAAGAGGAGAGCTCTGGTAAGTGAGCTTTTTGAGTTGATGTTGCTCAGTTATGTAAGGTAGAGCTGTCCTTTGCTCTGTATATTCTAGAAGTGGTTGAAGAGATAGAAATGTGCAAGACTAGCTGTGTTTGAGTGTGCTTCACATTCCCCTGTGCAGCTAAGCAATGCGGCAGAATGGTGTGTTGATGCATACTGAGATTTCACAGGAATCCTTTGGAGAGATCTATAGGAAACTTTCCTGGAGGCACTCGCCAATCCTCTGCCAAAGGTTCCTTGGCAGAGCTACTTTGTTCCTTCCCCAATTGTAGGAAACTTTCCCATGCCAGTCGGCAATAACTTGTGAAGGGAAAAAGGCGGCACACAGATGAGCAGCATTGGAATGGGTCTGAAACTGCCCGCATGCTGGACATAAGCCCTTGCATCCTTGCTTACCCTCAGGAGTGAGATAGAAGCTTCAATGACCCCTGCCCATAGGAAATGGTGGCAGAATTTACAGTATTGTCCCTAGTTGCCTGCACTGATCCCCTTAAAGAATCACCTAGACTCTTTGCCCTAGACACTTGAACATCTAACCTCCACTCAGGCCAAGCTCGCCATGTTTAGGGTGTTCACTGAGATGTATGCTTACCAAGGGCAGGGCCAGCTCCAGATTTTCTGCCGCCCCAGGCAGCAAAAAAAAAAAAAAAAGGCAATTGGCAGCACTTCAGCCTTAGCTCTATCACACCGCTTCATTCTTCAGCGGGAATTTGGCAGCGGGTCCTTCGCTCCCTCTCTTCCTCTTCGGCGGCACTTCAGCAGCAGCCCAAAGAGAAAAAGAGGGACAAAGGGACCCACCGCCGAATTCTCGCCGAAGGCCCGGATATGCCACTCCTTTATATTGGCTGCCCCAAGCACCTGCTTCCTTTTCTAGTGCCTGAAGCTGATCCTGACCAAGGGAGAGTGAGCAAGTGATTGGTATGTTAAAAGAGGTGTATTTTACTATAATGATCCAATGCTGTGCGTGAACTAACAATCAGACTTCTGTGTATTGTTTCTTGTGCTTCTGAAGATGTGGCTTTCAGGGGAATCCCCTACATACCGGCAGAGCGCCTCTGTCATATAATGAAGTGACTAAGGTGGAGAAATGAGGATGTGTTCTGAGAGGTGCTCCAATCCTCAGAGGCCGAAAAAAGAGAATGCAACGAGTGGAGAGAGACCCTGAAGGAAACATTTGAAATAGAAAGGCAAGATGAAAGGAGAATGAGGACCACATTGTAAAGGGCCAAAAGTGGATGATAAAAGTGATGGAGGAGCAAACAGAAATGTTGAAGTCCCTAATCACGCTCCAGGCAAAACATATACATGCTGCCCCCTCTTCTTCCTGCAGGTGATATGAAGTGCTTTCCATGCCCTCCCCAAACTCATCCCACACATTTCTTGCAGCTTCCTGGAATATCTTGGTACCCTGTTCACCCCACCCTTTGGACAGCTTCCAAAATGATAGCAGGACTTGCACACAGCTCTGAGAGCCTACACTGCCCTGCACTGTTGTCTCCCTTCCCAGCAAGCCTTTTATGTGTGTTGTAAATTGGTATTTAATAAAAAAATCTCAGAAAGAACCAATCTTTGTCTCCTACATGTGGTGGTTGCTGCTGGTAGTAACACATAGTGGTCATCTGATGGCTACAAATCCTGGTCAAGAATCATCACAATTTTCATGCAAGGCAGCAAGTTAACAAAGCATGGCAGAGTGCTATACAGAAAGACACATTATTGATGCTCATTATCAAAATATTGCCTCAAAGCCTCCCAAATTCAAATAGCCCCCGTTGTGCCCCTCTAAAAGCCCTGGCATCTGGCTGCTCAATTCACCAGCCAGGTGATCTGCCTCCATGCTCTACCCCAGGGGGAAAACTTTTCACCCTTAGCCTCAATATGTTATGGAACATGCATCAGGCTGCTATGACCATGGGAATGTTTTCCTCATTTAGATCTAACCTGCCACAAAGGCAGGTCCAGTGCACCTTTAATCTGCCAAAGGCACATTCCACTGTCATCCTGCACCTACTCAGCCTATTGCTGAACTGCTGCTTGCTGCTGTCCAGGTTTCCAATGTAAGGCTTCATGAGCCATGGGAGAAAGGACAGCTCTCATTTTGGTGTCTTTATGCCACAATGCTGAGGTGAGCTTCGCACACAGTTCCAGGAAAGCAACTTTCTGCATCCAAAAGTTCTGAAGTCACTGCTCATCATCCCAGACCTGCATAATGACGCAATCCCACCACTCTGTGCTTGTTTCCCTGAGCTCAAAAGTGATGATCCACCATGTTCAGCTGCTCTGTGAATACCAAAAATAATCTGGTGTTGTTTCTTTCCATGGCACACATGAAGGCCAGGCAATTCTGATTCTTGTTCAGATTGGGAACTCATAATATACTGCATGACCCCCTGTGATGTGTAGACAGTAATGCCTGATTCATCCTTTCATACAGAGATGGGGGATGTGCAGTAAATATGAGCTGTTGAAAAATGCCATGAACTGCAGTCGGAAGACCATGGAATCATGAGACAGAAAGAACTGCATCATGGATGTTAAGCCCACACCCATGATGCACTGCGATCCACTCCACCTTCCAACAACTCCTAGCTGCAGAAGGTGGTGAGTAGCACAGAGGGATAGCTACCCAGAGTGCATTGCTTCCAGTGTCGATTGCAGGGCACCAAGAATGGATGCTCTCTGCTGACAAAGTGTAGTGTGAACATGCACAAGCAATGTAATTATACTGGTTTTTCATATTCAGTTTAATTTGTGTATACAAAACTCTGTAGTGTAGACAAGGTCAAAGTGTAGAGGCCAGACAAAAAAAAGCAGTGTGCTACTCCTCCAAGCTGGAGGTAGAGATATGCCACCAACTGCTCCTCAAAAATAAAGTTAGATTATAAAAACACAACAAGGTAGCTATACTGACAAATAGCAGGGTACACATGAATGGCAGAACCTGGCCTGTGCCCTAAACAACATCTGACAGCATGGAAAGGATTTAGACTATTAAGTATGAGTCATTACTTTGAAACACAAGACAAGGCAGAAAGGTATATATGTGTGCACATATTTATTGGGGAGGAAAAAGTGCAAGATCAGTGTTTGTCTGAGAAGGAGAATTGCCATATTGTGCCATCCTTTTATAAGCAGATCAGCCCATTGTTTACAAGAAAAAGTCCTGGTTTGTTTTGTTTGATAAAAAGCTGCATTATTCAGCCCTATTGAAAAACCACCTGAAATACCTTCTGGTTGCTTAAATCCATGTAGTTTCTTCAAACCTCAGCTTCCCTCTGAGAAGGACCCTTTTGTCTCTGAAGCCTTGTCTACATGGTGGGGGTAAAATGACGTATGGGGCATGATTTATAAAGAACATTAATGTGTTGAACATTAATTGGTCCACATAGACCTTGCTGGTGCACACTAAAGGTTCCCTAGTGTGCTTTAAGACAATGCTGTTTGAAATGATACTATGCTAAAGTGCACCAGCAGGGTTTACACAGACCAATTAATGTGCAACACAGTGTGCTTTAGAAATCACCCTCTCCCCCAAAAGAGTACTTTACCCCACCATGTAGAGAAGCTCTGAAACATTCTAAACAGCTGGATAATGCCTGGAAAAAAAAGGAAAGGGATATTTTAACTTCTGACAGCAAAATCTGATCAAATCCTAGACACCTTGGGCCTAATGTTCCTTTACTTACATCAGTATAAATCAGAAATAACTCCACTGAAGTCAGATAGTTTTACACCAAAGTTAAACTGATTAGCTGAACACTCCACTTCATCTACATCTTAGGTCTTAAAGAGAATCAGCCCCAGTGTATCTATTGGAGGACATAAATATGTTTTAATATATTTATAAATACCCCCAACTTCCTGGATCTGGGTACATTCTCATAAACATCCAGAAGCATATACATGCACGCGCACACACACATCTTTTCAAAGGGAGACATAAAAAGCTTAAAAGGATGACCATGTCCTCACTTTTTTATTAATATATTATGGAAAGACTTAGAAGAGCCAAAGAACATACTTTCCAGACCTAACAAGTTGGAAGGCAAACCAGAGAAAACAAGTGAGAAGGATGCAGACCTAAAGACTGCCACATACAGAGCACCATGCCCCAGCACACATACCTGTGTCATGGGGTAAAACAGATAGTGAAGTCTATAAATGTTCCATGCTGATGTGTGTTGAGCTGTCTATGCAAAGCAGGGCACAAAATCAGACAAAAATGCAATGTACCATTAAGACTCAATAATATTAAACCATAAATAAATTCCTCTGCTACTGGAAAAAAGAAAACCCCTCTGAGGACTCTCTCTCCTTAGAAAGAGAAACGCCCTGTAAGGAAAATGCTCAGGGGATTTGTTTTTGGTAAAATGTTTGCAGGGAATGCTTCATTTGACAAATTTCCTGCTTCCCTTTATTCTCCAAATAATGTTTTTACAAGATCTAAACAGCCCATAGGTGAACTCAGCCTATTTTGACCCATCTGGCCCATCATGATCTCTTGTAAAATGGTACCCAGCAGCTCTCTCAGTTCCTCCCATTCATAAACGTATTTAAATAAAAATATCCTTTTTGTGAAAATAAGTTTGAGACACATATTGAGCCTGATTTTCAGAGGTACCTAGCCAAACAGCTTCCACTGACTTCAAATGGAGTTCTGAACTGCTAAGTACTTCAGAAAGGCAGGTCCATATTGTATTAGTGAATCAGAGACAATTATTCCCATATTACAAACAAAATCCATTTTCATCAGCTGTATTCAAGAATTGAAACTAAGTAGCAAGAAAATGATGGGGAGAAAAAGGAAAGAGGATCAGAAAAATAGACACCATGTAGAGTCTTCCTATAGCCCATGACAGTTCTTGGTTATCACTCCTGTACAGTATTTTAATCATCTATGCCTATGAATGCTATTTCCTCAAAGACAACAAAGCTCTGATTTACAAAGAAAAGGAAATTCTCCAGAGTTGCTATATTATTCAGCTTGTACTGGATAGAAATTTCAGTTTGTTCTTTCCATTTTTGCAAGATAATATTTTTGGTCATTTTGGTGCTCTGAGTATATTTTCTCTTTCCAAGGAGCAGATAGTGCCCTTATTTCCATCATCGTTATGGACAAAGAACTAAGGATCATGAGATAGATCAGCTCACAAAATCAAATTCACCAAGGCAAGAATGCATTGCCAGGAAATTAAAATAACCTGGCAACCCCAGATCATCTCTCTGAAGGAACTATTTATTTAACCATATTTCTTAAACATATTTAAACAACAATCTAGGAGTGATAGCTACCCAGAAAAAAAAAAATCTTCGACCCAACCACACCTACCAATTGCTTTGAATTAAATTTGAGCCAATGCAGATTGCCCAGAGGTCCAGGATCGTGCAGAGAAAAGGAGCTAAGTCCAATGGGTGGTCCAATGGCTACAGGATTGGGCTGTGGCAGAGCCAGGTTCAGTTCCTTGGTTTGTCTCAGACGTTCTATATGACCCTGAGCAAAACACAGCTTATGCACCTCAATTCCCATGTGTAAAATGAAGAGTAGCACTTTCCTACAAACCAGGGCTTTGTGAGGAAAACTACATTAAAGATGATGAGGTGCTGAGATACTCTGGAGGCAGTATAATTATCTCAGATAGATAGAGACTAAGGCCCTGAAAATACTTAACCCGGTGTATAACTTTAGTCACATGCGTAGTCCCACTTAACTCTCAAGAACTACTCAGGTTCGCAAAGTTACTCACGTGCAACTTCAGGATCACGGTTTAAACTGTTGTGTTCAGCACAGTGAGATGGTTCTTCAAAATACTTAATATAGATATTATTCTTTGCAAACCCTCCTAGTTTCTTGTGACAGTTAGATCTTTACTCTTTTGAAGTAGTTATTGATGAATCAATCATTCATATGTGTACGTAACAAGGTTTCCTTACAGTTTGTCGAGTCAAACCACATAATTGAGATTCTCAGATTTACTTACTGTGCTTGCTCCACTAAACACCAGAATTTAATTGACTGTCTGTTACCTTCATCTGCTTCCATAATGGAGTCCTTTCAATGTTGTATTTCTTTTGCAGCTGTGAGAATGCTACAAATTTGCCATGGAAAGTAACCACTAAATTTCCTCATCCTTATTTTTAATCTCTGGATTGTTCCCGATGGATACACTGACATTTTCACATGTTTGGAATAAAGTGTACTCAGTCTTGAAAACAAGATCTTTCTCATGAAGAATTGCTCACAGGCAAGCATACCTGCTCTAGTTATGGCTAGAACTGAAGGTTATAGGTACTAGCTGGAAGGATTCCTGTTCTACGTCAAAACGTCTAAAAATTTCCTCATGCTCAGATCTACTTTTCTCACTACATTCCTTGTGGTCTTTTCTCAGTTTTAAATCAAAATATACATGTATTTACACCAAATGAGATCTATATCATCTTAATATAGGTGGAGTTTTCTTCTTTCATGTTTTTTTTTCTCCATTGGAAGACCTCAAAACACTTTACAAAGGAAGTCATCATCTATTTTACAGATGATGAAACTGAGGCTCAGATTTCTTTTTAATGACCTGCACCAGGTCATCCAATAGCAGAGTCAGGAATAGAATCCAAGTCTCCTAAGTTCCAGTCCAGTGCTCTATGCATTAGATAACTCTGCATTGCCTTTGGAATAGGCCTAGGCAACTAGTTCACCTTGATAAAGTTAATTTCCTCTTTCTACGTAACTGACATCTATTCACAAATTCATTCTTGCTTTGCTTTTTACTGTTTGTTATACTTATGTACTTCTGTATTTTAGATTTATCTGTATTCTCTCTCTCTAGATTTGGTTGTTATTATTAGGTATATCATGCTCCAGGAACACAGTTTTAATATGACTCCCCTCAACAAACCATCACCGTTATTCCATATAGCCATGTCAAGAAAAAGGCTCAGACTGGATAGGAACAGAAACCATTGTCCCTAGAAGCAAGCCCTTCAGGCAAGAGTTGAAAATGCAATCAGAGTAGCTCATATTGTTGCTCCTCATGTGGGATAAAAGAGGGACTTTATTTTCCAAAGCCCTGATCCTACACACACTTGCAGAATTTTTGCACCACAACAGTCCCACTCACTCAATCCTCCTTCCATCTACCTGGCTTCTGCCATCAATCAGCTGGTCTAATACTATATTCTGGACCAACTTCAGTTTCATGGGCCACAAGTATGTCTCAAGTTAAAAAGAAAGTTACCAAAATGGCTGAACATGTTGATAATGGGGAGTTGTCATTATTTCAGTCACTGAGACAACCCAATTTAAGCATAAATGTTTGTAAATCTGGTGTCTTTTGTAAGCTATACATGTATGTTAAACCTATAAAAATAACTGCTGCATCAGGCTTTGATTTTGAAACTCAGCTGATAATTAAATTTTTAAAAAATATTTTTTTCCACACAGGTTATCAGAAGTAAAAGAGTCATAGATTAATACTTAATAAAACAGAAGCAAACAGCACATATTTATCACTTGCATAAATTCTATTTTATTGTCACACCCAGAGAAAGGGCAGACAAAGTCAAATATTCATCTAATATTGGCAGATTCTTGTAATATTTCCTAATTATTTTCATAAAGTTTTATAAAGTTTTAAAATGATAAAAAATAAAACCAGGAAGTGTTTTACAAGCTCTATTATGTGTTATGTTTGCATCAAATTGGCACTATATCAAATAAGCCCCTTACTTGATCTGGCTAATAAATCCTAATATGATAAATTGATAATTTAATGTCAGAACTGAGATGGCAAGATTTGTATTCATTAACTGGTAGCTTATGAGCATTTGTCTTTCAGTTAGTTGACATTTCCAGAATATGGAAGTTAAAAATAAAAACTCATGGTAGAAGTTACAATGATAAATACTTCTGTTCTTTTTACTTAGTCTTTCCAACCTATTAAATGGAATTTTTTTAACTAAACCAATACATTCATTGTACATAATCCATATCATTAATCCACTACCTTCTGTGATCTCTATATGTTAGGTCAGATTGTGACCTCTATATTTTGTTTACTGAGAATTTGGGGCACACTGAACAATGACACTAAATAATAGTGTCCTAAATAATTTGGAGAAAGTGTCATTTCCTAGCACCCTTAGAAATCAGATGACTATGAAACCAAGGGTCTGATCTAAAACCCATAGCTGTCATAGAATCACAGAAGATTAGGGTTGGAAAAGACCTTAGGAGGTCATCTAGTCCAACCCCCTGTTCAAAGCAGGACCAATTCGCAACTAAATCATCCCAGCCAAGGCATTCTCAAGCCTGACCTTAAAAACCTCTAAGGAAGGAGATTCCACCACTTCCCTAGGTAACCCATTCCAGTGCTTCACCACCCTCCTAGTAAAATAGTGTTTCCTAATATCCAACACAGACAACCCCCACTGCAACTTGAGACCACTGCTCCTTGTTCTGTCTTCTGCCACCACTGAGAACAGCTGAGCTCCATCCTCTTGGTAACCACACTTCAGGTAGTTGAAGGCTGCTATCAAATCCCTCCTCACTCTTCTTGTCTACAGACTAAACAAGCCCCGTTCCCTCAGCCTCTCCTCATAAATCATGTGCCCCAGCCCCCTAATCATTTTTATTGCCCTCTGCTGGATTCTCTCCAATTTGTCCACATCCTTTGTGCAGTGGGGGAGCCCCAAACTGTGTGCAGTACTCCAGATATGGCCTCACCAATGCTGAATAGAGGGGAATAATCACTTCCCTTGATCCACTGGCAATGCTCCTACTAATGCAGCCAATATGCCGTTAGCTTTCTTGGCAACAAGGGCACACTACTGACTCATATCCAGCTTCTCATCCACTTTAATCCCCAGGTCCTTTTCTGCAGAACTGCTGCTTAGCCAGTTGGTCCCCAGCATGTAGTAGTACATGGGAGTCTTCCGTCCTAAGTGCAGGACTCTGCACTTGTCCTTGATGAATCTCAGATTTCTTTTGGCCCAATCCTCCAATCTGTCTAGGTCACTCTGGAGGCTATCCCTGCCCTCCAGCATATCTACCTCTCCCACCAACTTAGTGTCATCTGTGAACTTGCTTAGGGCGCAATCCATCCCATCATCCAGATAATTAATAAAGTTGTTGAACAAAACCAACCCCAGGACCGACCCTTGGGCACTCCACTTGATACCGGTTGCCAACTAGACATCGAGCTGTTGATCATTACCCATTGAGCTCGACAATCTAGCCAGCTTTCTATCCACCTTATTGTCCATTCATCCAATTTATACTTCTTTAGCTTGCTGGCAAGAATACTGTGGGAAACCATATCAAAAGCTTTGGTAAAGTCGAGATATATCACATCCACTGCTTTCTCTATATCCACAGAGCCAGTTATTTCATCATAGAAGGCAATCAGGTTGGTCAGGCATGACTTACTCTTGGCAAATCCATGCTGACTGTTCCTAATCACCTTCCTCTCCTCCAAGTGGTTCAAAATAGTTTCCTTGAGGACCTGATCCATGATTTTTTCAGGGACTGAGGTTAGGCTGACCAGTCTGTAGTTCCCTGTGTTCTTCTTCTTCCCTTTTTCAAAGATGGGCACTATATTTGCCTTTTTTTAGTTGTCCGGGACCTCCCCCAATCACCACCATTTTTCAAAGATAATGGCCAATGGCTCTGTAATCACATCAACCAACTCCCTCAGCACCCTCAGATGCATTAGATCTGAACTTCTGTATGTCCAGCTTTTCTAAATAGTCCTTAACTTGTTCTTTCACCACTGAGGGCTGCTCATCTCCTCCCCATACTGCGTTGCCCAGGACAGCAGTGTGGGAGTTGACCTTGTCTGTGAAGACCAAAGCAAAAAAAGCACTGGGTACTTGCGGTTTTTCCACATCATCTGTCCCTAGGTTGCCTCTCCCATTCATTAAGGGTCCCACACTTTCCCTGACCTTTTTCTTTTTGCTAACATACCTGTAGAAACCCTTCTTGTTACCCTTCACATCCCTTGCTAGCTGCAACTCCAGTTGTGTTCTGGCCTTCCCAGTTACACCCTTGCATGCTCAAGCAATAATTTTTATCTTCCTTCCTAGTCATCTGTCCAAGTTTCCACTTCTTGTAAGCTTCCTTTTTGTGTTAAAGCTCATTGAAGATTTCACTGTTAAGTCAAGCTAGTCGCCTGCCATATTTGCTATTCTTTCTTCACATCAGGATGGTTTGTTCCTGCACTCTCAATAAGGTTTCTTTAAAATATAGGCAACTTTCCTGGACTCCTTTCCCCCTCACATTAGCCTCCCCGGGGATCCTGACCATCGGTTCCCTAAAGGAGTCAAAATCTGCTTTTCTGAAGTCCAGGGTCCATATTTGGCTACTCTCCTTTCTTCTTTTTTGAAGATCCTGAACTCAACCATCTCATGGTAACTGCTGCCCAGGTTGCCACCCAGTTCTACTTTCCCTATCAATTCTTCCCTGTTTGTAAGCGGCAGGTCAAGAGGAGAACAGATCCTGGTTGGTTCCTCCAGTAGTTGCACAAGGAAGTTGTCCCCAACACTTTCCAAAAACTTCCTGGATTGTCTGGGCACTGCTGTGTTGCTCTCCCAGCTGATGTCAGGGTGATTGAAGTCTCCCATTAGAATCAGGGCATGTGTTCTGGAAACTTCAGTTAATTGTCTGAAAAAAGCCTTGTCCACCACATCCTGGTCCAGTGGTCTGTAGCACACGCCCATCTAATCACTCTTGTTGCTCTCGCTTCTAAACTTAACTCAAAAACTCTCAACAGGCTTTTCTCCAGTTTCATACTGGAGCTGAGCAATCATACTGCTCTCTTACATACAGCACAATTGTCAATGAGAATCTTTTCACTGACTTCAGTGCACTTTGGATCATGCCTTAAATGCTCAGCAATCACTTTGCAGAATATAGAGTAGTAGTTTACTTTTGCTTCAGTATCAGTAAGTGAATTATTTGTAACTAGATATTACAGCAAAGGGAATAGGGGAAAAACCTGTTTTTTGCTGATATGTTGTCCCTGAAGTTTATTATTCACACCTCAACAGTATTGATCATTCAGCATCAAAATGAAGATTGTAGTTCTTCACAGTACATGGACAAGCATTGAATAATGAAGATAGGGGACAAAGATTAGACTATCAGCGATTCAGAGCTACTACTTCATATTATATAAGAAGGACCTGAAGTCTATAGTACCATTCCATTTTTGATTTAGTAAGAGCATACCATGCTACCATTTCCCATACTTTCTGATGATCTAATAAACATTGAATTAGACCAAGTACCTGTTTCCTGATTATTCCTCACATCTGGTCTCCAACACTCAAAAACTTCTCCAATAGCTAGTCGCCTTCCAATTTTTCTCAGAATGATCACTATTAACCATAAGAACATAAGAATGGCCATACTGGGTAAGACCAAAGGTCCATCTAGCCCAGTATCCTGTCTACTGATGGTGGTCAATGCCAGGTGCCCCAAAGGAAGTGAACCTAACAGGCAATGATCAAGTGATCTCTCTCCTGCCATCCATCTCTACTCTCTGACAAACAGAGGCTAGGGACACCATTCCTTATCCATCCTGGCTAACAGCCATTAATGGACTTAACCACCATGAATTTATCCAGTTAGCTTTTAAACACTGTTATAGTCTTAGCCTTCACAACCTCCTCAGGTAAGGAGTTCCACAAGTTGACTCTGTGCTGCGTGAAGAAGAACTTCCCTGTTTTAAACCTGCTGCCTATTAATTTCATCTGATGACCCCTAGTTCCTGTATTATGGGAATAAGTAAATAACTTTTCCTTACCCACTTTTTCCACATCACTCATGATTTTATATACCTCTAGCATATCCTCCCTTAATCTCCTCTTTTTCAAGCTGATCCCACCTGAAATATCACTGTTTGACATATATTCTGAAAAATTACTGTCCCATTAACTATCTTCTGTTAATGTAAAGTGTTTTAGAGAAGGGTGTTGCACTTGATCTGTATTATAAACATCAGCAAGATACTTTATCATAACATTTATTCATTTTTGAGACTATCATATGTTGAGACTGCATTTGTGATGGTTGTAGCAGTCCACCGTTGTTGCAATTCTTATTCATCTGTTTCTTAATTTAGCATAGAAAGACAATGGGGTCAGTACAAGTACTAGGTGAGACAAGCATGCAGTGTGTTAGGTTAGATTTTCCTCCTGGTTTTGGAATCGCTTTAGATGTGTTGCATACCTCTCATAGATACATTTGAGTTGTAGAAAACAGCAGAAAACAACTTGAATGGTTTTAGTTTTCCTGTTCTATTAAATAAGGTCATGTTCCGGACCTAACTTGTCAGTTCCTTGTAGATTTTCAGACAAATCTCGCTCCCTTCACTCATGGGAGTAGTCCCATTCAAATGAACGTTAGCAGGACTCAAGGCTCAAAATAAATTACAATATGTTTATTAATTTTAGTATTTAATAGTTTGACATATTAGGACACATACTGGATTGCTCCTTAACAAGTACAATACATATTTTTGTGTGTATTCTACTATAGTGTCAAATAGATATTTACTTCAATATCTGCAACCTTTAGTTTATTCAGGAATTTTCCTTTAGTTAATCATGGAATTTATTGAACCTCCAAAAATAAAAAATGAACCCCTTTGTGTGTGTTAAGCATGCAATAGTCAAAGGTTGAGGTTTTAATGACTGCCTTAAAATAATTGTAACAGCATTTTCCTTAAATTTTGATTGTTCTGTACTTTACTGTACTGCATATTTTATGATTTTCTTTATTTCAAAGGAAAGTATAGGTGCAGACAGTAGAATGACAAGCATAATTTGGATAGGATTGCCAAAATTATGTGATATATCTAATGCTTTGCACATTTGTCATTGCATTCCTTTCCACTTACCAGGTGATATAGTCAATCACTTGTGAAGATATTTTAATTTTGCAGGATACATAAGCCTAATTAATCATCAGGCTTTAGATCCTAGAAGCCATAGTGAGTTCATACCCCCGTTGATTCACCTCGGGGATGTCACTTAACTTCTCTGTGCTTCAGTTTAAATAACTGGGAAAAAATAGCATTTGGCAATAATCACCATTCAGTGAATATCTGAGATACTACAGGTTTCCTCCATACTAAGGGAGAATAGCAGCTGTGGTCACTATTTTAAAGAGTGACCACTGTGCAAGACGTTACAAACATCTCAGGTTTGCATGTTGTCCTGTCTCCCTGAGGAAAAGCACAGTATCAATGATTGTACTTCAAAACAATTTGGCTATCACTGCAATACTAGGTTTACATGAGATATTGATTCTTTTAACATTATTGATTTTTTTGTGGAAAAAAGATAATGAAGAAATACTATTTTAGTTTACTTGAATGTATTTCAGAGAATAGTCACTACTTGTTTTAAAGATCTTTCCTTCCCTAAAAGCCCGTAATATTCTCTTGTGCCCTTACAGGTTTGTACTTACTGACTTGATTGTAGGCTCTCATTTACTTAATGTCTTGACAAGCTTATAATGCTGTAGCAAAATATATTTAGTAGCACTGTGCTACTTCCTTGTCTTGGGTGGTTTGTTAAGACAAGCAAGCTATGGAACTTGTTTTAAAGGCCAGATATTCTGTTCTCTTAGCTTCTTAGAAAATGAGAACATTGAAACAACTTGGCTTCCCCTCTCAAACTTCTTGATACTTACATCACTGTTTTCTTTTTCAGAAAAATCACTTCCCCAGTACACAATCAAGTTGCACTAAAGATTTCTCCAACACCAAAATACACTGGTCAAGAGATCAACAGAAATGTCTCAACACATTGCCCTCAGAATTAGTTCACTGCAAAACCGAACCCTGAAGGCTCACAATTTCTTTAACATGAGCCTGGCATCTGTTCCTGTTTATTATTTGGTACTGACATGCACTTGTTCTAGAGAGGATCAGGTCAAATTAGTATCAGAGGGGTAGCCGTGTTAGTCTGGATCTGTAAAAGTAGCAAAGAGTCCTGTGGCACCTTATAGACTAACAGACGTTTTGGAGCATGAGCTTTCGTGGGTGAATACCCACTTCGTCAGATGCATGTAGTGGAAATTTCCAGGGGCAGGTATATATATGCAGGCAAGCTAGAGATAATGAGGTAGTTCAGTCAGGGAGGATGAGGCCCTGTTCTAGCAGTTGAGGTGTGAAAACCAAGGAAGGAGAAACTGGATTTATAATTGGCAAGCCATTCACAGTCTTTGTTTAATCCTGAGCTGATGGTGTCAAATTTGCAGATGAACTGAAGCTCAGCAGTTTCTCTTTGAAGTCTGGTCCTGAAGTTTTTTTGTGCACTGATACAGAGGTACCCTCCCACCAACAGCACAAGAAAAAGAACTCCACATGGACTCCTCCTGAGGTTCGAAATGACAGTCTGGATCTCTACATTGAATGCTTCCACTGACGTGCACAGGCAGAAATTGTGGAAAAACAACATAGCTTGCCTCATAACCTAAGTCATGCAGAACACAATGCCATCCACAGCCTCAGAAAACACCGACATTATCATCAAAGAGGCTGATAAAGGAGGTGCTGTTGTCATCATGAACAGGTCTGACTACCAAAAGGAGGCTGCCAGACAACTCTCCAACACCAAATTCTACAGGCCACTTCCCTCAGATCCCACTGAGGAATACACTAAGAAACTGCAACATCTACTCAGGACACTCCCTACACTAACACCGGAACAAATCAACATACCTTTAGAGCCCCGACCAGGGTTATTCTATCTACTACCCAAGATCCACAAACCCAGAAATCCTGGACGCCCAATCATCTCGAACATTGGCACTCTCACTGAAGGACTGTCTGGATATGTGGACTCTCTACTCAGACCCTATGCCACCAGCACTCCCAGCTATCTCCGTGACACCACTGATTTCCTGAGGAAACTACAATGCATTGGTGACCTTCTAGAAAACACCATCCTAGCCACCATGGATGTAGAGGCTCTCTACACAAACATCCCACACACAGATGGAATATAAGCTGTCAGGAACAGTATCCCTGACGATGCTACAGCACAACTGGCTGCTGAGCTCTGTGCCTTTATCCTCACACACAACTATTTCAAATTTGATGACAATATATATCTCCAGATCAGTGGCACAGCTATGGGCATCCGCATCGCCCCACAATATGCCAATATTTTTATGGCCGACCTGGAACAGCGCTTCCTCAGCTCTCGACCACTCACGCCCCTTCTCTACCTATGCTACATTGATAACATCTTCATCATCTGGACCCATGGGAAGGAGTCTCTGGAAAAATTCCACCACGATTTCAACAGCCTCCACCCCACCATCAACCTCAGCCTGGACCAATCTATACAGGAGGTCCACTTCCTAGACACCACGGTGCAAATAAGTGATGGTGACATTACCACCACCCTATACCGAAAACCTACCGACCGCTATGCCTACCTTCATGCCTCCAGCTTCCATCCCGGGCACATCACATGATCCATTGTCTACAGCCAAGCACTGAGGTACAACCGCATCTGCTCTAACCCCTCAGACAGAGACCAACCCTACAAAATCTCCACCAAGCATTCTCAAAACTACACTACAATATCCGCATGAGGAAATAAGGAAACAGATCAACAGAGCCAGACGTGTACCCAGAAGCCTCCTACTGCAAGACAAACCCAAGAAAGAAACCAACAGGACTCCACTGGCCATCACATACAGTCCCCAACTAAAACCTCTCCAACGCATCATCAGGGACCTACAACCCATCCTGGACAATGATCCCACACTTTCACAGGCCTTGAGTGGCAGGCTAGTCCTCGCCCACAGGCAACCTGCCAACCTGAAACATATTCTCACCGGTAACTGCACCATAGTAACTCTAGCTCAGGAACCAATCCATGAACCAATCCATCCATCCAGGAACTGTAGCTCAGGAACCAAACCTCGATGCCAACTCTGCCCACATATCTACACCAGCGACACCATCACAGGACCTAACCAGATCAGCCACACCATCACCGGTTCATTCACCTGCACGTCCACCAATGTAATATACGCCATCATATGCCAGCAATGCCCCTCTGCTATGTACATCAGCCAAACTGGACAGTCACTACAGAAAAGGATAAATGGACACAAATCAGATATTAGGAATGGCAGTATACAAAAACCTGTAGTTGAACACTTCAACATCCCTGGCCACACTATAGCAGATCTTAAGGTGGCCATCCTGCAGCAAAAAATCTTCAGGACCAGACTTCAAAGAGAAACTGCTGAGCTTCAGTTCATCTGCAAATTTGACACCATCAGCTTAGGATTAAACAAAGACTGTGAATGGCTTGCCAATTACAAAACCAGTTTCTCCTCCCTTGGTTTTCACATCTCAACTGCTAGAATAGGGCCTCATCCTCCCTGATTGAACTACCTCATTATCTCTAGCTTGCCTGCATATATATACCTGCCCCTGGAAATTTCCACTACATGCATCTGACGAAGTGGGTATTCACCCACGAAAGCTCATGCTCCAAAACGTCTGTTAGTCTATAAGGTGCCACAGGACTCTTTGCTGCTTTTACAGGGCAAATTTAGACTCATTGAAAGGAGAATCCAGCATTGCCAAGGTTCTCCATTCAGAACACCATTGTGGACATGCTGGAGGATGGGTTAGATTACACTTTTTTCTTTCTGAAGGCAATATTTTTTTTTATTGGACAAGGGAATAATTATAACTCATCTTGCTACTTATTTTCTCAGCAATTTACTCATCCACTTTTTACTATTAACCCACATTATTATTTCAAACCTCTCCCATACATATTAGAACATATATACATCTTTTTTTCTTAGTTGAAAAAAGATCACTGGATTTATTTAGCAAAGAGTTTAAACAGGAACTACTGTTATATCCAACATACTTTACTCTTGCTGAAAAATGATCCTATCCTGCAAGTTGCTTAGAGTCCCACTGAAGTTATCAGGGGTTCATAGAGGCCCACATGAACCAGATTGCAGGGCTAGAACCTACGTACAGAATAGCCTCAAACATATCGCAATAAAGTTGGTACAGCAAATACTTGTCCTGGCTCAGCAGTCAGAATTAGGGATCAGATTTTTTAGTTTGTTTTGTGAATGTGCACAAGTGAATGGTTGCATACTGTAAATTAGGGCAAGTATAGGAATGTATCTATATCTTGTTTGAATAACTATATTGTAGAACAAGACTAGAATAGTGACTGAGTGGAAGGACATGTTGCAGTGCTGCAAGAACAGAAATTAGTGAACATTAGTCCTTCAAAAAATGTCTGCCCAGAGGAGTGCCTGCATATTTGAACTGGTTAAAGAAGGTTAAAAAAATATAAAACTTAACCAGGTGCTCTCCAGCACCTCCTGACACATGAATTGAAGTAGGCTCTATCTAGCTGTATGTTGTTGCACTCGGAATAACCAAGAGTCACTGGAGCAGAGGGACTGGAGCCTGGGTCTCCCACATCTCAAAGGAGTGCTGTAACCACTTCTCATGCTGGAGCACTTTTGCTAGCCCACATGATTCTATTATCCAGAGTGCAACCGCTTCAACAGATGAGATAGAGAGCCTCACATCAGAATATTCCATAGCACCAATGGTTAGAGCACTCACCTGAGCAGTGGTATATCCCCACTGAAGTCCCTTCTCCTTTCCAAGGAGGGAGAAGACTTGGGTTGGGATCTCCCACATCAAAGGTTAGTATCCTAACCATTGAACTAAAATTTGGGGTACCTCATCATTATCCCCCACCACCAGGGCCGGCTCCAGGCACCAGTGCAGCAAGCAGGTGCTTGGGGTGGCCAACGGAGAAGGGCAGCATGTCTGGCTCTTTGGCAGCAGGTCCCTCATTCGGAAGGACCTGTCGCCCAATCGCCACTAAAGAGCGACTCTGTCCACCACCTTGCAAAAAACAACATGAACAGCAAAGAGAGCTCCTTTCGGAATCTCTAGCAAAGCTAGGCACACGCCTGCAGCCAGGCCTTAAGGCACCTATTTCTATGCAAGGGGTGGGTTTAATATACACCTTTTAATATACCCCTCCTACTGGCTTAGTTTAGGAGCTTCTCACCTAGCTTGCTGGCTTATATGAATCACAGCCTCAGGCACCTACCTCTCTCCATTCATTGTAGAGGGAGCTAGGCACCTTACTCAAGCTTTGTGAACTTCATGGACTTTCTAGACACCTAAAAATTAGGTATGGCAACACTCAGCTTCACAACACTTCACTTTTTTTGTGCATCCAGGCCAGGGCTCTCTTTTCCCCTTACACATTAGATCAGGAAAGTGGCAGCTTAAACAAATTC
The DNA here is from genome assembly GCF_007399415.2 of Gopherus evgoodei. Classification (NCBI taxonomy): domain Eukaryota; kingdom Metazoa; phylum Chordata; order Testudines; family Testudinidae; genus Gopherus; species Gopherus evgoodei. The sequence goes on along the minus strand of NC_044330.1, from coordinate 76,183,487 downwards.
ATAGCCTTACCTTACCTCTAAGCCTTGAGTCAAAGCAATCAATCTTATCCTCAGAAAAAGCAAAGTATCTAAAACTTAAGTCAGGCCAGGGTCCTGGAGCCTACAACTAATAGTAATCACTGTGATGACATCACCCCTCCCCATTCCTGTTTATATATAGCCCCAGCTCTAGAGTAGGGGCAGGGTACTCCTTGATTGTGCCCAGGCTGTTTTAAATATAAGCTCCAGATTGCTCTTAAAAGGGTAATATTCCTTGCCACACACTCACTGGACTAAATGCGAAATGGTTGAAGTAAGGAGTGAAGGATTAGACCCCACATTTTAATGGTGACCTAATGCATAACTGCTGATTTAAGGGTTTCCTGCACCTAAATTGGAATCATCCAGTACTAGTTACCATACAGACACTGGACTAGATGGAGCACTGATGCTGATCTACTCTGGCAAAGTCTGCTTTCTTAACATATATTCTATCCGTCTCTGAAACACCTAGAGACATTCACACCTTGCACAGAATAACAGACAGACAGAAAAGATAAAAGCAAAAGAGACCAGTTAGATATGCAGTTCTTTGTGCATGGGCATATTAAAAAAAAAATTATACTAAAAATGGATTTCACAAGATTATAAAATTTAGTCAGAATTGCTCCTTCAAAGTAATTTCTAAGATTCATTTCTTTAATTAGCTCTGTGACTCTCTTTTTTCCTATTAGCCTCAGAATCAGTAAGTTTCTAAAATAAGATAAATAATTGTCTGGCAATATGATTTTTCTGGCCTATTTTACTTGTATGCACACCCTGGATATTTTTGAAAATATATTAACATTGACTTTTCGTCAGAGCTCTAGTCAACTGTTCTAATTTTGCAGCACCATAAGTTATCTTAGGCGTATAAAGTTTGGTATATACAAATTACTCATACACACCTCTGGCCAGTGGCAATAGCTCACAGTGCCTATAGGAAGTCCTAGATTTAGCAGTTTAGGCAACCTCTCAGACAGCTGCTGGGCCTACTGTGTTGAATGACTCAATCTTTGATGCAGGGGGGTCTGCCAAGTGTTAAATGCACTAATATTCCCTAATGGTTGAATCATTCATGTGGTAAAACTGATAGCCACAAAATGCCACTTGCTTCAGCTTAGCCACATTCAAGTAGCTTTGGCTGCCTATGGGAGATAAAGGAGAAAAACATAGAAATAGTGAATTATATACAGAAACAACAGCAAGAGCAATTTATACTTTATGCAGCAGCTTTTATGTAAGAGGGTGCTGCACAATGTTCTCCAATGTACTGACCTCAATGACAAATCACAGGCAGGAGTGGCACCTGTGAGGTTAGTAAAAATGAATAACGAGAGTCTATTTTTCAGACCCAGACATTGTTTGGATTCAGATTCTATTTTTCCCAAACCAATGAAATGTGAGTTGAGAGGAAATGGGATTCAGAGAAAAAAAGGTGTGTGTTTATCCTATCCCTATAATAGGTAAATGGGAGTATGGATTTGGATTTTTATTATTAAAAAACCTGGAGAGATTCCTGGAAATTGCAGGGAGGGATAGCAGGAAGTTCCCTTAAAATATTCCAGTTTAGGGCCATCTTTAGAAAAAGGTATCCTGTTAGTTCCCTTGAAGTCACTATGTAGTCTATACAGTACATTATTTATTATATATCCAGCTGATCATCATTATGAATGGCTAGGCATCAACAAATATAGAAGCTTGGTCAAGTACTCTGGACAGTAACTAATCAAAGGCTTGGAAATAGCCAGAACTTTAAATGTAATCAAAAATCTTGGAGAAGATATTGCTGAGACTTTACATATCAAATTGTCATCAAAATAAGAATAATGTACACTTCTATAGAACCTCTCCTGAAAGGTTTTCTCATTTTCCAGTAAAGAATCGCAACACATGCTTTATTTTACACATGGGGAAACTGAGGCACTGGGCCAGGAAATTATTTGTCTTAGGTTAGTGAGTCAGAGGCAGTACCAGAGACAGCACTGAAAGTTCTAATCAGCAGCTTATGCTCCCTCTCTATACAGATAATAAATTCAAAAATGAATAATCATTTCTATTTATATGAAATATTTAAGATACACGTGATATAAAGTGCTAGCTCTTTGTTAGATTTCCCCTTTATAATCACACTCTGATTTTTTTTTTTGTGGTTAATATAAAGGGGACCGATTGGCAGGACTTCCTGATTTCAAAGACCACATTAAAAATAAAAAATGAGAGCAGATGCAAAGCAGAAATTAATCAAATTGATTTTTTTCGCCATTTGGACAGCCATATTTAAGGAAGGAGTAATTTGCATATTATACAAAAATGTCAGGTAAGGATATAGGACCCCAAAGCAATGATTTAATACTTATCAATTTAATTAGATTTTATGGATCAGTTTTGATTCTTATTGAAAAGTTCTACATGAACTGTATTCTGAGGTGATAATATTTGATATAATTGATAGTCTTAGGACAATTTATTACATATCATATACGGTAGCATTCTACGATAGTAAATTATTCTCTTCTTATATTTTGATCTAAATGAATCCACTACAGCTTCAGAGCTGAGGGCAAGATGGCTCTGGCTGACTGGGGTACTTGAGGGATAACGTCTTACCTGAGCTTCTCAGGGGGTACTATTACACTGTCTAGGGATTCATTTTTAAGCCTCTGGGGTTTCCTCACTTCTAATCTGAAAATGAAAATTTTTATGGTTTGCTTGGTTTCCCAAACTTTGACTAGGATTGTGACGTTCCCCTGGTGTTATCTGGATCAGTGATCCACTACGTCACTCCAGAGTCCTTGACTGGGAGCCAGTGTTACCCTGCTCTGCTGTGAGAACCCCCACTCCTGGACTGTTCATGCACAGCCACTGGCTAGTAAGAATGACGCTAGCCAATATCCCTGGTCCCAGACACAACCCTGGAAACCTCCATCTTGCAGTGTCCAGTTATATCAACTGGACACTGCAAGCTTATATGAGTTCATCAATTTAACAAAGAAATCAATATGTACCAGGCTTGTTAGCCCAAGGGGAATCTCTGACATGCTTCAAACCAAAAGCACTGCTTCAGGTAGAACAGATTTCTAAACAGATTTATTAACTATAAATATGGATTTTAAGTGATTACAAGTTAAAGCATAACAAATCAGATTTGGTCAAATGAAATAAGATCAGCTTAGGATGTGTTTTGCTTTTAACACTTTCAGTGCCCTTACAAACTTAGATGCTTCTCACCACAGGCTGGCTGGTTGCCCTTCAGCCAGGCTCTCCCCTTTGATCAGCGCTTCAGTCACTTGGTGTGGTGTCTGTAGATATAGGTGGAAGAGAGAGGAAGAGCATAGCAAACATCTCTCCCTTGTATCATGTTCTTTCTTCTCTCTTGGCTTTGCCCCCCCCCCGCCTTCAGAGTTAGATGAGCATTACCTCATCGCAGTCCCAAACTGACCAAAGGAAGGAGGGTGACTCATTTGAGAGTCCAACAGATCTATTTGTTGCTGCCTAGACCAGTGTCCTTTGTTCCTGTGAGGCTGGGCTGGGTTTGTCCCATACATGCCCTTATGAGATGTGAACTACCTCTCTGCTCTTAGAAAGTTTTTGCCTGGGCTTATTTTAAGCCATGAGGATTCATTTTCAGCCTCATAATTATATACATGAAATTATAACCTATAATGTTACTATAACATTACTTTAACAATTATTATAACATCACTATAACAACCATGCTCAGTGCATCATGAGCCTGTCAAAGACACTCAACATGACAGACTTTGCATTGGATACCACACAATCTTATTACAAGGATGAACATGGGGGTATGTTGGGTGGGTGTTCCTCCGAAGTACAGAGCATCACAAGGATTAATAAAGCCATAGGGTAACACGGAGAAGATGGAAGCTCAGGAATGGGATACCATAAAACACATCTTCCAACTCAGGTCTATAACTTATAGTAAGAACGTAAGAATGCCCATACTGGGTCAGACCAATGGTCCATCTAGCCCAGTATCCTGTCTTCTGACAGTGGCCATGCCAGGTGCCCCAGAGGGAATGAACAGAACAAGTAGTCATCAAGTGATCCATCCCCTGTTGCCCATTCCCAGCTTCTGGCAAACAGAGGCCCTTGCTAGCTAATAGCCATTGATCGACCTCAATTCACTTTGGATACTGACTCTTGCAATATGATAGGGTATTAAACTTCGACCCAGATCATTTGAGCAACACTAACACATAAGTGAACTGTCTGGTCTCCAGCTATGAGTCTGTAAGTTCTTAGCTAGTGCCTGTGACCTTGGCAAGAGGTGGCACCAGGCACACTGTCTGAATTTTCTATATTGTTTTGCCATTCAGAAAGCACTGGAACTGATTCTCCACTCCTGTACAGCAGTCTAATACCAGGTAACTCTACTGGCTTTTAGGAAAATACTTTTTATTCACACCAGTATAAGTCAAAAGAGATATAGGCCCACTGTCTTCTGGAGTTTTTACTCCACATAATGAGGTGCAAAAAACCCAGTGACTACACATATCAAGTAGAAATTGGTATTAAAATGACAGCATGCATTACCACAAGGGTCTCTGTATTGTCTAACCTGTAGAATAGATGGTGCAGCCTAAATCTGAATTTTGGACTTACAGTGGGGTCTGGAATGAGTCAAAATATCACCATTATCATTGCTTGACATAAAATTAAAGGTGGGAGAAAACTCACTCTGGAAGTGGAAGTGGTTAACTCAGTGATGTACCAAGAGAATGAATGGAGCTGCCTCTCATGACCTACGAGGAAACAGAGTGGAATAAAAATGTGATTCTGTACTTAGTCTTTTTCCATATGTGTCATGACTCATAGATTCACCACTTTCAGGAGGATCATTGCTCTTCTTTCACATACAGCAAATTGTTCTACGTGTCCTTGAGGTGCCTGTTAACCCTGGGCCAGATTGTAACCTTATGGTCAGTTCTGAATAAGCGGTGGGATGTAATGGCACTCAGACCTCAACCCTCTCACCTCTCTTTACTTTGGGAAGGAGTAAATTACTTCACTCTTTCCAACGGAGCAGGGAGCAGCTCGTTCCCAGCCAGCTGCTCCAGCCTGTGAGTAAAGACAAAACTAGGGCTCCTCCCACTCTCTACACACTTGCTCACAGCAGCAGGGGGGATGTAGCATGGGTAGCACCAGCTATCTCTAACATTGCCATCTCTAAGGTACAACCCCCCTTTCCCCTGACATCTAGGATGATCTTGAGCCCATAAAACTGGACAGTTGGCAGTAAGTACAGAGCATCCTGACAGATTTCCTGGGACAGGATCATCCCCAGGGCCGGTGCTTCCATTAGGCGACCCTAGGAGGCCACCTAGGGCACCAGGATTCGGGGGGCGGAATTTTGTGCCCGCCCCATGGGGTGCGCAGGAGCTTCCGGTTCCGGTCCTGTCGCGCCGCCGAAGAAGGACCTTCTGCCAGCGTGCCGTGGAGAACAGTGGCAGGCAATCGAGCAGCTCAATGACTGCCACTTTCACCTGCGGCATTTCAGCGGAGGGTCCTTCTTCGGCAGTGCTATGGGAGTGGAACCAGAAACTCCCACGATCCCTATGGGAAGTGCACAAAATGCTGCCCCCCAAATTCTGCCTAGGGCGCCAGAAACTCTGGCGCCACTCCTGGTCATCCCTCAAAAAAGGGATGACCCTGGGAAAACTTGGACATATGACATGTGAGAATAAAACAGTGAGCAAGAGACCAGGGAGCTTTGTGAACAAGGGCTGCTAACAGGGAGTTTTGAAAGGAAGTTGGGAAGGGGACGAGGTACACTTGCCATTCTTTCAAACGTTTAACCTAAACTATAATCAGATCTTTTTGATTTAAACAAAAACCCTGTCATTAACCTAGGTAGCTGTAGGAGAGAATGTAGGCAGAAGCCCAGCAGCAGAGTGGGGGCTATCCAGTTTATTGTGCCGAGTGCAGCATGTATGATTACCTGCCCTGTGGACAGGTGTCATATGTGCGCATTTCGTGCAAGGAGCTCCTGGCCCTCAGAGACCGCGTACAGGCTTTGGAGGCCAGGGTGGCAGAACTGGAAGAGCTAAGACAGGCAGAGAGGTATGCTGATGAGGCTTTCTGGGACACTGTAGATTTGTCCCACCTCTGGTCAGACAGCCCCTGCACTATGAAGGAGGATGAAAGGCTCAGGGAAGCAGAGCAGTCAATGAGAGCAGAGGGAAATCTTCCCATAGTTGGGACCCTCCTTCAAGATGGTGTTGGGGTATCCTCTCGTGCTGAGGTTACCTCTCTGGGGGAGGGAACTGCAGTCATTAGGAAAAGGCAGGTGTTAGTAATGGGACATTCGATCATTAGAAACATAGATAGCTGGGTTTGTGATGACTGGGAGAACCGTATGGTGCCTTGCCTGCCTGGTGCGAAGGTTGCGGATCTCTCAAGGCATTTAGACAGACTTATGTGTAGTGCTGGGGTGAAGCTGGTGGCCATGGGACATATAATTACCAATGACATAAGGAAGGGTAGGAGAGACATCCTGGAGGCCAAATTTAAGCTGCTAGGAAAGAGACTGAAATCCAGGACCTCTATGGTAGCATTCTCAGAAATGCTTCCAGTTCCATGTGCAGGGCCAGGTAGGCAGGCAGAGCTTCAGAGTCTCAATGCGTGGATGAGATGATAGTGTAGAGAGGAGGGATTTAGATTTATTAGGAACTGGGAAAACTTTTGGGATAGAGGGAGCCTATACAGGAAGGATGGACTCACCTAAGCCAAAGTGGATCCACTTAACATTAAAAAAGTTGCAGAGCAGTTTTTAAACCAAGAGATGGGAGAAAGCTGACTGCTGCAGCAGAGCTCGTGGATCAGACGGAGACTTCTCTTAGAGGAGAGCCTATTGCTAAAGATTCTCTAGGTTTTAGTCAGGAGGAAAGGATGGAAGAGGATAAAGTCAGAGCCAGATCAAATGAGAAACATTCACATAAAAAAGAATCTGACACATCAGAAAAGGGCAGACAAATAAACAGTGACAAGTTTTTAAATTGCTTGTACACAAATGCTAGAAGTCTAAATAATAAGATGGGTGAACTAAAGTGCCTCGTGTTTGTGAAAGTCACTGGTAACCCCCTTAACAGCTTACAAGCAGCCAGTAGGAAGAGGCAGAAGCCTCACGAACACAGTACCCTAAACTTTTAAACTGTCTCCCCTTGTCAGTTTTAAGGCAGTTAAAGCTGGTTCTTAGCTGTTTTTGGCTAAGCAGATTGCAGAAGTGCAAGGTTTGTTAACCACCAATCAAATGCTAGCACAGCCAAAGCCTGTGTGTGAGTGTGTATAAAAAATTATTAATTTTTGTATTAAGTAAAGTTTTTTGTACCAAGATACAAGGCTCTCCTTTTTTCTGCAGAATAAAGCATTTTTCCTTATCCCTGTCAGGCTGTTATTGGCTCTCAGCTAGGCAGACCCAATATTTTGGTAACAGTTTCTGGCAACCCAGATGGGACTCTCATTGCTCGGACATCGGACTCTGGACAGCTGCGGCGAACTAGGAGTGGAGCCACTTGGGTGTTTAGCCCCCCTTCCTCATTTCACCACAGCCCGTGGGGTTCGTGCTCCGATAAGGTGAGCCCTAATAGGATAAGGAAACACTATCTGGTTCTGGTTCACTATCTAGTTCTGGTTCTGTTCTGTTTAACCAGTTACTGTTGTTGTTCTGCTCTGTTCATTTGGGCATTAGGTGTGTGGGCGGAACTGAACCTCTTGTTCGTAATTCCTCAAGGTGGAAGCCATTGCATGCAATGAAGCTTTAAGGTCGAATTGAGATCCTTCTGTCCCGTCTCCTATAGCGGTCAGTGTATAAAAGTAAAAAAACCTGGATTAGACCGTAATTCCCTCTGCTCTCTGTGTAATTCTCTTTTTGAGTGTCAGAAGACAGATGAGTGGGTCTCTGGATAAATCCTCTAAGGATAGTCCTTTGAATTATATGTTAAGTAAATGGCCTTTACCTGGTGTTCAAAAAGAAATGTCAAAAAAAAATTAAACAGTTAAACACCAATGGGCCATGTGTTTTTGTCCAGGTAGCAAGCCTCACGAGGGAGGACTCGGGTAGTCTTGTGAGTAGGAATGTTTAAGGGAAGAGACCAGGAAGGATGGGGGCTAGTTCAAAAGCCCACCGTCCTAGCTAAACTGGTAGTGAAACAAGTTGGTGCCCATGGAAGGGACGGTTCACTGAAAAACAATAAAAGAAAATATTAAAAACTAATCCTAGTAAAAAAAAACAAAAAATTACACACTGGCAGGAAGAAATTTGTGGGACCTATGCTTGGGAATGTGGTATTAATTAAATTGTGGGGTTTGTTCTACAGGCTGCTCCCAGTGTTCTAAATAAATCCTTCAGCATGTATTGCTCTCCCTAATTGGATTTTAAATAACAGGTACCAAAGGCACCTTGTTGCCCCTGCCATATCCCCCAGTGCCCTGTAAAACACCCCCTCCTAGGATATTAATGTTAATGCCTTTTAAAAATATCAAAAATAGTTAAATAACATATATAATATAGTACTACACCAAAAAAATGGTATTAAATATCACTAATGCTAAAAAGGCATTGCAATAAAATCTAACGTTTAAAAATTCAGAATTTCCTAAATAACCAGTTAATGGCCATTTGAAGTAATTTTAAGTATCAAACTTGGCCCACTGCCCTTACAGACACATCAAAAGTACCATCTAATCTGTGGTCATAAAGACATACTTAAACACTTTCTAGGTAAAAGTGTAAACATTCACAGTGCTCCTTCCAAGCATTTGGACCGGTTAGGGGGTTGTGGCTCCAGCATACCAAATCCTAACAAATCCATTAAAAAATGCATGTGGGACTGGATTATTTACCAAAACATTTAAAAAATTAAACCACCTGGTATACCTAACTAATTTATAATCGGTGCCCCAATCCCTTAGTTGTCAAACAAACAGAATTCCACTCTTTTGTCCATGCACTCATTCCTGGGTTGGGGGTGGCTAAGCTCAAGACAGCAATTGTAAATATTTCTGCAAAGCTTAAAAAAACAGCTAATGCATCAATAAACGCTTTCCAAAAGTTGCAACAAAAAATTAATAAAGTAGCAAAAGTAACTTTGCAAAATAGACGTGTGCTAGATGCCATGAATGCTGAATTAGGGGAGGCTTGTGCTCGCATCAAAATGCTGTTTTTATGTTAATCACTCTGGTTTAATTAAAAAAAATTTACAAGCTATTAAAAATGCTGCTGTTGTTTTCCATGCTGTGTCTCTTAATCACACCTTTAGTTTTAAGAACCTCTTCCCAGACCTTGGGTCATGGTTTACTGGCCTTTTCCGTACAATTGTCAGATAAATTATTTTCTCTCTTTTCTTTCTATGTATTATTTGGGTAATAATGCAATGTGCAAAATGTATCTGTAATGCTGTAACTAAAAACTCTGCTGCCCATACAAAAGACCAGTATCTATCCCTCCAGCTTAATCGCTGGAGGATATTGATATAATAGGCATCACAGAAACCTGGTGGAGTGTAGATAATCAATGGGACACAATCATTCCGGGGTACAAAATATACAGGAAGGACAGAACAAGTCATGTGGGGGGCGGGGTATGGGGAGGGGGAGTAGCACTCTATGCGAAAGAAAATGTAGACTCAAATGAAGTAAAAATCTTAAATGAATCCACATCTTCCACAGAATCTCTATGGATAGTACTTTCATGCTCTAATAAGAATATAACAGTAGGGATCTATTATCGACCACCTGACTAGGACAGTGATAGTGACAATGAAAGGCTAAGGGAGATTAGAGAGGCTGTCAAAATAGAGAACTCGATAATAGTGAAGGATTTCAATTATCCCCATATTGACTGGGTACATGTCACCTCAGGATGAAATGCAGAGACAAAATTTCTCGATACTTTAAATGACTGCTTTTTGGAGCAGCTGGTAGGGGAACCCACAAGGGGAGAGGCAATTCTCGATTTAGTCCTGAGTGGAGCGCAGGATCTGGTCCAAGAGGTAACTATAATAGGATCGCTTGGAAATAGTGACCATTATATAATAACATTTAACATTCCTGTGGTCATAAGAATATCTCAACAGCCCAACACTGCGGCGTTTAATTTCAGAAAGGGGAACTATGCAAAAATGAGGAGGTCAGTTAAACAGAAATTAAAAGGTACAGTGACTAGAGTGAAATTCCTGCAAGCTGCATGGACACTTTTCAAACACACCATAATAGAGACCAACTTAAATGTATACCCCAAATTAAAAAATACAGTAAAAGAACTAAAAAAAAGCCCCCTTGGCTTAACAACCATGTAAAAGACGAAGTGACAGATAATAAGACATCTTTTAAAAAGTGGATATCAAGTCCTAGTTAGGTAAATAGAAAGGAGCATAAACACTACCAAATTAAGTGTAAAAATATAACAAGAAAAGCCAAAAAGGAGTATGAAGAACAGCTAGCCAAAAATTCAAAAGGTGATAATAAAATGTTTTTAAGTACATCAGAAGCAGGAAGCCTGCTAAACAACCAGTGGGGCCCCTGGACAACTGATATACAAAAGGAGCACTTAAAGACGATAAAGTCATTGCGGAAAAACTAAATGAATTCTTTGGTTCAGTCTTCATGGCTGAGGATGGTAGGGAGATTCCCAAACCTGAGCCATCTTTTGTAGGTGACAAATCTGAGGAATTGTCACAGATTCAAGTGTCACTAGAGAAGGTTTTGGAATTAATTGATAAATTTAACAGTAACAAGTCACCAAGACCAGATGGCATTCAGCCAAGAGTTCTGAAAGAACTAAAATGTGAAATTGCAGAACTATTAACTATGGTTTGTAACCTGTCCTTTAAATCGGCTTCTATACCCAATGACTAGAAGATAGCTAATGTAACTCCAATATTTAAAAAGGGCTCTAGAGGTGATCCTTGCAATTACAGATTAGTAAGTCTAATATCAGTACTGGGCTAATTAGTTGAAACAATAGTAAAGAATAAAATTGTCAGACACATAGAAGAATATAACATTGGGCAAAAGTGAAGATGGTTTCTATAAAGGGAAATCATGTCTTACTAATCTATTTGAAGGGGTCAACAAACATGTGGACAAGGGGGATCCCATGGACATAGTATACTTGGGTTTCCAGAAAACCTTTGACAAGGTTCCTCACCAAAGGCTCTTATGTAAATTAAGTTGTCATGGGATAAGAGGGAAGATCCTTTCATGGACTGAGAACTGGTTAAAAGACAGCAAACAAAGGGTAGGAATAAATGGTACATTTTCAGAATGGAGAGGGGTAACTAGTGGTGTTCCCCAAGGGTCAGTCCTAGGACCAATCCTATTCAACGTATTCATAAATGATCTGGAGAAAGGGGTAAACAGTGAGGTTGCAAAGTTTGCAGATGATACAAAACTGCTCAAGATAGTTAAGACCAAAGCAGACTGTGAAGAACTTCATGACAGAGGTACATAAAATCATGAGTGGCGTGGAGAAGGTGAATAATGAAAAGTAATTTACTTGTTCCCATAAAATAAGAACTAGAGGCCGCCAATGAAATTAATGGGCAGCAGGTTTAAAACAAATAAAAGGAAGTTCTTTTTCACACAGTGCACAGTCAACCTGTGGAACTCCTTGCCTGAGGAGGTTGTGAAGGCTAGGACTATAACAAGGTTTAAAAGAGAACTAAATAAATTTATGGAAGTTAAGTCGATTAATGGCTATTAGCCAGGATGGGTAAGGAATGGTGTCCCTAGCCTCTGTTTATCAGAGGGTGGAGATGGATGGCATGAGAGAGATCACTTGATCATTACCTGTTAGGTTCACTCCCTGTGGGACACCTGGCATTGGTCACTGTTGGTAGACAGGATGCTGGGCTGTATGGACCCTGAGTCTGATTCAGTATAGCCATTCTTATGTTCTGAGATCTTTCCCCAATTCCAGCCAGATTCACCCTCTGAGTAGGGCTGTAGAGAAGGGCCTTACTCCCAGTGCAGATCTCCATGAGGAAAGATTCGTTAGAGGGCCAGTAGCCCCTGCTTCCTTTGTAATACACAAATATTTTGCATTTGTTTAGTGCCTTCTGTCTGTGGATCTCAAAGCTCTTGCTAAACATCTAAAGTCTCACAATATTGCTGTGAAGAAGGCAAGTGGGCATGAATAAGGGGGAGACATATTTCCCAGAATATTTTTTTTCTAAAAAGAATATCTGAAGTTCAGAAACTGCTTCTCTTTAATTGGCACTCCTCAAAGAAATACTTAATATGGGAATTTAGAATATTTGCAGAATTATTTATTAACTTACCTTCTAACATCTGTTTACTGTATTTGTGGATGAAAAAAGAAAAAGAAAAAAATTCTGAAATCTGGGAAGGACTGAGTGTCGCATATGTTTCAAACACTTGCATGTCAGCTGTGGAGTGTTGGAGAACTGCAGATTGTATGTCACAAGTGAAATGAGTTTAGAGGTTTTACAGCAGTCCCTAATGGATGTTCGCAGTTCACAGAAAATAAAGTTGACTGGCACCTGGCTGATCTGTTTTTTAAACCAGCTCAACTACTATTTTTTTTGCCTATATGAAAGGAGGTTGAAGCAAAGCGGAAGTCAATTTAAAATAATACTGAAAACAAATCTTTGATAAATAAAAAATAAAGATGCTGTATATGACTCTCTGGATGTTTCTAAACCTTCCAAAGAGAGTCCCAAGACTCAGCAGATGGTAATGGAGCCAGAAATTCCAAGAAAAGCATTAGCACATAGAATTACACCCGTTAGTGTTCAAACAAATGTTGCCTAAACCTCTCCAGATTCTGCATCCCTGTAGAAGAGGGTTTCTAATTTGAAAAAGGGATGACAGCCTGTCATAAACAAATAGCTAAGGGTTAATGTGTCTTTCACCTATAAAGGGTTAACAAACAGTGACCTGCAAACACCTGACCAGAGGACCAATCAGGAGACAAAATACTTTCAAATCTTGTGGAGGGAAGCCTTTGTTTGGGGTTTGGCTTTGTTCTCTCTGGGTCCTGGACGGGACTAGAGGTGCAACCAGGTTTCTGCCAATCTCCCTGCTACAGTCTCTTATCTATTCAGAATTGTAAGTAAGAAAAGGCAGTCATAGTCTTTTAATTTGTTTTTTTTCCATTTGCATATGTGTACTTGCTGGAAGTAGCTTAAATTGTGTTGCTGCTGGAGAAAGTTTCTTTCTATTGTTTATAGTTGAAAGACCCTGTAACTTTTTACCATCTAAAGTGCAGAGATAAGCCTTTTACTTTTTTCTTTCTTTTTTATTAAAAGTTTTGCTTTTAAGACCTGTGTGATTTTTTTCTCCTAGTTAAGGTTCAAGGGAATTGGTGGGGAGAAGGGAAGGATAAATTTTCTCTTTGTATTAGATTCACGCAGCTTGAATCTGTACGGCCTCTGGGTGAGGGGGAAGGTAACACTCTTCTTGGTGTGGTGATTCAAGAAGTTGAGTCAGGCGATCTCCTAGTGTTCCCAGGGCGGGAAGGAGCTGGGAGGAAGAAGGGAGGGGGAAGGGAATGGTTTATTTCCCTTTCTTGTGAGACTCAAGGAATTTGGGTCTTAGGCCCCCCATGGAAGGTTTCTGGGGGAGACCAGAGTCTATCAGGCGCTCTACTCTAAATCCTGATTGGTGGCAGCCTATCAGATCTAAGCTGGTAATTAAGCTTAGGAGAATTCATGCTAGTACCCATATTTTGGACGCTAAGGTCCAGAATTGGGAATTATACTTGACACAGCCCTCCATAGGAACCATCATCAGTTTGACATGATTGGCAGGATCTTGGGAAATGCTCCAGCACTAGCACAGCAGTTCCATTGCATATCGATACAGAGGTGCTTTGGAAATGCTTTGTGCAGCATCTGTTCAGACTCTGCTTAGGAGAACGTTGTCACTTTTTCAGTATGTCACTTGCCAGTGATGCCCTCTGGCACAGTTAATTTATTGTTTTAAAAAACTGCCAAGGAAGAATGCAGGATGTAGCAATTCCTTCAACTTTAAAAGCTCCAGTTCTCAGCTTTCATTAGTATACAGAAGGTGAGCGTCTAATTACACTGGTCTACAATTTTTGAGAAGTCGTCTGCTTCAGAGATAAAATGTGATATTTATTATGTATTTTGATGTGCTGAATTCAGATATGACAATTAAAACAACTGATTGGCTACGGTTACTAAGATATTTAAGTTTTTACATTTTATGTCTATGTATATTGTGTAGATAGTAGAGTTTTAATCATAAATTGTAAACCTAGGTCTTTTCATGTGTTTATGGTTGCTTTACATGATAATATTTCACCTGTCCTGTTTATGTAACACTTTAAAAATCAACAAAAGGGTTATATAAATGAAATTTATTATGAAACAAAAGGCAAAGAACTATTATTATATAGTTTAGTCCTATTCAGTGTCTACTCGGTGCTTCTTGGCTTGTCTCTTGTATTCATGAAATGGAGCATCTCTTGTCACTGTCCAGCAATAGTCTGCAAGCATTGATGGGCTCCATTTGTCCTGATAGCCTGCCAGGAGATTCCACTGCTCTAGTCTGGAGCCCAACAGTTCTGCCTTACTCTTGGGTACTTCCAAATCCCTGACAAGGTCATTCAGTTTACCTTGTGTTATGAGGTGTGGTTCAGAGGAGGAAGATGGGAGAAAATGTGGGTCCTGTGACATTGATGGTTCAGGACCAGAAGTTTCATCCTCTTCCTCTTCCTCGTCTGACTCAAGTGAGAAGGATTCTAGTGCATCAGAAACCGGCAGTCCTTCTCCGTGGGGTACCGGGCGTATAGCTGATGGAATGTTTGGATAATGCACAGTCCACTTTTGCTTCTTTGACACACTTTTCCCAACTGGAGGCACCATGCAGAAGGAACAATTGCTGGTATGATCTGTTGGCTCTCTCCAAAACATTGGCTCTGCAAAAGGCATAGATTTCCTTTTCCTGTTCAACCACTGGCGAAGATTTGTTGCATAAGTGTTGCAGCATATGTGTGGGGCCCACCTCTTGTCCTGATCTCCAATTTTGCAGTCAAAAGAAAGGTGATAGGCTTTCTTAACCATAGTGGTTATACTGCCCTTTTGTGATGCAAAAGTCACTTCATCACAAACATAGCAGAAGTTATCTGCACTGTTCACACAAGTACGAGGCATCTCTGCTCACTTTGGCTAAACAGAAATGTGTCCCTTTGCAAAATCAAACACTGACAAATAAGAGAGCACACACTGTATGATTTCTAGAGCTGATATAGAGCAATTTGTTCAGCACAGTGATGTAAGCTTCATTATGATTGCATCATCCATGACTTCTAGGAATAACATGATGCAATTCATATCATGTATGATGCAATACCAGCTTCAGATTGCATCATTCATTGTTTTGCCTAAAAAGCAAGTACTGTCCAAACCCAGTCATAGATTTATTCATAGATCCAGTCAAAGATGTATTTTAGTCATTTCTGGTTGAAACTGAGGTCCCTTCCCTTTATAACTCACTTATCCTCCGCCATTCCCAAGTCAGGGGTTGTATGTACTGACCCAATAGCATATCTTGAAAACTAGAGCCAATCAACAATTTTAAGCATCATTTTTGTTCTCAGTGACCCAGAATTAGTAAAGTTGGACTACATTTATTTCAGAAGCATTCTGGCTGTAGAGCAGTGTTACTAATCTTTCACAGTCTGTAAGACCCCAGGGCTTCCAACATCCTTCTTGGAGGCAGGAAGGATGTTTAAAGCTTCAGTTCAGTTCCCTTAAACTTTTGTCAACAGTCTCATTGCAAAAGGAAACTGTTCAGCTCAGCTGTCAGAGCTAAACTAGCCCAATCTTGACAACAAAGTGCCCCCTAATTAATAGAGATGAGCATGAAACAGGACTCAGCATCAAAATTCTCCTGAACTGGCCCATCTCTATAATTAAAATGTGCTGGCATGAAAAATGTAGATCTGTGCTGAATAAACAGGAGCAAATCTCTGACCTGGTGCACCAGCATGAGGCTCGCAGCTCCGTATAGACTCTGGCTTTTGGCAGCCCTGCTATCAGTTGCCTGGTAGCATAGTTCCATTGCAGCCATCCACAGGAGAGTCCTCCTAGCTGCAACAGCCCTTAGGATCTCCATGGGATTGGGGTTGGAGGAGGAGGAGAAAGTGGTGAGTGGAAAAGATAATACTGTCTGGAGCCGTGTTAAGTTTTCCGGGTAAGTAGCATAAGGCCAGAAGGAGCCAAAGTGCCTCCTTCAGACCTATTCGCTACTTCTCTGATTCACCAAGTCCTCTTTCCTTTGCATGGATCCATGGAATGTCCTCTGTGGGGTTGGAGGAGGGGGAGAATTGATATGGAGGCAGCATATGAGAAGGGGAAAATCCACGTGCTGATGATCACATGGATCCAGCAGTGGAGTTGGGCAGCAGGAACTATCATTCAGGCTCTTAAGTCAAATGCTCAGAACATCTCCTGCACCCCTACATTGGCTTTTGATGGGATTTTTAGACACTCAGCGCTTCTCAGGATTTGTCAGACACTTTTAGAGTGCATTAGGTATTCATGGTGCTTCATAGCAAACTAAGAATGACAATCTGTGCCCCAAGATGCATGTGATCCACCCCACCCACCATCCTAATAGATTGTGCTGTAAGCAGAAGGGCAAACACCTGATATGACTGGTGTGCACGTGCCTGACACATCTTGGAAATGTGTGAACTGAAATTGCATGGGCTTTATCGGATCACTGAGAGGAAATTAAGCCTTATTGGACCTTTTTAATTTCATATTGCTTTTAAAGCAGTAGCTCTGCATTCCACTAACATCTACCACCCATGATATTATCTATTAAAATGTCAATAGGGTTTTTATTATTATTTAATAAGAAAAAAGCTGAAGTTCAAGTGCCTAGTCTATAGCTTCAAAGATCTGCATATTAAAGTGTCATTGACATGGATGATACAAAGGAACCATTATAGTGCTCTGTGCCTGATACTCAACATTCAGGAAAAGACTGATCTGTAATAGCTCTAAAGAGTCATTCTGATCTCTAGAGAAGAGTTTGAATGATGCCATTAACACTGATCAAGTTTGAAGGAGTCTCAGGCATTATACAATATTAATAGCAGCCTTTTTAATTTTGTTTTTAAATGGTTAAAATAAAACAAAAGGATTTTTTTCTAAAGACTCCATTAAAACAATGTCAATGGTCAGACTTAAACCCACAAAAGACAGGAAATCCAGAGGTAAAAGTTCTTACTTCCACTGTATGTCCCTGGCCTAAATTCACAACAGGATGAGTAAAGGATGAAATGATGACCTTTAATGCTGAATTTTCTGCCTCTTGTGAGTTTATGTCTAACCTTAATGCATTTTTTGTGTATCACACCAGTAACCAGCTTGTAGTTCTCTCAGTCTTTTAACAGATGTGATTGCTAATAGGAAAGCTGTCTTCAAGATGAACAATAAATTCTCACAGACACCAAGAGTTGATTGTTTTATCCAAAATATTAACACCCCATGCTAGGTGTAAACTATTGCTAAAAATAACTTATTTTTTCAAATCTTTATACAGATTTTTCATTATCTGTTTATTGCTTACCTTTTTTTGGATCAGCAGACAAGTATAATAGAGAGAGGTGTCCTGTCTCCACAGTTATGTCTGAAATTAG
This sequence comes from Gopherus evgoodei, assembly GCF_007399415.2. Taxonomy (NCBI): domain Eukaryota; kingdom Metazoa; phylum Chordata; order Testudines; family Testudinidae; genus Gopherus; species Gopherus evgoodei. The sequence goes on along the minus strand of NC_044330.1, from coordinate 76,165,807 downwards.
CTTCACATTCCAAGACCAATTTTCACCACACCACACTGTTGACTTTTCTAATATTAAACTACTGCATTTAAAAATTTGTCATGCCACATCGCATTAGAAAACGCAGTTTTCTTGGAAAGTTTGGGAGAAATGGGAGAGCCATTAGGAATTAGAAATAGGAGAGAGTACAAAACTAAGTAGCTTGATTTACTAAAGATTCTTCTACTACTTTTGTTTGTTTCCTCTGCTTCACATATTCCTTTATCTACCAACTCCAGAATGATCATATCCTTTTTGAAAGGATTTGTCCTCCTACGTCACTTAATTTGCCTCCAGTAAGTGTTTCCTTTCACTTATTATTTGCAGATTTAATGGACACCTGAAGAGATATTCACTCCTGTTTGCAAACATATGCATAACTCTGCATGGCTCATGAGTATAAATCCAATATATTTTTTTTATTTGCAAATTTTAAAATATTCAGAAATTTGCACTACTTGACTTCTTGGCTAGGCATATTTTTTTCTGTGGAAGCCCATGTGTTCATACATGTAAAGACAAAGATATATATGTAAATAAATTCTTATTCTATGATCATTTTTAGGTGTATAATCACACATATACACAAATAACTCATAATCTCCTGCTTTGTGTGTAAGAATGTGAACAATGGTGAAGTGAGAAAGGGAAGTCTCTGTGCCCACAGAAGGCAGTGGAAGGGAACCAAATAGCAACAGGAGTGCAGGATGTTGGGGATAAAATAAGCTGGCAGAGGGAGTAGCAATGGATGGGAGAAGAGGGATTCCTGCACTGAGGCTAGATGCAGCAGAAATTGTATTGATTCCCATAGTCAGATTCCTGTACAGATACATGGTACGTCAGAAGAGTGACTTATGTACAGACTCTTATGATTCAAGGAGAACCCTATTCCCTGTCTTAACTCTGGCCCATATTTTACCTTTACAGAAGTATCTGTAAGTGGTAGAAAGGAAGCGTAGGAAACAGAACTCTGGGTTGAATTCTTCCCTTATGGTTGGTGGGGAAAGGGCAGAGTGCATGGGCCTCCAAACTAGTTGAGTTCAAGGATTTTTGGGGTCTTGGGGAAACAACCCCATTGATCCCAGAGCTTTCCATTATGGCAGAAGGATGCTGCCCCCTATCTGAACATCTCCATAAAGAGTCATGGGGGCATTGGCTGCCCCTCCAGTGACTGTGCAGAAAGGCTACATTGGTGGGACTGGGGCAAGGAGAGAGAAAAACCCTGAAGGAGTTAATACTGCTCTATTTTATGTGAGGGTACCTTCATACAGATGACTGCAGGTACTGGCTGCTCAAGGCAATCTGATCCCAGGCAACACTTTGGGGTGCTACCCCCCCATGCCAACCAAACTTGGCTTGGATCCCCCTCTGCCATGATGGATAGGTGGCCATGCCACTCAGGTTTGGCCCAGCCACCTTTAGCAGCTGCCCAGAAATCTGCTGACCTAGGCAGCTCCCTCCCTAGCTTGCCTATAGTTAGAGTGGCCTCTGCCTGCAGGCTATGAAGGAAGCATACACAGCCTTCCTGCCCTGAACATGACTCCTCCTGTCCTCAGGAGCCTGCAGACCACACTGTTAGAACAAAGTAGCTTTGCAGACTTGGAGGCACAATGCAGAGCTGCTGATTGGCCACAACAAATGTAAAACACTGAGCAGGTCTACTCCAGCAACAGTTGTTGGCATACCCTTGTCAAGAGGGTGCGTGATTCCCCTCCCCCCAACATGTCTATGCCAGCAAAGGCCCATTTAGACATAGTTATTCTTGGGAAACTGAGCTTTTTCCTGTCTTGCATGTATTGCTATCAAACCAGCGTAAGCCAGATAGGCAAAAACACTCTTTTTTTTGCCAGTATAACTGTGTTTACACTAAGAGGGTTTCACTGGCATATCTATGCTATATTGTCAAAACTTTTAAGATGTCAGTTAGGCCTCTCTCCCTCTTCCACGTGTGCTCTGTTGCAACAGGCTTCCCTGTCTGGGGTTCTCTCTCTAGGCTGAGTTTAATCATCGTGTCCCACAGCACTGATGTACTAAAGTGTTTGGGTTAATCTAACTGGCTCAAGCTTCCATGTCATTTTCAAACAAACATTCTGACTTAATTTCAAGCTGAAACCAAATATTTCCTGTTCATTTTTGTCTAAACGCCTCACCTCCTCAGAAAAAGAGTTAACATCTGAAAAGAGAATTCATTTATAATCAAAGAGATTCGATGGCTGTTGATTCTTTCACAGAGCAGCAGCAGAAGCAGCAGGGGGCAAGCAGCAGCAGAGAAACAGGAAGATATTTGGAATGAGCAGCATAAAAATTAACCTTGTCTTAGAAGTATATTTCTCTTTTCTAGTGTTCAAGCATTCTGGAAATCTCTACTTATGCTGCCTTGGTAGCGTGTAATCCCAATAATCAAATATTATAGTGGCCCGGATAGCCTTAAGGCTATCTGAGGTAATTTTAATTTAACCTTTGAAGGATGCATTCTATTTGAACCTATGGAACATTCAGAACAATAAATAAGAACATGGAATTGTTTCAAAAAAAATTCACAGTATGTGTGAAGAAACAGCTTGAACACAAATGAGAATTTCTAATTGACATAAGATGGGTATATTCCTTTTTGTATTGTTCCCAGATATATACTTGGTTGTGTACAACAATTAACAGACATTCCTCTATTTTCTTCCAAAGAAAGCATACCTCACTAATCTGTGAAAAGTCCAACTGGCATTAGTGTTGCATAGGGGGAAAATGACATTCTGTGTATGCCTACACTGCAATTTGAGCGGTGATTGCAGCTCGTGTAGGCATGTCCATGCTAGTTTTGATCTAGCTGGCATGGCTAAAACCAGCATGAAGACATGACAGCACAGACTCCTGCACAGGCTACAAATGGCATTACATACCCACGGTTCCAGGAAGGTTTGTACAGATCACACTGTATTTTTAGCAGTGCTAGCTAGATTAAATCTAGCTGGGTATGTCTACATAAGCAGCAATTATACCTCTGACTGCCATTTAAGCATACCCTAAAATACAGCTATTAAAGAATACTCTATCCCCCATGATATAATCCAAGTTTCCACTAGTTTACCATAGTCAACCTGGTTATTAGAGAATGCACTGTCCCATCCCCTTTGGAAAAAAACAAACACCACCACCATGTCTCAGTGGCATCGAGTGCAGTCTTAATACAATCTTTTTTTGATATCAGAGGGGTAGCCATGTTAGTCTGGATCTGTAAAAGCAGCAAAAAGTCCTGTGGCACCTTATAGACTAACAGACGTATTGGAGCATGAGCTTTTGTGGGTGAATACCCACTTCGTCGGACTACATGCATCCGACGAAGTGGGTATTCACCCATGAAAGCTCATGCTCCAATACATCTGTTAGTTTATAAGGTGCCACAGGACTTTTCGCTGCTTTTACAGATCCAGACTAACATGGTTACCCCTCTGATACTTGACATCATGCAAGGCACTGCATTTAACCGTATGGAGTGGAAATCCATTAACCTCAAGAAGAAACTTGCACAAATACAGACAGATATCATCTCTCTTTTTTTGATGGCTCTCATGCAAATTGTGACAAGGCCTGACCTCCCCTAGTTTATGGGACAGCTAATCACAACACAAGGTAGATTTTCATAGGTCAAGAAAGGATAGATGAACCAATTATTAAAAAATAACCGTTATAAATTGGTCCCACTGGATCCAGAATCATTTTTCATGTTTGAATAAGAACCCTCTCCCGTTTCTTCCCCATGAACCTTCAGAAGGTTCTTAGCCATCTTTCACTCTTATTTTGCTCTGAATTTCCCTAAACTTCTCTAGCAATCCCTGATACCACTTTTTTTTCTCCTCATAGACATCATTATCTTTAAAGATCCCATTGCTGGGCTCAGCAGAAAGGTGGTTGTTGCATATTTGCTCTAGAGCAGGGGTACTGAACTTTATACATAATGTGGACAATATCTCAACAGATTGTCTCATGGATACTGCCACTCCACTTCACAATCATTTGGACCACCTCCCTAAACATTCAAGATAGTACAATATTCCAATGACAACTACAACAATTGCTTACACGGAAAAGTAAATATTAGGAAAAATATCTAATGTCTATTTAAGGCAAAACAGCTGTAAAAAAGGAAGAGCAATCAGTATAATGTGACTAGTCAACTCTCTGCAGATCTTCAGCAAGTGGTTGGAAAGCCACCAGGACTCTAGGGTATGTCGTTCACTGGCGGGATGCATAGCCCCAGTGCATGCACATTTTCAGTCCAGCCATGCTCGGGAATTAGTCATGTAGAAGTAGTTAGAGCTTCTGATCTCTACAGAATCTTCAGATACAGAAGTGAGCTTTGGCCCAGTGTCCAATCTGAAGGGCCAGGAATCTATCAGAGGAGGAAATGAAGGATGTTGAAGGCAAACAACAGGAGGAGAGGAAATAGTCTAGGGTCAATAGATGGCCTCAGAAATGGATGAAAAGAGTTTGGAAAGAGCAATTACCAGCTCAGCTCTTTGACTATTTATTTTAACCAAAATGCCAGAGCTTTTTAGGGTCATCTATCACAGGTGACCATTGAGGTGGTCCAGCATGCAAAGTGAGGACTGGATTTGGATTCAAATTCTATGTTTCAGAAAGTTCAGAGTGAAGTGAAGTATATTCAAATCTGGAATTTTAGGTCAGTGCAAAATAGAGATAAGTCAAGTTGCAAAGTTTAGCTCAGAGTCCAGATCTGAACTTTCTCCAAGCCCTAGGGTGGTTCCATTCAGGATGTCTGTTAGGGCTGATGCTCTCTCACAGCATCCTTGACCTCTCATACTTTCTAAAATTCTGATCTAAAACCTCCTGAAATATAACAAAACCTCAACAATCTGATTATTTGATTCCTGCCATCAAAATCTAAGGAAAGATCAATAAAGTGTTAAGAATTGTTGCATACTCTGGCACAGGATATGAATGTGTGTTGAACTCCCCACTGAACCGGTTTCATCAGAGTAGCTAGTTGAAAATCCCATAGAAACTTTTGTATTACCATCTGAGATTCCAAATTCACAAAAGGGCTTCCGGAGTTTGTAGTTACTTTAATTTTCAAAACAAGGGCATTCAGGCTAAATCAGCCTCCATTTATAACAACATTAAAAAGTTTCCTTTGGCCCTTTTCCTTTGTTGTTAACTGCAGCCAGATCCACTGGTAAGGTCAGGAGAAGAATAGAAACTTGAGGATCTTTTCTTGAAATAAAAACTTATTTTTCCAGAGCTGCTTCCAAAGATGCAACCCCCCCTGGCCATCTATAATTGTCTCGTTTTTTGAATTTATTGCTGAGCTATACAATTATTGACCATACAAAAAAAGCCAATGGAGACGGAAAAGCAACCAGACACTATCTATAGCTAGTCTTTTTCTGAGGTATGTGTTTACTAGTACAGTGCAGTGTTGATTATATTTTGAGCTATGTGTAGCTTGAAAACTTGTACTTTCCTCCAACAGAATATTTATGACCAACATGTCATCAATATCATATGCAGGGCTGACTCCAGGCACCAGCTAAAGAAGCTGGTGCTTGGGGCGGCCAGTACCAAAGGGCGGCCCTCCGGTCGCTATAGAGGCAGCACGGCAGGTCCCAAGTCCTTCTGGGAGTGAAGAACACACTGCTGAATTGCCGCCAAAGAGTGGAATGGCGCAATCGTGCTGCAGCAGCTTTTTTTTTTTTTCCACTTGGTGAGGCAGAAAACCTGGAGCACGCCTGATCATATGTCATCCATTTGGGCCAATAAAGGATATTATCTCACCTACCTTATTTCTCTCATAGTTTGGGACCAACATGGCTACAACACATCTTTACATATGTCAGTCCTACCTCTGTCTGTAACAAAAGACCTCAAGATAGAAGGATGGTCTTGTGACTAAGGCACTTAAAAAATCTGAACTCAACTCTGAGCTCTCTCAACTAAAGGGCCAGCTTTTCAAAAGAACTCAAGGCCTGATACTCAAGTGCTCAACAGACATGATAGGGGCCAGATTTTCCAAAGTTCCTAAATAAGTTTCAGATTTTCAAAAGTGTTCAGCACCTAGCAGCTCTCATTGTGACGCTTGGGGCTAGATTTAAAATTAGAGCTCATCACATTGGGCGCTTATTGAAATACATAAATGGAAGCTGAGCTGTGGCCCCCACTGTGGTACTGAACCCTTCTGAAAGTTCCATCCTTAAACTCTGAGGGATTGTCTATACATACAATCAGACCATTGCAAGCTGGACTGTAAATTTACCCTGCAGTAGCCTGCTGCAGTGTACCTGTCCCAGCCCCTTATTAGTCTCCTCACTCAGCCAATTCCAGTCTCCCTACAGCGGCTCCCAGTTTCATTCTTTGGTCAGCCAATCCTAGCCTCTCCCTCACCCAGTTCCCAGCCCCAGTCTTCTCCCATCACCCTCTGCAAGATTCAGTCCCAATCTTCCTCTCTCCAGGATCCTTGTCCTCAGAGGTGAAACTGGGGCAGTACGGCGCACCAGTAAGAAGTGGCCACCGGTACCAGCCTGTACACAGCTGACATTAAAGTGCTTTAATGTCATTTCCCCTTTGACAAACACCCCCCATGGCCACTGATGGGGTGGGGGAAGGTGGCAAAAGGCAGCTGCACTGGGGCCCAGTGATTTAAAAGGGCCCGGGGCTCCCAACCGTTGCTACCATGGCAGCGACCAAAGCCCTGGGCCCTTTAAATTGCTTAGGGTTAGGGCGGCACAGGCCAGGCAGTGTGGAAAGGCTGGTGGGGGGAGACTGACCCCCCCCCCGCCCCGTCCATTCAGCTGAGGCCTGGAGCCAGGGCCCCGTACTGGTAAGACTTTCATCTTACTTTTCCCCCGCTTGTCCCAAGCTATGCTCCGTGATCTGGTTCTTGTCCCTTTTTAATTTGATTCAGACAGCTTCCTTCACCAGCTGCCTCAGTCAAGCAAGGGGCAGTCACTAAGAGCACAGAAGAGACAGGTTCCTTGATCTCAGTTCCAGTGCTCAGCCCCACCCTGGTCTGCAGCAGCCACGAGTACAAGGTGCACAGAAAGTCCAGCTGAGCCCTGGCAGCCCCGGCATGCTCAGTCACTCTGGGGATGGCACATGCACATTTTGGTCAGTATAAAGGAACTTTGAGGGGCTGGAGCTTCCTTAGTGTGGACATAATTTTCAAAGAATTTCCCTACTAAGATGTAAGGAGTGTCTACTGTGCTTGTCACAAGTGAATTTTTCAAAGTTGGGTGGACTTTCATGGGAACAGCAAACGGCACATCCCTGACACAAAGGGCACTCCTCTGCCAAATTCTGAGGTCCTATTCCAAAGCACAAGGACACTGGACTTCTGAAAGAAAAGATCACCACAATTTTTTAACGTATAAAACATTTTTCCCTAACCTTGTTCTCAGAAATGGCAGAACTGTTCTGGCGGAAAATTGCACACACACAAATCAGCCTAAGGTAGACAATTGACATGGGAAACTTCAGCCCAATCAGTTAAATTGCAGCAGAGTTTATGAAAAACTAAAAACAGGATCTTAAAATGGGACATGTCAGGCAACATTTATACCAGGCTGAACTACCAGTTCTGCATATGATATGACAGTTCAGTTCAAAAATAAAAGCCATGTGCAGCAAATGCTAAACAACATGGGCAGAGATATAGATGGAGTTCTGGGCCAGATCTTAAACTTTTTATTCAAGCAAAATTCTTCAGGCCATATGTTTTTGCTTATGAGTGTTAAGTTAGTCTCTTAACATTGGCTGAACACAGTCTTTCCTGGTATTTCTAGAATAAGAAGAACACAAAAATACATTTTCATGATAAAGACCATGATACGAAGAGGAAAATAGAACTAGTTCATTCTCACAAGCATCTGAAAACACAGCAAGGACAGAAAACAGGCTGTTTGGGGCATTTCAACTGCAGAAACTGCAATGAGATAAGGGAATTTTATAAAATGTATATTTCTGAAACATGTTTGGCATGTAGTCTCAGGGATGCGGTGCCTGCTATTATGGGAACAAGCCAGATATCACAAATTCTAGACAAGTGAAACAAAATCACTAGTACATCCAGGAATATGTTAGCATAGAGAACATAGATGTTAATCTCAAAGTGTGGTGGTGATGATGGGAATTAGCTAATCCTAGATCCTAAACCCTGTGCCTTTAAAAAGTAGTCAGACCAGATGCTGAGTGGATATGGTGAGGAATCCTTTTTAGGCTACAGAATGGCTGGGATGAGCGGATGTCCCTTTGCAGATTCTCTCCATTGCAGGCGGGAAAGCCCAAAATACAATATTTGCATAGTAGTGTATTCATTGGCCCATTTTAGCTATGCTATGCCCTCACCCATCCATCCACTATTCACTGCTACTCAAGGAGTCTACACAGAGCAGATATTTTCAATCCCATATTACTGTCATCTAGAAAATAACCATGTGACAAAACAACTCTGCCCCATGCCTCTTAATAAATGGAAATCGTGGGGAAGAACCTGATAACTTATGAAGGCCTTGTTTTCCCCTCTAATGATCTCTCCCTTCTTTCCGCGTAAGTCTAAGTCATTACAATTATCTAGCACTTGGAAGTGCTGTGTAGTGGGGTTGTCAGTTTGGTCAGCAGTCCTAATGCCCCAGTTTCTCTCTCCATCCAATGTGTCTGGGACCCTAGAAAGAGGTTCAGCTCGGTCAGCCTCCTTGTTGCTAAACCTCTGGTCCTGCTCATACCAGGGTTAGGTATAGGTGAATCTGGTAGGTGGGGGTGAGGGGACCCAGACCCTCCCACTCCACTGGGTCCAGCACAGGGCCATGAAAGTGTGACAGCACAGGCAGGCCTACATTTGACCCACCTCTTGTTCACCTTCTCCTAGCCCACCTCCTACCACATCTGATGCCTCAGTTTGGGGTCCGGCTGCTGTTTGATTATAGTCCTTTGATCCAAATCCCAAGTGTGTCAGGGCCGATACACGTGAATTTCTGCAGCCCCTACCCATGGGTCTCCCTACCTCTGAGGTGATGTTTCAAAGGAGGGGGGGGGAAGACTCACAGCCAGACCTCCTCAGTAAGAGGAGAAGGAGGTTCTGCTGCTGCTTCTCCATCTCCCCTACCCTTACCAAACAATGTGCTTCCTGAAAATGTCTTCTTTCCTCTCAACTGCCTGGGCTGCTGGAGCTCTTTTATACTGCTCCTTTCCCCAGTAGCACACTCAGTGCATGGTCTAGGGGGCAGAACTTTCCTGGTCCAGAACTACTCCAGCCTTCCCCTGGCCTCAGTCTTACTCAGGAGTTTGTAAGCCCCATGAGACTGAAAGAAACTCCTAAATTCATTCAGTACTGATCCCCAACAGTTAGCATGTGTCATGTTTATAACTGGAAAAGCAGATTGTTCAGTATATTTTGTGATAATTTCCTTATATTTTTGTTATATAATCCACTAAAATAGATTTAAAAGTGCTTTAATACCATTTAATAAATGAGTCTACATTATCAGCTGGACCTCAGCAGAGGTTTCACTTCTGTGCATACAATATTGCATTGTTTACCAGAAGCTGGGAATGGCCTACAGGGAATGGATCACTTGATGATTACCTGTTCTGTTCATTCTCTCTGAAGTACCTGGCATTGGCCACTGTTGGAAGGCAGGATACTGGGCTAGGTGGATCTTTGGTCTGACCCTGTATGGGTCATTCTTTTTCATAGGTTTTAACATTTTTTCAACTGCATGTGCCAATGTTTGCTACTGCAAAGAGTGTGTACATCTATGAACAGGAAGAAGAAACCTAGGAATAAAAGTTTTGTTTTACAGTGAGAGTACCAAGTTTTGTCTTCAAAAGGAGTTCCACACCACTGAGATGCAGCCATGTCTGAATTGAAATAGGGCTGTGATTTAATAGCCCACAGTAACACTTTACAACAGTTGATAAGAATACTATATACACAGGTACAACTGAATTGGAAGAACTATCAAATTTGGAATTTCACAAGGACACCAGTGTTAACACTACAGTTCTTACAAAAAGTAGTAAGTAACCTTCAATGTTCGTAAGAGATCAGAACTTTCGGTTTCTGGGTCATCTGAAAAAACAGCAGCAGTGTCCACTAATACCATATTAGATTATACTACTAACTCTGATGAAAGGGCATCAGCCACTGAATTACCAGTACCATTTCCTGCATCACCTAGAGGTTTCTGCTCCAAGTACTGCTTCTACTCAGGTATTATTCTGAATCTGTATTATGGTGGCACTCAAAGGCCTCAGTCGAGCTTGGTGCCCTATTATGCTAGATGCTCTACAAATATATAGTGAAACACATTCCCTGCCCTTATACTTAACATATGAAAGATTAGACAGACAGATAGGGATGACAAAAATCAGAAGAAATGACTTATATGCAGGCCATAACTGACCATACACTCAATATATGTCTAGATGTAAAACATATATAGGCTGCTAGATTTTGGCCTTAAATTCAAACAAAAATTTGACTGAAGTAGCAAATAAAAGAAATTCAAAGTTTGAACAGAAAACCTAGTCCTAACAAGCACTCTGACAAATCCAAAAAAATGCTGTTACCAGAGTAAAATGATCATCATATTTCCCAGCAGCATAAGTTAGATGCTGCATTTTTTAAAAGATACATTGTCTTGTATTTAATTTCCTGGTTTAATATAACCTAAAATTTATTCAAATGGTAAAGTTTACTCATGTATAATATAAAACAAATGCATTTTCATAAAGGAACCATTTCAATCTATGGCATACAGGTATATACTGAAAACATGCTGGGCATTGTAAAGATCCCTATAAAATGCCTTAAAATGTATTGCTTTGTATTTCCAAGCACTTATTACTATTCCAAAATTATCTAGAACTGCAGGTGCACAGGATACTTATACTAGAATCAGGAGTAATGTATGCATTATCCCCCACACTAGCTACTTCCCATCATAGCTTCCCAGCATGCATGTCTGATTGTAAATAAATGTGTGAAAATGACAGAGAAGAAAGAACTTTACAAATTGTGCCAAATAACCCTTAATCCCACTAAAAAGAACATAAAGTAATTCTCCCTTTTCAACACTGAAGGCTGGGTTTTTATGAACAAGTTTTCTAGGAACATTTAATTTCCCCCGGAATAGAGTGACCGTCAGTAATTGGACCTTTAATTGTGGAGCTTCAATACGTATATACTTTCATCACTCTACTCTCTTTTTAATGTACTCATAATGAAATGCTTCTATTTTCATGTTGGTCTCCTATATCAGAGTTAACTTTATTAGCATTGGAAAGGCTGCACTTACTAAAAAAAAAGGCAGGTGAATAAGCCATGTGCTATTCATAAAGTGCTATGATTTGCTAATAATGCTAAGTGCACTTTACTATCAGATACTACATAATGAAGGTTCTGCATGCTAATTATTTGTTATGCAGTGATGACTTTGCCCTTTAAAAGAAACTATGCATCTGTATAATCCTGTCATGAAATTAATATGGCTTGTTTTTTTCAGTACAAAATATTAATTTCAGGTGTTTGTTTCTTAGAGGTCTATTCTTCCCTCCATATGCACACATATGTCCCATTGACATTAATGGAACCTCGAGCATGTACAATGTGGAAAGGAGAGAGGCCTCTGATGGCATTAGTAAAGATCCGTATCTGAGAATCTGGATGAACTCTATGTTAACGAACTGGGACGTGCAAACATTCATAAATTAAAAAACGATCAATACTTTACAAAGAAAAAATCTGGGCAAACATGGGGATGTAGGAAAAGCATATCCAGATTAAAAAGTGCCCAACTTCTTTGGGACTCAGCATTTACATTGCAACCAGAGCTATAATTTGCAGCTCATGGAGAAATACCTGTACTACCTTTAATCCAGCTAGCTCGCTAAAAATAGCAGTGAAGATGCAGCAGTGTGGGCTTCAGTGCAAGCTAGCAATGTGAGTGTATACTCAGGCGAGCAAGGTGGGCTTGTATAGCCTGTACTAAAGCTTATGTTGCTGTGTCCTCGCTGCTATTTTTAAAGAGCTAGCTAGATTAAAGCTAGCACACGTATGTCTACACAAACTTCATATTATAACACCAGTTGCACTGTAAATGTGGTTAGACATGTGAATCTCAGGAAGTCACATGGGCTGGCAAGTGTGGGCTGACAATGTTCTACTAGGTATCAGAGGGGCAGCCGTGTATCTACATAAACAACTAGGAATCCAGTGGCACCTTAAAGACTAACAGATTTATTTGGGCATAAACTTTTGTGGGTAAAAAAACCACTTCTTCAGATGCATGGATTAAAATTACAGATACAAGCATAAATATACTGGCACATGAAGAGAAGGGAGTTACCTTGCATGTGGAGAAGCAGTGTTAACAAGGCCAATTCCGTCAGGGTGGATGTGGTCCACTTCCAATAATTGATGAGGAGGTGTCAATACCCAAGAGAGGGAAAATTGCTTTTGTAGTGAGACAGCCACTCCCAGTCCCTCTTCAAGCCCAAATTAATAGCGTTAAGTTTGCAAATGAATTGTAGCTCTGCAGTTTCTCTTTGAAGTCTGTTTTTGAAGTTTCTTTGTTGAAGGGTAGCTACTTTTAAATCGGTTATAGAATGTCCAGGGACATTAAAGTATTCTCCTACTGACTTTTGTGTTTTACCTTTCCCGATGTCTGATTTGTGTCCATTTATTCCTTTACATAGAGACTGTTCAGTTTGGTCAATGTACATGGCAGAGGGGCATTGCTGGCACATGATAACATATATCATATTAGTGATATATTCATATGCAAGTATATTTATCTTTGTATCTGTAATTTTTACTCCATGCATCTGAAGAAGTGTTTTTTTACCCAGGAAAGATCATGCCGAAATAAATCTGTTAGTCTTTAAGGTGCCACTGGACTCCTCAAAGTTCTGTTAGGTCCTCTTTTATGATCCTTTTCATCTCTTGCTCTGTGCCTTTGGTTTGGATGATGATCAAAGTAGCATAGAGCAGTCATACTCTGCTGCCCATTGCCTCAACTAAACTACAGAACTATATAACATCATCACTTCCCTGGTTTGTTTTGTACTCACTTTCTGTGACAATCAGAATTTAATCCATTCATTGGCTTCCTCATCAGAACAGAAAAACAAATGTTTTACATAACAAATTAGGGGAGAGGGAAATAAAAAGAGTTACGTTCAAGTTCCATCCCCATTACTTTATTGGGTTAGTTTCAGATGTTAACCAGAGTTTTACATCAAGAATAAAATGATAAATAACCCTATGTACAATCTGAAGCGGAATGCATTAGACACAAAGGTTATATTGCCAATATTGTATATTTTATCATGTGTCAGATAATACAGAATTGTTTTATTTTGTAGGCATTACATCTTTAGCTGAGAAACGATCAGCTGCCTACCACATATTAATAAGTAGCATTTGAAAGGTTCTGATTCTCTGCTCTGTTACTCCAGTTTTAAACTGGTGAAAATCAACTGAAATTAATTGGAGCTGCACCATTCAGTTTTGCAGACTATCCAAGTTTGGCTAACCTTTGGAGTCCCAATTTAGCAGTCCTTCCCTATCCGGCAAAGCACTTAAGCCCACACTTAAGTCCCATTGACATAATTGACATAAGCACATGCTTAAGTGGTTTGTTGAATAGAGCCCAATTTAACCAAGTACATATATGCTTGACTTGCCTGGCTACCAAGCTAAGCCAATGTAAGGCTCAGCTGGGAAAATGATCAGGCTCACCCATCCTTAATTTTATCTTCATAGCCAAATATACGTAGATTGCTCCCACTAGAGTATATATTAAATGGACATACTCAGTGCTCCTTCAGGAAAAGAAAAACTCTGGATAAAGTTACAGCAATATAAACCCATACAGAAAGAGTAAGAGAGACAATAAGATGGGCTATTACTTTCTTTTCAACCTTGTAGTCTTAACTGAACTGATATTCTGAACAATTGCCTTGTATTGACCTCCTCTAAAGTCTAATTCAAAACAGAGAAGAAGAAGATTGCTGTAAGAGCACAGTGTGAAATGCAGCTTAGACTTTTTTTAAAAAAGGGAAAAAATATTGTTTTTGTTTTTGACTTTTCAGATCACTGTGTTTTTACTGAATACAAACTCCATTAAATATTAATTCATCCATTATACTTGTGCTTGTAATTATAGGTCACTTATGATTAATGTGCTTTTCTGAAATGGTACCTGTTCCACTGAGGATTATTAAAAAGTGAGTCCTTGGAAAGAGGAATTACATATTTAACTATTGAACCTACACCAGTATTTCCATATGTTCACAGAGTTTAAATGACCAATTCCTAATGATAGCTTAAAGCAAGCATACTTTCCTGTTCCCTTGTGTCTTCTTATGACAAGAAATTCAAATATGAGGATGGTAAACAAAAAGAAATTAAGATACTACATTATATCTAAAATATTTTTAATTCCTGTGAGGTAATTCGCTATGCAGTCGCATGCTGCATTCTGTGCACTGCCACCATAAAAGTAGCATAGTCCCAAGTATGGGCACTAGTAAAAGGTAACTACTGACACGGTGAAAGTCACACACACTGTGCTCTGTCTCATTGGCATATTATGTTGCGTTTTCTTTGTTTTTTCTTTTAATTGCAAATCAGAGTAAAAGTCTAGGGAAGAAAGAGCAATTCCCTTGCTGGGGGAAGGTGGAAGAGAACTGTTCCATTAGAACATATGTCTTTGTTTATAGTTTTTTTCTTTTCTGTTACTTCTTATGACACAGTTATAATCACATCTAGTTTTCTGTATAGACTAGTGTTATAAATCCTAAAATAAGAGCCAAAGTACTCACCCCTCACAAGACTGAGCCCATGGGGTTTGATGTAAAGTCCACTGAATTCAGTGGGAAAACTCCCATTTACTTTTACTTTAAAAAAAAAGGGTTCTTCCTATGAAGCATCAGGAGTGGCCATGGCTGGAGATAGGACACTGCGTAAGGTGGGCTTGGGCACTGAAGTGGCACTGAGCATTCTCTCTCCTATGTGCTCACCTGACTAGTTTTTGTTCACCTGTGCAGGGTCTAATTGATCACCATCAGTGGGGAAATTTCCTATAGGTCAGATAGGCTGGGACCTTGGGAAGGTTTCACCTTCCTCCACAGCACACAGGTGTGGGTCACTTGCTAGGATTATCTGGGTTTATCTCATTTAATCATTTCCCTGCTGCTGCACACTGGTGCATTTCTGTCTTCCTAGTCTCTGCCTGTGTCACACAATAGTCTAGTCTTCTGTGGGTCTCATTTACTTTGATCTCATTTCAGTTGTTGGATTTAGTATGCAGGTGCTGGCTGGTGTTGAGACCTATGATATACAGGAGATCAGACAAGATGACCTGGTGGTCCCTTCTAGCCTTAAAATCTATTATCCTATTAGGCTTTGGATCCGGCTGAGAAGTGTTGATTTAAGTTGGCTCTGTATATATTTGCTGATCATCTCATCTAGTATATGATTTGTTAAACAAAAGACAATCTGAACATTCTACAGTTAAAGAAACTCCACTGTCAACCTCTTAACTCACTGTGCTAGTTTATGGGACACTACTCCGAATGGGTTCCATACTGACCGCATCTTCCTTCCCTCCCACTATATGTCAGTGATCCAATATTCACAATGTTGTTCATGGTGCTTCTCAACCATAGGCTTTCAGTCCCATTTTAAATTTAGCTCCCATTAAGTGGTATCCTTAAAGTCATCCCAAAGCACTCTCCGTGATCTATGAATTCTTAAGACACTGGGGCTTGGATGTCTTCAAATTTCCTAAAACTAAATGTTAACAAGCTAGAATTCTTCTTGGTCCCCTTCAGTACGAAACTGCATTTTCATCATTGACAATTCATCTAACAACACATATGGCTCAAGAAAGATTGCTCCTTCAAATTATGTTTGACCAAACACTATTTTAAGCACTTAAGCATATGCTTATCTTAAGTGGTTTGCTGAATAAGCATGTGCTTAAGACCATTCATAAGTGCTTTGTGTCTGTTACAGCTATCCCCTATTCCATTTTGTTTCTTACAGCTGTCCGCAGACTCCATTTTGTTTTCTGTTCTCCTGTGGCCGCCCTTCCCTGGCTGTTAAGTTGTTTACCAGGGCAACTGCCCTTCTCAAAGGGAGGGCCCCTTAAGTTGTTTAACAAGAGCCATTGCCCTTCTCAAAGGGATGGCCACTTGTGCTGCGTGCTAAGTGGGACCACTGCCCTGTTCAAAGGGTTAGTCCTGTTATCACCTTGTTGAGCCTGGGCTTGGTGTAGGGTAGGCAATGTCCAGAGCTGCAAGACCTAATGTGTTTTTAAGATCCTGGGCATGAGTCATAGGCCTCATGTGCTCTTGAGTCACCTATTGCACAGGACTATGTCCAGGCATGTCTCTGGGCTTACCTTCAGTTTTTTCCCTGTGCCCCCTCCCCTGTGACAGAGGGAGCCTATCAGGATTACTGGTGGGAAACTGCCCAAGTTTGCCTTTAAAACCAGACATTTATGAAACACACCTCAGAAAGGTTCCTGCATTGCTGCCTGGTCTGATCAGCCAGGGGTTCTGGGGGGTCCTTTCTCCGCTCTCATTTTATTTTTGAGCTTACCCCCGTTTTTTGAACGCCCCCCCCCCACGAAGAACGAATTGCTACCTGAGAGATCTCCTGATTATTGAGACTGTACCAAGCCCTCCTTGCTTCTTCTGATGTTGCTGCTGCTTCTGCCTTTGCTGCTGCCTTGGGGACTGGTAAGAATCCCTCTGTAAAACTTTCTATACTTTTATTTTATTATTTTAGCTGCTGGCTCTGTTTCCCCAGTACACAGACTCAAGCTAAACCTTGGTCTGTGTCTTAGAACCTCTCTTAAACTCCAGGGCTCTTTGCCGCTAAAAATAAGTTTGTGCCGCTGCTAAGCTCTGCTCCTGTGGGCTTTGCCTTGGGGATCTCTGCTTTCAGCTGTATCCACTGCTGTAGCCACCATCCCTTGGCTTCCTTGGGAGCTGGGTCCTGGACACATACCACTCTGCCCTCTGTAACCTCCTCATAGTATAAGGTGCACCATAGGTCTTGGTTTTTTTAGTTTAATAAGTCATAGTTTGTTAAGATTGTAGAGCTTGTAAGTTTCAACTGCCTTGTTATAGTTTACTGTTTTGTTGCTCCGTATAGTTGATTGTTATAGCTTTGCTTACAATTGTGATATTTGTTGTTTTGCCTAGTCATTGGTTAAGATAGATAAGGTTTTTTGCTGCTTAAATTCGCCTTCCTGCTGTCCCGATCTCTCCCTGAACTTTCCAGTGTCTGTTTTTCCCCCGCTCCAATCTCCCGCTCTGTGTGCTCCTCCGTGTCTCCCTGTTATAACCCTTTGCTGCTTTTCCCCTGCATCTGCACTCCCTCCGAACTTCCCAACTCCTTGCTGCTTCCCCCCCACGTCTGCATCACCCTCCGAACTTCCCAAACCCCTTGCTGCTTCTCCCCCTGTATAACTTCCCAAACCCTTTGCCGCTTTTCCCCTGCATCTGCACTCTCTCCGAACTTCCCAACTCTTTGTTGCTTTTTCCCCCGCGTCTGCATCACCCTCCGAACTTCCCAAACCCCTTGCTGCTTCTCCTCCTGTGAAACTTCCCAAACCCTTTGCTGTTTTTTTTACCTTTGTTTTTGGTGTCCGCTTGTTGCTTAAACCTCTCTCTAGCCCTTCTCTACACTTCTCCGCTGCCCCCGAGTCTCTCGCTGCTTCCAGCCGCTCGTCTGCATACCACTAATCACTCACTCCCCTCCCTCCTGTTTCTTGATCCAGCCTTTATATTGATATTGTATTGTTGTACTGTAACTCACATTTTACTTGTAATTATAACACCCCATTGGTTGCCTCCACTTTTCTGATATACTTTGTATTTACATCGATGCCACTGTGTTACATTGTGTATCTAGCTCTTAACTCATATAGAAGCTACCATTTTATTTTGTATTTCTTTTGGGTACGCTTTGCATTTCCACACTGTATTTAGAGTTGCTTATTGACTGTACTCTATCCCATTGTGCTGAACCCCACTTGCTGTAGCCCACTATTAGAACTCCCTACACTGTTCAATAAGAAGAAACCCCGCCCATCGTTGTCTATTGTAAACACCCTATACACCCCATCCCATCATATTTCATTATTAAATTCGCACCACTTCCTTTTTTCCTTTAATAAAGAAATTAATTGGAACCCCAGCTGTGTGGTAATTGCTCCCCAAGATCCCATATACCTTCAGGCAGGGACACTTTGTTGAACCAGGGCATAACTGCATGCAAATTCAATCATTTACATCTTATATTACAATTATAGGACCATAACTTATCTTGTGCTGCATATCTGTATTATTGTGAAGGTAATTAGTTATTTCTGGTTTATAAAAAAAAAACCAAAATGCACATCCCATACTTTGGGTGCTTGTACATAAATTTGAAATCTCACTATATCAAGAATAATCAAAATTAATCTAACAGCTATTATAGATTGCCCCTTGTAACCTCATAATCATCTGTATGCCTTCTATCAGCCCATCAGGTCCACAAAAATGCCTTGGAAAAATAGCTGGGTTTTGCAGCATATCTGGAAGATTAACAAACTGGGTTCCTGCGGAGTAAGGGGAAAGCAAATCCTAGAGTCAAGGGCCTCTGGCTGCACAAAGGTGGGAAATCACCCTGCAGCCTCCCCACCCCTGGGACATGGACTCAGTGGTGAGGCTGCATCCAACCCTGACACAGCACAAGGCCTGGGTCTTCCCCAGAAACACCCTGTCAGCCTGCCCCTCTGTGCCAGGTGCACCTGGTGTGGGGAAAGCAGGTTCAACCAAGCAGGATCTATATGTGAAGGGGCTTAGCGTGTAGGGTTCAGGGGTGAGATGACAGGGTTCTGTGAGGGACAATCTGAGTTCAGGCAGCTTGGTGGGGGGGTCTATGTGTGGGCGATCTGGATGAACAGAGGCTCACAGGGAGTGGGGGGGTTCCCGGTGCAGGGGCAATATGACTTTGCAGGGGCTTCCAGGTGAAGGTAATTGGGGCTTAGTGGAGGGATCTGGGTGTGGGAATCTCAGCAGGGGACTTTGGGTACTGAGGGAGTGGGGATTGGTGGGGTGGGGGTCTGGGTGCAGCTAGTTGGGGGTCAATGGTGTGGGTGTCTGGATGTGGGGGCTCAGGGTGATGCAAGGGGGTGGGGATCATCAAGATTGGGATTTGAATACAGGGATCTCAGGGCTATCATGCAAGGGTGGGGGTTCAGAGGCAGGGGGTCTGGGTGCAGGAGGTCTCCAGATTCGGGGGTTGAGGTGCAGTGGGGTGGGGTTCAGGTATGGAGTGATATGGGGTTATGGGTGTATAGAGTGAGGCTTGGCAGGGGTGTCTGGGTATGGAAGGTCGAGATGCATGGGAGTTGGGAGGATGGGGGAGCAGCTCCCCATGCAGTGACCCCTCCCCCTCACAGCTGAGGAGTGATGGAGGCAGGAGGAAGGGAATGATGCTGAGCTTCCTGCAGCTGGGGGAGGTGTCTGGAGGTGGGTCTGACAGCCCCGGCCACTCCTTTCAGGGGAAGAGGAAGTTCCATCCTCTTCTGCCTCCAGGCCAGCCAGGATTACCAGCTAATCCTGGCTCAGGGTAGAAGCCACTGCCTGGGATGTCCCCATCCACATGGGGATTTATCTCTCCACCAGCTGTTCCAGGTGCCTGAAACAATGTCTCTCTGCTTCTAGGGAGTGGCTTGTGACTGTTCTTGCTTCTCTATCAGAAAGTCATTTATCTGTGAGGAAGCAAATAACTCTGCAGGGGACATAAATTCTGCGCAGTGGCACAGAATTCCTCCAGGCGTATTTAAATCAAGGATGCTCCAGCCTGCACTTCAGCATGCACTTCCTATGCTGATATCTTGTCCCCATCTCCATGGTCATGAAGTTGGGGCAGGCTTGGTAGAATTTTCCCTTGAGATTGTCTGTAAGGAGTCTAACATACCCTACATATTAAACTCAGCACTTTCAAGAGACCTTAATTTATTTACCATTCACTTACAAGTATAATATTCTCAAGTTTTTGGTCATATGTGGTTAATTTAGTATGCTTTGCACAGTATGTGATTTTATCTGTGCATTTTCTCCTTCTATACTATTACTGCCCTTGGTCTCACTTATGGAGAATTTCTAGTTAGATTCTCTTTTAAACACTGTATGTCTATTTCCATAGACATAGCTTATTATCCTATTTATTAGGAGCGGTAGTATATTTATAGACATATCATTTGCTGACATTTTAAGCATCAGGAACTACGTACAGGAAATTACTATTTGAGTAGTGAGTGACACATTTTCTACCTAAAGGACAAAATACCACTCTCTTGAAAGTGTATCAAGTCATCTTTACAAGGATTAGGCACATAGGGCTAAATACACAAAGAAACTTTTAGGCACTGAGAAAAATCACTGGGATTCACAAAGCCTGAGTTCAGTGCCTCGGCTCCCAATAAATGAATGAAGAGAGATAGGTGCCTTAGAACGGGATTCACAAATTCTTCACTATGGTAGCCAATGGGCGATGCCAAGTTGTGCAATAAGTTCTGCTCCTCTCTTGGAGATAGGCACCGAAGTCTGGGCTGCAAGGAGATACCTCTTTCTGCGTGGGATTCAAACTGCAAGTGCTCTCTCAGAGTCAAGGGCCTATGTCACTTTAGCAAGAAGGATGGGGTGGGAATGAGGATTTCCCTCATACTTTTGGCTCAGTGGCTAGGGTAGTCACCTAGGATGTCAGAGATCCTCAGGTTAAGTCACTCCTCCACCAGATAGCAAGAAGAGAGTTGAATTGGTATCTGAGCACCTTCGCTTTTGGGCTACGGGATATTCTCAAGTGTGGGGCTTCCTGAAGGGCTCCTGTTGAAGCTAGTCTACTGTGGATAAATAATTTAAAAAGTCATTGGAGCAGGGGGATTGGATCTTGGGTCTCCAGTATCCTAACCAGTGGGGGTAAAAATTATGTTGGAGATCTTCCTCCTCTCCCTTTCTCCCCATCCATTTTGTGTAAGCTCTCTCATAGGGCATCAGAAGTGAGGTCTGAGTATGCTTACTGCTCCACAGGCAGGTTAGGCAGAAGAATGCCTATTTTCTTCCAGTTTGCAAATTGCTCTGGGGATGGGAGAGTAGGTTTTTGGACACCTGTCACGGGGCTGCACTGTGCATGCTCAGAGGCAGAAACATAGGCACTTAGGGAATTTATTGCAAAAACATAAGATCTGAGTGATTTTTAGATGCCTAGAGAGTTTGGGGGCGGTTGAGCAAGGCTTTTGTGAATCCCAGTGGCACCTGATTCTAGGATTTAAGTGCCTAAAATGGCTAGTCAGACACCTACATCCTGTTGTTGATCCACCCCGTAGTTTGTATATTGTGTCATTGGATCATTGTATTGTAAAATGCTTTGGCACCTTTCTAAATGAGAGTGCTGTATCACTAAGTTATTACTGGGTGAAATATTTTGGTAATCTTTGTAGAACATCCTCAACAAAGGTGGCCCTTATTAATGTCATCTAATTGGAGTCCATTGTACCTTATAGATAATGGTAGAAATAAAGCAAAGAAGGCAGAACTATAACCACAGCCTACTCTGGTTGATTTCACCTTCAGAACATTATTACAAATTCAGCAGAGAACATTTTCAGTTTCCATTAAGCCACTAAATATCTTTAGCAGCACAGAAAAGAATAGATTAACAATTTATTTTATCCATTTGAAGGAGACTAACAAAAAGTCAGACTAAGGCATTCAGCTCAAATATCTCTTACATTATGGAAAAAAGTATCTTTTCTGAGCAAACATAACTCCTGAATCTCATTATCAAGCAAAGCCTATATGTAGTCGGATACCAAAATAAATAATCTAGACAGGTGTTTTGAAAACACTACAAAGAGAGTCTTGGGAATACTTCTTTTGCACATTTTGGGAATGCTACTTTTCATAGGAGCTGACAAGTTACCTGGTATTCTCTACCCAGGCACTGAACTATAAACGTCTCAAACGCTGACTAAAAGGAAAGGAGAACCAGATGAAAGTGCAAAATCTTTCTTCTTAGTGTCATTCATCCTTTCAACATTGTTGACACAAAAGCATTTATTTGTTGTGCCTACCCATCCTCATGTCTTGTGCTGGAATATTCAACTTCTGTGTAACGTTTTACAATGGAAATACAGATCATTAAATCTACAGCAGAAGGGACGAGAAACATACTCAACAGAACCCAAAATAAACAGTTCTCTAAAGTCACAGGGTGAGATGGCAATGCCTCTTCCTTATACTCTCAACTGAAAAATACCATTTAAACATATTTAAAAATATGTATTTACAAACAAGAGACAAACAACATGTCTCCAGAAGCTGGAACCTGTTGTCATAGCAAAACTTACAATTGTTTTAAGTATTTTCGAATCCAGTGCTGGACCATAAAACAATCTGTCTCTGAGGGTGAAATTCACAGTTCAAGGTTTATGCAGCACTTAAATCACACTTTAGCCTGGCGACTTAACTAAGGCATTTGCCTTATGCTGGCTATCCGCAGAGGGATGAATTTCTCCTCCGGTTTTGTGCCTTACTGCTAGAATACAGCTGGATCTTTTGCTGTTGGTTTTATTCATGATCCTGGTGAGAATGCAATAAGCTTGAAAAAAGCATTTTTTAAGCAATTCCACCATTAAAGGCAAATATCATTCACCTCCTTATGCTCTTCCATTGAAGCACCAGTGATATTCAGGTTTCCAGAATTGATTTCTTTATATGTATTGTTTCAGAATTTCTCAATCCAACAAGATCTCCTACTCTCTGCTGAAGTAATTCAGAAAGGATTTTTCTCTTTATTGTACTTGTTGCCTGTACTATGGAAAATGGTGGTATCTAAATAAAGAAGGTAAAGACATGCTGTAGAACTATTGTCCAGATTTTAAATTTGTGAGGAAGCTAATGGCTCAAAGAGAAAACCATGCATTTCACAGGAAAAAAATGAATGGATCTAGACACAGGATTGTCCTACTTTATTTCTCATTTGTACAGCTCCTCCAGAGCATGGTTTTGCTATGAGTAGTTCGGTTCAAAACCAGCACAACTGAGACCTCTGTATTCAAACTGCAGGCAACAACATTGTAAAAAGCTCTACATCAGCCTTCCTCAAGACAGCTTCTAGCACATTAGAGATGAAACAATGGCTTTGAATGCTGTGGGAAGAGATAGTAGTAGTTGAAGGCAGCACTATGACTGTGAATGTCACAGTGTCTTCAGGGGTTCGAAGCAGTGAGGAAAAGTGTAACCGGTCTCCACCCACCATACTTTCCTGCTGGTGCACGCCACTGTGGAAAAAAACAAGTCAATACTGTCACTGCTATATTCCTTATGCTTTCCAGCTATGGGGTACACAAATTATGGCTGACTCCTGTGTAGGTGCTCTGGGTAAAGGGCTCCTTGCTGGGGTCAACTGGACAACTCTGGGGATGGTTTTGCAACAGAAAAAAGATGTTCCCCTTTTACTCAAGGATTCCCATTTTGGTTACTAACCTCTCACCAAATTCAAAGGCCCAACTGCTCCACAAAAAGAGATACCTCCAGAAAACCAACAAGGTGTGGAAAACTTATGTTGCTCAACAGCTGATCGATCTTGATTTTAAACTGAAAAGATCTGCAGTGTTTGGACTCTTCATTGGGATATTCCTACCCATAAGGAACCTTTAATTAAATCGGCGGGATTTATGCCTTCACCACATCTTCTGCCACAATACAACCAAGTAGTAAGGATTTGCACTGACGTGCATACTTCATCAGATGGTAAGAATCTAAAAAAACATTCCTTGCCATCCTGTCCTTACCTTCAGCACTATTGATCATAGATTCACAATCTCTTTCAAAAAAGAAAGCCAGGATGCTAAGTGTCATGCATTCTTTATGTAAGTAATACAGAAAGTGGCTTTCAAAACTAAAAGCAAACCCTAATCCTTTGACATTATCCATCACCTGCAGCACCACTACAAATGCTGCGTAGGGAAAGCATGACCTTGAAAGAGTAAGACAAGCTATAGTCCCCCAATAGAGCTATTCTCATAAAACACACACACACACACTTTACAAGAAATGACCACCCATGCCTCTTCAGTAGCTTCCTGTCTCTTAAAGAAATAAAATAAAAATGAAGATACAGATATTGAGACCAAAGTAAAATGTCAGCTGTAGAGCCTGCTTCTAACATTTCCTGAGAAGGTCTTTGTGAACCTGCTCAGGATTAACAATAATAATAATAATAATAATAATAATAATAGAATCCTCCAGCCCTGTGCATCTGCCAGCACTGACATTTATAGCACTACCTCTGTCAAGCAAACAGGTGCAGCAGCAGTTAACCATTCACAAAAAAAGAGATCTAGAAGACTTACCAGGAACAATGCCCAATGTGAACTCAGGAATTTCTATACTGGATCAGATTGAGATCCATATAAGTGCAGTATCTTGTCTCTAACAGTTGTTAGTACAAGATGCTTTGAAGGATGGTGTACAAACCCCACAGTAAGCCCATCTAAGATAATATGCTCCCAACATCAGTCTCTGTTAAGATGAGATGAGATCTGTTTAAGCCCAGAAGTTTTGCCTTAAGTTCCTCTCAGTTCTGACTTATCTGAACAACATTTGTCATCTGCAAATATTGCTTCTCTATTCACCCTCCTTTCCATATCATGAATAAATATATTACACAATACAGGACCTTGCATAGAACCTTGAAGTCTCCACTGTTAAAATTTTGCCATGAAGCAAATTGACCATTTAATCCTGTTTTTTGCTTTCTGTCTCTTAACCAGTTTTTTGATCCATGACAATACTTTGCCTCTAAGTCATGACAACTTAGCTTCCTTTGCAGCTTCTTGTGCAGGAACTTAACAAAGGCCTTTTGAAAGACTTCATCAGTTATGTCAATTATCTCTTTATCTACTACTTTAGTGACATGTTCAAAGAATTCTAGAATATTAGTGAAACATGACTTTCCTTTGCAGAACCTGTGTTTGTTTGACCCTATCATACCATGATCTTCCAGGTGATTGTTATTCTGTTTTTAAATTATCATTTTAACCAATTTTCCAGGGACAGACACAAGGCTTACTGGTCTATAATTCTAAAAATCACCCCAAAGCCTTTTTTACACAGAGATATATAATTGCTACCCTCTGACCTTTGGAATAGTACTTGTTTTTAGTAAGCAGTTGTGTATTTCTATTAGCAGCTCAATCACTTTATACTTCAGCTCCTTTACAACTCTTGGATGTACCATTTGGGCCTTATGGTTCTTGGTGTTCTTTAATTACCAAATTGTTCCACAACTCTTCTTCCAACACCTCAGTCTCAGTCTTTACCGTCATAAAAACAGCAGATCCATGGTAGGAATCTCCCCAACATTGTCAGCAATGAAGACTGATGCAAAGAAATAATTTCAGTTCACTGTGATGTCCTTATTTTCCTTAATTTTTTCCTATTAACCCCAATGATGCAGCAGATCCACCAATTCTTTTGCAGGCTTCCTGCATTTGATATACTTAAAAAAAGCTATTTGCTTGTAAAGGTCCATTTTGACTTAGGATGAAATTCACTGTTGGAATAGGATTTTGATGAAATGGAAGGTGGTTAAGATGGACCACATTTAGAGGTAACTTCAAACATACATAATAGGGAAATTACATCCTAGTATGCAGACAAACTTCCACTAAAGTCAACATACCTCAAATTATTTTTTTTTTGTTAATTATGGATAACACTTGCAAAATGAATCTGTTTTACAAGGTCACACTTCCAAATAGATGAACCACAACTTTTAAAGTAATTAAAAAGACACAGGGAAATTAAAAGGGTTGTTCGGCAGAGGATTGATTACCTAATCCAGAGCTCTGTTCCAATTCGCAGAAATAAACAGTCTCATTCTTTTAATACAAACTTTCTAAATTGCAAAGCCCTCAATAGACTCAATTTATTTGAATACCATTGTAAACAGAATAATTTTTACATATATTATATATATATTCCTGTATTCTTTTCAAAAACAAACACACCTTAATCTGGTCTCATTATTCTGAGGGGCTGACACCTGGAGCAAACTATTTTTTTTGTATTCATTTTTATCAGGCTATTCAGCAGGGGAAGGCCCAAGTGAATAATTAATTAATCAGCAGTACAGCATGGCACTCCAAAGCACAGAGGAGATCCTGAAACATGCCACTGTGCAATAAAGATAAATTCTTACATGAGCCACAGTGCCCACAAATTGCAAGATGGAGCATTTAGAGATGAGGCAGTAACCAACTGCTGAATTCTAGACTGGAACTCACATGCAGTGATGGAATGCACCCCTGTATTCACATCGTATGCACTATTATGACATCTTTGTAAAAATATGCCTTTTGAGGTATCATTTGAAAAACTAGTAACTCAACGGTCAATAATATCCTGGTGAGATGTGTGCAGAAACATTATATGTAAAGTTATGAATACCCCCTGAATGATGACGATAGCACATGTTCAAACCCATGTAGCCCTGATTAGGCAGAACTGGTCAAGCTGGTCTTAAACAAAGGAATGTGTGTTTACCTCAATTTACAGAGGCACAGGAGCCAGCAAACAGAGCTGTAAACAGGGGAGTTTGAGTGGGACTTCTGTTGGAGGAGAAGGATTTAGGTGGGAAGCCTATGACAAATATAGAGGCAGCAGTAGTACTGACCCAAGCAGTGGAAGCTGAGGTATGTACATGATCCTGGAAGGGGTATCTGAAAAGAGTTTCGCCTGCACGAAGTACTGCCTGATAAAGCTGATGGAAGAAAAGATCCAAGGATTGGAGATGCAGGTGGAAACTCTGGTTGAGTTTAGAAAGGGGTTCAAGCAGATGATGGAGCAAAGACATGAGGAGTCTGAAGGGAAAAGCTCAGACTTGCAGCTGGAAGCAGGACCAAAGAACTCTGAGGGGACACTGCTGGGTGAGGAAATTGGACAGTGGAAGGATGTGACTAAAAGAACCAGGCAGAGGAAAAGATGGGCTACTGAAGGAGAAACAGAGCTCAGGAACAGGTTTGCGGAGTTGGAAAATGAAGAAGGGGCAGAGCAGGTGGTAGCTGAAGGTCAGAGGGCAAGGAAGAAGAGAAGAGCAGCTAGTCCTATAGGAAGAGGGGAAAATTCAATGGAGATAACACCACCAAATATGAGCTCCAGGAGGATACGGGATGGGTTGCAGAGGATTTCAAGGGAGAATAGGAATCGAGAGGACTTGCAGCCAGAAGGAACAGGGGATAGACCAGAAAATCGCACCATCACCAGGAAAAGGCAGGTCTGTGTGAATGGGGACTCCTTACTGAAAAGAATAGACAGGCCTGTAACCAGAGCTGATCCAACGCACAGAAGGGTGTGCTGTCTGCCGGGTGCTAAGATAAGGGATGTGGACCTGAGGCTGAAGAGGATCCTAACAGGAGCAAGAAAGAATCCACTGATTGTCCTTCAAGTGAGAACAAATGATACAGCTAGATTCTCGCTGAAACGTATCAAGGGAGACTATGCCAGGCCAGGGAAGACGCTTAAGGAAATCGAGGCTCAGGTGATTTTCAGTGGGATTCTGCCTGTTCCTAGAGAAGAGCAACAAAGGTGTGACAAATTTATGATGATCAACACATGGCTCAGGCAGTGGTGCTATAAGGAAGGTTTTGGGATGTATGGCAACTGGGAAGCATTCATGGACAGAGGACTGTTCTCTTGGGATGGACTTCACCTGAGTAGGGAGGGAAATAGACTTCTAGGATGGAGGCTGGCACAACTGATTAAGAGAGCTTTAAACTAGGAATTGGGGTGGGGGATAGTTGGGAGATATGCAGGTAATCTCCACACCAGATTTTAACATTGAGAAGAAAGAAAACGAAGTGAGAAAGGATACAGCCATGGGTAGGAGAATGGACATAAGGAGGAAGATAGCAGTCTAATAGGTGATACTGGCAGTAGAATGTCTGGGCCTAATCTGGTAAAGAATGTGAGCAAAACCAAACAGTAAAAATTAAGATGTTTGTTACACCAATGCGAGGAGCCTAGGTAACAAAATGGAGAAACTAGAGTTACTGGTGCAGAAAGTGAAACCAGATATTATGGGGATAACAGAAACATGGTGGAATAGTACTCATGACTGGAGTACAGGTATTGAAGGGTATGTGCTGTTTAGGAAAGACAGAAACAAAAACAAAGGTGTTGGAGTAGCATTGTATATCAATGATGAGGTTAAATGTAAAGAAATAAGAAGTGATGGAATGGACAAGACAGAGTCTGTCTGGGCAAAAATCACACTGGGAAAGAAAGCTACTAGAGCCTCCCCTGAGATAGTGCTTGGGGTGTGCTACAGACCGCCGGGATATGATTTGCATATGGATAGAGACCTCTTTAATTTTTTTTAATGAAATAAATACTAATGGGAATTGTGTGATCATGGGAGACTTTAACTTCCCAGATATAGACTGGAGGACAAGTGATAGTAACAGATTTTTTAGACAAAGGAAACAGAGTGGATCTAATTTACCTCAATTTCAGTAAGGCATTTGATACGGTTCCATATGGGAAATTATTAGCTAAATTGGAAAAGATGGGAATCAATATGAAAATTGAAAGGTAGATAAAGAACTGGTTAAAGGGGAGACTACAACGGGTCGTACTGAAAGTGAACTGTCAGGCTGGAGGGAGGTTACTAGTGGAATTCCTCAGAGATCGGTTTTGGGACCAAACTTATTTAATCTTTTTATTACTGACCTTGGCACAAAAAAAGGGAATGTGCTCATAAAGTTTATGGATGACACAAAACTGGGAGGTATTGCCAAAACAGAGAAGGACAAGGATATCATGCAGGAAGATCTGGATGATCTTGTGAACTGGAGTAATAGTAATAGGATGAAATTTAATAGTGAAAAGTACAAGGTCATGCATTTAGGGATTAATAATAATTTTTGTTATAAGCTGGGGATGCATCAGTTGGAAGTAACAGAGGAGAAGGAACTTGGAGTATTGGTTGATCACAGGATGACTATGGACCACCAATGTGATATGGCCATGAAAAAAGCTAATGCGGTCTTGGGATGCATCAGGCAAGATATTTCCAGTAGAGATAAGGAGGTGTTAGTACCATTATATAAAGCACTGGTAAGACCTCATCTGGAATACTGTGTGCCGTTCTAGTCTCCCATGTTTAAGAAGGATGATTTCAAACTGGAACAGGTACAGAGAAGGGCTACTAGGTGATCCGAGGAATAGAAAACCTGTCTTATGAAAGGAGACTCAAAGAGCTTGGCTTGTTAGCCTAACCAAAAGAAGGCTGAGGGGAGATATGATTGCTCTCCATAAATATATCAGAGGATAAATACCAGGGAGGGAGTGGAATTATTTAAACTCAGTACCAATGTGGACACAAGAACAAATGGATATAAACTGGCCATCAGGAAGTTTAGACTTGAAATTAGATGAGGGTTTCTAACCATCAGAGGAGTGAAGTTCTGGAACAGCCTTCTGACCCTGCCAGCAGGTAGGGGTTCTTGGGGGACAACTACTGCACTGGTGGGGTGCAAAATAAACTTTATTAAGAAAATGCAAAAACAGGGAAAATTCAATAGTGAGGGGTATGGGGTTTGTTAAGGTAGACAATTGGGGAGGGGTTTCTTTTAGTAAATAATATAGGGGATTTCAATAGTAGGGTACAATACAGTAGGGTACAATACAGTTGGTAACCAATTAACACTGAAGTATAAATGTAACAGGTAGCTAACAATTTCTATGTAAAGGCTGTATCACTGCCGCATATAACCAACTAACAGTTATGGGTAAAATGTGTTAAATAACCAACAACTCTAGGTAAAAATGTGTCACAGTGGTGTAAATGTAAAATGTGAGGTGTGTCAGAGAGGAAAAGGGTAACCGGTGGGGTTTTATGCTAGACTTCAGTAATACAACTGAGGTTTGGCAGCAGTAGGAGTGAGGTGAACACGTGGGGGAAGGGATTAAAAGAGAGAGAGAGAGAGAGAAAGGCAGTGGTAGAGGAATGAGGTTGGGGGATGGGGGAAGAGGAGCACGTGGTGGAGCAGAGACCAAAGGCAGAGGCGCTGCAGAGGGAGATTTAAACTCAGGGAGATACAGAGAGCAGACAGGCTGCAAGTTTAAACAGCAGAGAGACTGCAACGAGTGACTGGGGAGCTCGGAGGGAGACACAGGCAAGGTTGGGGGGGGTAGGGCAGTGGGAAGACAAACTTAACCACAATTATACAGAACACAGCAAAAGCTTATTTATGATCTAACTTAACCAAGACTACACAAATTAGCAAGTAACAAAACACAATGCAACAATTCTTTTTTAAACCTAACTTAACCACAGCTACGCTAAATGAAATTACAACTTATCTAGACTAAGAACCTGATTCTACTAGGTGCACCTTACACTTTGCCGATTCTTTGATCGGGAGGGGGAGTAGTTCCAGAGGGCAGAGTGGTGTGTGCCCAGGGTACAGCCCCCGGGTGGGGGGGCTGCAGCAGTGGGGCGGCTGCAAGCCGGCGGCCCAGGATACAGTCCAGGAAGGCACAGCTTAGCAGCGGCGCAGGCTTATTTTTAGCAGCAAAGGCACTGCGGAGCAAGAAACAGATTACAGATACAGACCAAGGAGTTAGCTTGGGTCTGTCTGCTGGGGAAACAAGGCCAGCAGCTAGGACAGGGGGAGTCTGCAAGAGGGAGTTCTTACCAATCCCCAGGACAGCAGCAAGCACAGAGGCAGGAACAGCAGTAGCATCAGAGGATAGAGAAAGGACTCGATTCACTTACAATAATCAGGAGATCTCCAGGCACAAATTCGTTGTTCGTGGGAGGGGAGTTTAAAAATGGGGGTATGCTCAAAAACAAACAAGAGCAGGGAGAGGGCCCCCCAAAGACCCCTAGCTGATCAGACCAGGTGGCAAAGCAAGGACCTTCTCTGAGGTCTGATCGGAAAATGTCTGGCTTTAAAGGCAAACTCAGGCAGTTTCCCACCAGTACTTTTGATTGGCTCCTCTTGATACAGGGAAGGAGAGAAGGCAGGGAAAGGCTGCAGGTAAGCATAGGCATGCCTGGGCATGTTCTGAGTCACAGGTATGACTCATATGCTTAATTAGTTGGCCACTTCAAGTCTTGCATTTCTGGGCAGCGCCCCCCACACCGAGCCCGGGTCTGAACAAAGAAGCCAAACAAAGAAGCAAGAAGCCCCCTCCCTAGGCAGAGCAATGGCTCCAGTTAGTCTGTACAAGCCATTCCTATGAATAGGGCTGTGACTTTAGTTAGCACAATGGCGGGGAGGGGCGGCCACACAGGACAAACAGATAGGAGAGGGGAAAAAGGAATGCAGCAGGGGGGCAGCTGTAACAGACACCTTCCAAGGGGAGCAGTGCGGGCAAAAGATATATTTGGCTTCAAGACTAAGCTTGATAAGTTTATGGAGGGGATGGTACGATGGGATAGCCTAATTTTGGCAATTAATTGATCTTTGACTGTTAGCAGCAAATATGCCCAATGGCCTATGATAGGATGTTAGATGGGGTGGGATCTGAGTTACTACAGAGAATTCTTAATTGGGTGTCTGGCTGGTGAGTCTTGCCCACGTGCTCAGGGTTTAGCTGATTACCATATTTGGAGTCGAGAAGGAACTTTCCTCCGGGGCAGATTGGCAGAGGTCCTGGGGGGGGGGGTTGCCTTCCTCTGCAGAATGGGGCATAGGTCACTTGCTGGAGGATTTTCTGCACCTTGAAGTCATTAAACCATGATTTGAGGACTTCAATAGCGCAGACATAGGTTAGGGGTTTGATACAAGAGTGGGTGGGTGAGATTCAGGAGTGGGTGGCCTGCGTTGTGCAGGAGGTCAGACTAGACGATCATAATGGTCCCTTCCGACCTTAAAGTCTATGATTCTAAGTTGTAAACAGTGTCCTCAGACAGCAAGCGAGGGGCAGGGGAGGGGGGAAGAGATAGGAGACAAAGGAAATCTACATTTCAGCAAACAGAGATGCGAAGAAACAGCATGGAATTTCTTTCACTACTAGACACTATGTTGCCTACTTTACTGTTTGAATAAACTTACTATGAGGAGTAACCTTCAAGAAAATGTATCTCAAAAGAGGACTGGACTATAAAAGTGAGGAGCAAACATATCCCTAGTTCTCTCCCAACCTCCATCTCTCTCTTTCCCACCTAAGATGACAAAAGAAACAGCCTATGGACTTGGGGAGCAGATCCTAACCTAAAACTTGGTCAGCAATGTTACTGGAAAAAAAGTCACTTTGAACCAAAGCTAGTTTGTTAAATTAAGAAAGCATTTTGTTTTTATTCATTTTGTAACCATTTCAGACTTTAATGCCTTCTATTTGTACTCACTTAAAACATCACTCAGTGAAGTTATATAATCTTTTTTATTCTTTCATCAAAACTCATGCAGTGCTGTAAACTGTGTGGGTAACTCCATTTGGGGTAGTAAACCATTGCATATTGAATCTCTTATGGGGCAAAGAACTCAATATATCTGGACTGTCCAGGAGAGGGATGGAGAGTGGAAAACACATGTTTTTTGGGGGGGAAATCCAGAACTGGGAGTGTGTTGGGAGTCATCCTGCAAGTGGTAACCAAGGCTGGTGGAATCCAGAGTGTGATTGGAGTGAACTGGCAGGCTGCAGCAGTACATAGACACACAAGGTATTACCTGAAGGCTGTTTACGAAGGGCCCAGATGGGAACTACAGCAGCAAAGCATT